>NW_016107413.1:150727-274644 GCF_001604975.1 Cebus imitator
AAAGAAGAAGAAGAAGAAAGAAAAATAAAACAAAAAAAGAAAATGCAATACTACTTTTTCAAATTTTATTCATCATTAACCAATTATATCTTGCTAAAATTAAAACAAAAAACTATTCAGAATTGAATTTTCCATAAACTAGTAGGGATGCTCCATAAAAATAATTTAAAACACAACGAAATGTCATTTAACTGCTTAAAATAACACATTTTCAAGTTTTGATTTTTTAAGTCATATGTGCTAAGAAAATTTGTCTAATTTTAAAATTCTCTTTAAAACATTATTAGTAAAATTTAAAACTGAAACCTAGAAATCTGTTGAAAAGTTACTGTGTATTAATTTAAAGATGGAAAATCCTTCAAACTGCTTATACTAAGGCCAATGTGAAAACCTTGAACAACCAGTTTCATTTTTAATGTTTCAGTTTCAAGCACAGTACTCAAAATAACGTAATTCTTATACAATGACAGCAAAGTTGTTTCAGACAACGGATGTTTCACTAAGTTGCCTAGAATTTAGTGTCTCTACACTCAAAAACTTAACCGGAATCAAACAAAATAAGATACATATTTCCTGCCTTATTCTATAACCTTAGACAAGACAAGTTACATGCCTTTTCCTATTCATGACAGAGACTAAATAGACCATGACACATGACGACGGGCCAGCTGGAGTCCAGAACACAGTCAATCCTCAACATCCATGGGGGAATGGTTCCAGGAAACTCCCATACCAAAATCAAAATCCAGGATGCTCTAATTCCTTATATAAAATGGGACAGTATTTTCATATAACCTACACACTCCTCCTGCACACTTTAAATTATCTCTAGATTACTTATAATACCTAATACAATGTAAATGTTATATAAATAATCGTTACTTTCTTTATATTTTTCTTTTTTTCTTAACTATTTTGATCTTCAGTTGAATTCACAAATGTGACACCTGCAGATAAGGAAGGCCTACTGTACATGAATTCTTCCTGTGTATCTTCTGCAAAAAAGCTGCCATAGCCATCTATACTGCCATGGATAACCTAGGGTTTACCTATACCACACATCTCATTCTCCTTACAATTTAGTTTTAACTTAAGCAAAAATTACATTCAACTATGTTGCCACCTAAATTTTCTATCAAAAACTTCTCATCCAACCATCCTTTTCCTTATCTGTGATGCCTAAGCTCAAATATGGCTGTGCTGAGTAAGGTAAATAACTGAAGGAGGACCTGCTTCACAACTGACGGTTGCCTTCTCTGTAGTGACCAAAGATTCTCAACTTACTTTTATCACTGTTCAATATGATAACTATTTGTGATTTTTCACAAACAGTGAAAAGTACCCTGCTTTCTCATATCATTTTCAGCGATCTGTTATAAAATGCTTATACTCCTCTATATTATATAGGTTCAATATTATTCATTGCAAAGTAATTAACCCAATTTACTCATAATTCATCAACACAGCTGCTCACAAAACAATAGAAACTGAATATGTTCATATTCAAAATGTCTTTTTAAAACTTTAAATTAGATTCCTGTAACAGCCTTTATCACTTTTAGATATAACCGCAAAAGCAACTGAAATATCCTAATATTAGCTGTTAAAAATTTTTTTCTAAGTAAAAGTACATTAAAATAGGAATTTATTTTAAATAAATATGCTTAGTATTCTCTGCCAACTAAAGGCAACTTAGCTTAGTATTACAGATATTTTTCTATGAATTCTGAAATTTACACAAGGAAGCTACTAGTAAGAATGAAACTAACCTGTTTAATATTACTTGTCCAGAGTAAGTTGCACAAGATACGATTTTGTTACAATTATATAATGACATGGTAAATACCCACAAAATTTGAGGATGGGAAGAATGACTGTCAATTGATTTTAACTTAAGCAGAAGCTGCATGAGACTAAATATTACTATTTTCTTATTATTCATCCACAAGTTTCCAGATTATGAAAAAAATCATAAAAAAATAAAACCAAAAACTTGGGGTCTAACTTACAAAGAAATCCTGAATGGACTAAAAAACTGAAATTGATTAGGATTTATTTAACTTAAAGCTAACAAGGATTAATTCAAAAAAGTCTTTATTAAACTCTGTTTAAAACATATATAAACAGACTGACAAAACAGAAGTCAAGACATCTCTTCTCTGGCAATTTCCAAAAAGAATATAAACTAATGTGGTGGTTTTAAATCTCGCAAATAGCTGTATAGAAGGAAGCAGATGCAACAACCAAGCTCTGTTCATATATTCCAAACAGATATAAACAAATTGAAAAAATAGAAGTCAAGACATGTCTTCTCTGAGAATTTCCAAAAAGAATACAAACTACTGTGGTAGTTTTAAATCTCACAAACAACTGTAGAAAAAGGAGGCAGATGCAATACCCAAACTCCCTTCATATATTCCTAAATCATTTGATCATTACCCAAAGAATAAAGCTTCACATATTCTCTAACAATTCAGGATATTTCAACCACCCAAATTATTTCTTAATGTTCAGTGTTCATAAAAACAAGTCACAGTTGGAATCAGTAGGAAAATTTTTCCAGCAATCTATCCACAATACCTTAACTATGATTTATTTTTGGTATTAACTAAATGTTGTGCCTTTATTACTTAGGCCTATTTCATCCTTGAGTCTTAAAAAAAAGCAATAATAATAATAGTATCTTCTGAAGATTATTGTTTTACATTCCTTTTTTTTTTTTTTTTTGAGACAGAGTCTCCCTGTGTTATTCAGGCTGGAGGGCAAAGGCATGATCACAGCTCACAGCAGCTTCGACTTCCCTTAGCTCAGACAATCCTCTCACCTCAGCCTCCCAGGTAACTGGGACTACAGGCATGCACCACTACACCTCACTAATTTTTTTTGTAGTTTTTGTAGAGATGGGTTTTCCATGTTGTCCAGGCTGGTCTGCAACTTATGGGCTCAAGCGATCCACCCACCTTCGCCTCCCAAAGTATTGAGATTACAGGCGTGAGCCACTGCACTCGGACTCTTCTAAAATTTTAATGTGGCCTTTTTATACTACAGATTCTATCTTCAGAAAGTGATACACACATACTTGTGTCTGAAATAAAAATGTAAATGTTCTTTTTTTTTTTTTTTTTTTTTTTGAGACAGAGTCTCACTCTGTTGGCAGGCATGAGGCTGGAGTGCAGTGGCACGACCTCCCTCACTGCAACCTCTGCCTCCTGAGTTCAATCAATTATCCTGCCTCAGCCTCCTGAGTAGCTAGGACTGCAGGGGTGCGCCACCACACCCAGCTAATTTTTGTATTTTAGTAGAGACGGGGTTTCACCATGCTGGCCAGGATGGTTTCGATCTCTTGACCTTATGATTCACCCACCTCGGCCTCCCAAAGTGCTTGGGATTACAGGCGTGAGCCACCTGTGGCCGTAAATGTTTGTCTTAAAGAAAGCTTTAATATATTATAAAGCTCTAACTGGAACAAACTTTACTACGACTACTAAAGTTCTGATAATAGCAAACCCAAAATCACAGACCACACAGAGTAGGAGCTAATATTAGCCCATTTTACAGAATGGAAAACAGACTCCCTCAATAATACTCTGCCTCACAACAATCATATAAAAACCATCACAGGTTTTTACATGATTGGGAAGGGGAAACTCAGCTCCTACTTTATGTTCATGCCACTTTACCATTAAGAATATTAAGAATCTAGTAAGTTATTACATTTAAAAAAGCTTTTAAATGTCTCAAATTTTAAAAAATGGTATAAGTACCAGTAGAATAATTCTATATTTAAGCAACAATGAAGAATGCTCCTTCAGCCTCTCAGCAACATCATCACACCTAACATATTTTATTCATCATTACAATGACCATGAGATTAAAGCTGTTTTAGAGACTACCACACAAAGTTTATATTTCATTGATACTCTATTAAAAAAGGCAATAGTAACTCTACTAAGCCCATTTACTTCATTACATGCTCCTCCAACCCCCAAAAATAATAATAATCAAATCTTGAAAGTACTGTTACCTTCAACGTAGAATGGGAATCCCTAATTCTAAAAGATTTGATATGGTATCTCTTTTTTTTTTTTTTTCCTGAAAGTTGTCTCTAGGTTTTATACTTTTTCACATGAATCAGCACACACTAAATAAATGTGTATCTAAGATACATACTTAAATAAATCCTATCCATGGTTCCTATTCATCTCTTAATTTGAGACCACCAATAATTTATGAAAACTAGTAATTAAACTATAATGAAAAACATAGTAATTTGGGGGCATTTTACAATGTAGTTAGTGTCTCAAATCATCTTTTCAAAAAGAAATGATATCACCACCAATGAAGGGCACTATGGAAAGCATTTATATAATTTTGTAACCTATGTGATTTCTACTCTTCTGTTCTGGAAAATTAAGCTCTAAGAATGAATAAAGTTTAGTGCTGAAATACAATGTACTGCTATTTGTAGTTCAAAATCACAGGTTTTCAGATGGAAAAAATTTCAATGCACTTATTTTTTAAATGAAATAACTGGGACAAAGAGAAATGCCATGACTTGCCCAAGATTACCAACAGGTTAACTGTCAGCAGGGCTTAAAACCACAATCCACACCTCTTGACTCACAACGGTTTCACTTAAAAACAACAACAACAAAAAGATGTCTAATAAAGTGGAATAATTTTAAGAAACGCAAGTATCACTATTTTTAAAGACAAAAATTATATCATTTTAGCAAAATATGAACTAGGTGGGAGGGGGAAGAAGTCTTATAAGCAAGAACTTAATCAACAAGAGTCCCAAATCCAGCAAAATAATTGAAAATTCTGCTTCAAGATCTCATAAATAAGCAACCATCATTAAGTGACAACTAGAAAGCAGACTTAATAAACCAACTAGATTCAATATTCAACCTAACAAATAACAAAGCTTTCCTTTGTCAAAAAAAAAAAGTTTTTTTCTTATTCTGTAATTTAAGAACTTTGATACTTGAAAGTATCCCTTTTCTTTAAAATAAATCTATTTTTAAAAATGTAAAATCCAATTAAACACATACCCCAGCACAAAAAATCTTTAGCTTCCTATCCAATTCATTTTGTTAAAAATGTTATAAGGTAGATGTGATAATCACAGTCATGTTTTATACAAAAGACAGAAACAACCATAAGATATGAGCATGTTCTTTTTCAATCACACTTGAATCTATCAATTTTAACCTGTAAACTTTTAAAACTGCTCTTAAACTGACTTTCCTCTTGACCAAAATTCAACCACTGCGATTAGAACTAGACTGACTACAGATGATCAGTGCCTATTTTTAAATTTACGTGTACAAATATTACACCCCATTTCAAATAGCTATAATTTGAAGTTTTCTAGATATTTCAATGTAATGTGATATATGAGTTCTCCCATTTAAAATACAGCTCAATTTATCAGTTAATGTAACCTATCATTTCCAGGTAGAGTTGAAAATAATGGAACTACAGTGTTTTTTAAACCAATTTTAAATAAATTCAACTTGAAATACAATGTAAAACTTGAAGTTGTAAGAATTAGATAATAGAAAATACTGTTACAAGAGACTTTGCACATGCTGACTCAGATATAAAACAGCAAGATCTACTACTGAACAAAAACAACCCACTCAGAAACCCGATGTTACAAATGTTTTTAGACCTGACTAAATCTCAACTAAAAGGTGAAATAAAGTTAACTCACACACCTAGACATACAGTTTGATGGATAAGAAACCACCTCAAATAGTATCTTGCATCCAGTAGACACAGAGTAGGCAATATGTTAAATGAAAAGGAACAATGAGTCAAAGACCTCCAAATTCTAATAAGAATTTTAAACTGTCTCACCAGTATGCCAACATCACTGTTCTAGAAAGGAGAAAACTCCAAGCAAGAAAAAACACTTCCATTCGAAATGGGTGGATTTTAAGAATAATACTCAGATAAAAACAATGATTATTCTATCTTAAATCTGAGATGCAGACTAGGGATAGAAATTCACTTTACTAATATTTCCTCCCCCTCCTCTCCCTAAAAATTAAATTAACTCAAAATCAGTAGCTCATTTATGCTGAAGACAACAAAATGATATTCCTGCAAGGATTAGACATTACCATAATTTGGCCAGATGCCTTTAAGCTGCTTCATTTTAAAAAAAAAAATAACATTACCAAAAGATTTCAAGAAAACGCAGCAATCCTCAGTGACTTAGTTTTGTGGGTTTTAAACAGATGCACAGATGTAAAAGCAGATGCAAAGACGAGTTTTGTAAAACCTGCCCCATCTTAAAAACGGAGTATTATAATCTTTGTGACAATTTTTTCAAATAGCCAAAGAAGACAAGTAAATTCACTGAAGACTTCTATCAAATATTTATAAACCTAAAAATTCATTTCAAACATTATCATTAGTAAATCTTGAAGTTTACTTCCAGCTCCATTCACTTCGGCCAAGAAATGAACGTTAAGTAACCCAAATCACTACCTGAAAACTAACACACTTTCAGGGTGAAAATGAATACACTGTTAAATCTCCATGTATTCAACCTCGAGCTTGCTTATTTCAACAGCTGTGAACGGCTGTAACAACTTATATTAAATCACAAGAGATTTATACACAAGTTAGGAAACATACTACATACAAAAAGAAACAAAAGCCATTTTAATTGTCCTGCCTTCACCTCACAAAAGACATTCATTCTTAGCTGGCTGAAACTTCCTGGTCATTAGGGTTGTTCTCATGAAGTAACCGCAACTATCTCGAAACAAGTTAAAAAAGCCTCTCAAAATCAATGCACTGCATAAATTTCCAAAGCTTGGTGTGCCCGGTGTGACTGCTTTAACTGTCCAACACACATATTCACACAAGGAACCTACATTAGTTTAGGAGAAAACGTTACAGAAAATATAGCTCCTTTAAAGTAACTTCCAATCACAACACTGAAGTGATAGGTCTACTCCTGAAAAGCAATTTTTAAAAATTCCTAAGATACTCACTGTGACAACCCACAAAATTAAGAAAAAGTTCTTTTTAAGCTGTCAAACAAAATATGTCCCAATACAAACAGAACAACTTTTATTGGCCAAGTTCCATCTCATAGTAAATATGTGGACAAAAATCAAAACTCTTCAGTGTACTCCAATAATAGTTTTTAATTAAACGAGAGGCATACCGTAAGAATTAGAAAACGCCTACTGAACTTCTGGTTCTAGGGAATTACAGGCTCTACACTTCTGCAAAGATGTGTTTTAGTAAATGCAAGACGAACCAATGACCAACTATAATCACACATCAGAACCCTTCCAACAAAAAAACCTAGGACTGAATTTAAGGAAAACAAAATAAACGATAGAGGGGGAAAAAATTTCTTGCCACGGTTCCGCAGCGGCTGGATAGCCTGCTTGTGAAATGCTAATGCCACTTCGGAGCAGTTAGTCACCAGCTATTGTGTAGGGCAGGAGAAAGCAGAGCCGACCGCGCGTGCAGAGCAAGCGAGCGAACGAGCGAGCGCGCTCTCCCTCTTCGCGCCGCTCCCGCCGCCGCCGACTCTCGCGCGCCCCCGCGACGGCACGGACGCGCGCGCCGGCCCCTCCTCCTCCGGCCTTGCACTGCACAACACTCATGACGTATCTTTATTTCTAGCACATTAACAAAATATCACAAATAAATTGTCCGCAGCCCCTGCGGCCCCGGGGTACGAGTACCCCCGGCCACTGGTCCTGCAGCCCCCGCGCCGGCCTCCCAACCCTCCCCGTGGCCTTTGGAGCTTTCACGTTCTAGGGCCAAGTTTTTGTCTCTGTAAAAAATTGCGGGAAATTCAATTTTTATTCGACTCAGGGAAAAGTTTCTTTGCTCTGCGACGTGAATGTCTCACCAGATTCTGGTAGGTCCTGGGATGCTCCTTCCCGGTCCAGTCGGTGCGCCGGGGCAGCAGCTGCGGGGAGAGGACGCCCCGTGAGCCCGGCCCCCGGCCCCTGCCCGCCCGCTCCCCTCCCCCGCCCGCCCCGCGCCCCGGCGGGGACCCCGAGCCCCGCGCCCCGCGCCCTGGCGGCGGCGGCGGCGGCGGCGCAGCGGCCCAGGGGCGGCCGCGCGGCGGCGGGACGCGCTGGGCCGCCGCCGCCCTTACCTCCTTCTCGGCCACCTCGCGGATCAGCACCTGCAACAACAAAGCGGGGAGAACTGAGCCCCGCGCCCCGGGCCGCGGCCCCGCCGCCGCCGCCTCCCTCCCCCACGCCCGCGAGAGGCAAGCGCCGGCCCGGCCCGCGCCGCGCGCCGCCGTACCTGAGCCGCCTGCTGACAGGGTCCATCTTCCAGGAACCGGGCGATGAGGAAGTAGAGCTCTGCGCGGGAGAGAGGGACAGGGAGACACACTAGCTGAGCGGCCGGGCGGCGGGGGGCGGGGGACCGCGGGCGGAATCGCCCGGTGCCAGCGGCCCCGGCAGCCCCCCGACTTACCGGATCGCAGCTCCGAGAGGCCTTTCCTCTCACAAGACATGTTTATGGGTCACTTCAGGGCCGCCGACGGGACACCCCGCCGCCGAGGGGAAGCGGGGACGGTGCCGCCGCCTGCCCTATAGCTGTCAGTGTGTGTTCACGAGCCGAGCCTAGGCTCCACCATTCAAGCAACGGCGGCGGAGGCGGAGGAGGAGGAGGAGGAAACAACAACTCTCAGGCAGCGGCTACGGCCGTGGCCGCCTCCGCCGCGGATCCCTCCGCCACAGAAAGGAGTCCGCCGCCTTCGCGGCCGCGGGCTCGGCCCCGGCTGCGTCCCGCGCCCCCGCCCCCCGGCTCTAAAAAAGGAGTGCCTCCGACCCCTCACCCCCAGCACTCTACACCCGGCACGGCGCGACCCCCACGCGCTCCTCCCCGCAGGGCGTGCGATTTATTTATTTATTTCCAGTCGGAGAAGATGTCGGAGCCCGAGCCGCCGGTTGGCTGGAAGGCGCTTTCTCTGTGGAGGCCGATAGTGGCAGGGAGGGGGCCGGGGACGGGTCCGCGGAGGGATCTGACGCACACGGTGCCGCAGCACAGGCTCTATTCAGCGGCGCTGGCTGGAGCTGAGATGGAAGTTAGTTTCTGTGTAGCAGAAATAGGAAACAAATGAAGCAGAACTGCCCAAAGAGGGGAAATGCCCCGAGGATGGGTCTCACTCACCCGCGTACACAGACACACACGCAGAGAGCACTCTCACGCTGGGCAAACTCGGAATCGCGCTACCCAGCCCGAGTTGAATGATAGTGTTTGGTTTCTGTCTCTTGCCATGTGCATGTGTATAAATGCTGCGGATTGGCATCTGTGTAAGTCTTGTCCTGCGTTATTTCTGCAGCCTATGCAAGTGTTGTGTAATTTATTGGAGTGCTGTATATTGCAATAGAGGTTTAGGCTGCTTTTTGTTAAGCACTTGCGTTTTGCAAACCCGTTATTTGCTGAAGCCACCTCTGCATATTTCTTTTATTACTGCCATTGCTTTTGGCGTACGTTTTTTTAAATGTTTTTTATTGTTAAACGGGCAAAGCGAACTCTTGATTTGTACTTCAGATACTCTTTTTCCTTATTGCAAAAAGGCTACTGATGGCTAATTAGGGATTTGGAATTACAGAACCTTAAAGCTTTTTTAGGTGTTTACGAGAAGGGAGAATATAAACCTGAGGGAAAGGAAAGGACGCAAATATTTATCTCTTAACTGTCTGGAGGTAATTTAGTAACAGATCGATAACCTACCGAAGGATATTGAAAGAGTATACTATAGTTTAGCCAAGGTGAATAGTGATTAAATAATTTAAATAATCTGTGTGTCTTGCAGTTGACTTCGTCATGCTAATTAATGGCTTCTAATTTGAGGTGTAAACCATTCCTGTTTACAGTTAATCACGGGAAGACTTCTTGAAAACTGACAAAAAGAGGAAAAAATAATGTTTCGTAAATTAGTATGTAATTACCGGTTTTATATGCTAAATCATACATCTGTGCTTTGCTGATGAGGATAAGGGCCTTGTTTTTTAAAAAAACGAATACGGGTGAAATTAATGGAAACAATGGAAAAAGCCATTTGTTAGAAAACAAGGAGACCAAATGATATTTATCTCCAGATGATTTAAGCACTTTCCAAAAAGACTTGAGAGTTCAATGTTTTTTAAGGATTGCATTTTAAAGGGAATTTGGATAGTCGTTCTTTTGTTAACATTTAACAAAAGAGTCTTCTTAAATTTTTTAGATAATATACTGCATTTTATGTGTCTGGTTTAAAAAGGTTATTTGTGGGGAAGGGACCAACAAGCTGTATTGTGGTTTTCTAGATTGTTTCCTCAAGCCTTGTAACCTCCTAGCTCCTTACATTCCTAGTGGGAAATACTTGCTGCAAATGCCTTGGGCTGCACTGTAAGCCCAAGTGTGCTGCACCGGTGTGATGCCCTATACTAAAACATCCAGAAATCATCATACATGTAAGGAAGAAGAAATAAAGCCTCAAACCCTTTGGAATAATAGGACATAAAATTGCCTTTTGTAACTCAATCTTAAAATAAAAATGGAAGGTTACCATGACTTGTCCTATTGCAACCTGGTTATCAGAATAACTGTTTTTTTTTTTAATATGGCTATTCTCAAATACTGAAAATTCGCATCTTTAAAGACACTTAATTCTATTATATTATAGGTAAAGTAGCCTGCTTCTAGGTGGTTAGGCTTGAAAAGATAGACTGAAAAGATAGGACATTTTGTATGCCTTTTTGCAATTGTATTTATTTCTAAGACCGATGCTATTTTAACTTAACTTTTTAAAAAGTATTCTTCAAATAATTGTAATATTTTACATGATCATGAAGTTCTTCAAATAGATTTTAGAAACTAAAAATTATAGTAGGATTTTCTGGTTTTGAAAGCTTGAAATGTGTGATTCTTACTAATAGATGTTTTATCCTTGTGATTGAAAATAAACCAAATTATGACATGGAATATCATATTACGCTGGGTAAAGTATGCCATATATATCGTGTGTGTTATGTAAACATAGAAAACTAGCATGATTATCTCATATATTCTTTTCATTTAGAAGCCACAAAAGCTTTCACCTAAGTATGCTACTAGTACTTAGCTCCTTAAAAAATATTTGAAAAATCCCTCTCTTAGTTTTCTAAACATGATGTTCCTATCATTTTGATTAACTTTTGACAGTGTTATAGTTTCTTTTTCAAATGTCCAATTTGAAGATAGTTGTAACCATCCCTTTGAACTATTGTCTAAGAATATGTACATTACCTGCCAAAAATTAAAACTTTTCAACAAAATAAACTATTTGTATTTAACAATAGATATTAAATTGAAGTTTAATAAGTCCTTTAAATGTAACAAATACTCCAAATAGCCTTTTTAATTTCCTTAAACTTAAAAAATATTTCTGAATTCTAGCATTGACAGTTAATTATAAGTTGTTTATTGTCCTTGTGTACCCACAAAGTCTGTACATGTCAAATAGAAAGTCTTATTTAGAAGTTCTAGATTTTAGTTCCCAAAGCAATGACTCTTGCACTTTTTTTTTTTCAGCTCTTTTGCATATAAGGATAGTTCAGATTCCATCTATATCCTTTCCTGTTTATTTTAACATGTTTATGAGCTCCAAAAATAAAATGTCCCTTTAAAAAGATCTTCATGCAGTTTAAATAACAAGGTTAACAAATAATAGTAAAAGTTTGGAAAGCCAAGAGCTAATGTTTTTATATAATATAGTCTCTCTAGGACAAATAGAAACTTTTCTTAAAACAAAAGTTTATGTGAAATTCATCACTTTTCACTTGGCATCACATGAAACAAAATAAACATTTAACAAAATGTTTTATTGATCTTGTAAGCTATTATTTCAATAAAATAATCAAATGCTGTCATTTCAATTATTTCTGGAACAAGATGGGATGGTATTTATAAGTACAAAAATTATACATTTATGAAATGTGATTAGTCTCCACTTGTAAATAACACATAACTCAAAAATTTCTACAAATACAACTTTGAAAATTTCATGTTAAATCTTGTTTTTGTTTTGATGTTTACGTTTCTTCTATAGTAAAAGCTTTATCCTATGAAATACAGAAATGTAAAAGTAGAAAACACTCTTCTCTCAAAAATACCTTAAAAAAAAATACTCATCTGCCCCAAGAACAGAAAACAACTGTCAAGGATCTTATTTAACAAGTCACACTCCTCCCTGTGGCTTGCTCCGCAATACTGTATGTTTCTGTTCATGCTTATCTGACTTTCTCTCACACACACACACACACACACACACACACACACACACACATCCTTCTTCCTTCATAAAGCATGAATATTTATCAGGTTTGAAGCACATGAGCAGATATACTATTTGGCTACTACAAAAAGAATAGGGATAACCAATCTAAGTGAGCCATTTCCCATTATTTAACAATTTTTTGTTATTTAAAGTTAACAATTGTCCCTTATATCTCTCTGAGGAACTTTTTACTTACATTAGAGCCTGTTTGCCTTTAATGTGTAACATTTTATCTGGTCCTCAACAATCATATTATCCCTTATGTATTTAAATGTTAGTAATTCACTCAGTCTTTTTTCCTCCAAGTTAGATAATTCTAGTTTATATTTTTACGTCTTAATTTGCACAAGAAATACAAATCTTCATGGGTTTATTTATATAGTTTTTTTTAAATGATCATTTCATGAGTTTAACAGTACAATTACAAAGATTAAAGGAGAAAAACAATTTTAGAACATATTCCCCTAAGATTTGGAGCAACACAGTGGATGAAGCAGAAAAAGCTGTTCCAGATGGCAGGAAACATAAAGGAGAAGTCTGTAGGCATGTTCTATCATAGGAAGATGTCTGATGGACTGGGAGTGGGCTGGGTTGAACAGAGAGCAGTGAAAGGAGAAGGTAAAGTGGGGAGAGGAGAGGAGACTGGGTGCAGAGGCTCTGGTAGTACACTATTATCTATGTGATGTTAAGATGACATTTGAGAAAAACAGTTATGTAGTCATTTGCCTTTATATGTGCCTAAATCCATAAACTTCAAGAACACCAAAGAAAAAGCATTTTCATTATAGAAAAGGAAGGGGAAATTTTATCTTACAAATAGAAATCTCTGTATAATAAAAATAATGAATATCAAGGACATCAAAGTAGACACTACTGATGACAAAGAAGAACAGGTGTTTGAAAGAATAAAGACTGAACAGTCAGGGCAGCCACAAGTCTGACTTAAGACTCATACATAAGTTCTAATTCAAAATTGAGAATAAAGCCAACTTAGATTTAACTTACTTTGCAACCAAAAATACTCTTATTTTCTGAATTCCTGTGAAACCTAATTACACAGTCTAATTTGTATATTGTTTTTGTTTTACTTCATATATAGGTGTGTGTGTGTGTGTATACTTGGCAAAGGTCCCTGACTTATGCCTCTGTTGCTTTATTTCCTTTCACAGGTATTCTCATATATATTTGTTGAAACAGTGACTAGCTATTACAAAAAAATTAGTTCTATCATACTTATAAAATTTAAAATATCAATACCAAGTAATCTTTCAACCACGATGTGTATGTTAAAATGTAAGAAAAGCTTATAATTTGATTTTGAGATTACACCTACAATTCTTGTTGCACTAACAATTTTCATGCTTACACTTGAGTGCCTAAAAATATAGGTGCAGATGAAATGCCTATAGTGGATTTTTAAACGCTCCTCAAAATTTACCAACTGACAGTGATTTATAGACAAACTACAATAGCCTTTAAATGGAATATTGTGGTAATAATATATGTGCTGTTTCCCCTTAACAAGGTATCAGAAGTAATGCCACTAGACATCATTAGGGAAAATCTTTCTTAAAAACGTTAAGTGGCATCATGTGAGAAGGAAGAAATATATTATCTTTTTGTCTTATCACAGTTTGTACGTGTTACACTTTACACTTGTTTTCATCATTCAGTGTTCTGGGTTTTTTGGCAAGTACATGTGTAAGAATTCCATATTTCCCTGATATTCCTGCATTTTCAGCTTTTTTCCAAGTGTCTTTATAAAAGTTTCCTTCTTTTCTATCAGTGAAATGTTAGTTTCCAATGGTAAACCAAATTTGGAAGATAAGATATGTAATTATTTGGAGAAACAATTCCCATGTTATATTTTCAGTTTGGATATATTCTAAGAACTCTAAAAATATAAAAATGAATCTATTCTTTCCCCTTATAGTTGGGACTGTCACACATTAAAATCTTCAACATCTCTTATTTTCAGCTGCCATGGTTATTATACAAAAGACTAAAACAATTTAAATAATTGGTGTCAAAAGGAGAAAAAAATATGTAGCCTGCCTCCCTGCCTCTCTTCCTTTCTTCCTACTTACTTCCCTCCTTCCCTCCTTCCTGCTTTCTTTCCTCTGTTTTTCCATAAGGAAAGAAATGAGGTGCTAAGTAGCAAATATTTGCTGTTTGTGCAGTATGTATTTGCATTTTTGTGTTACCATATTTTTCTTACTTCAACATTTTTGACAAAGTCCAGGTAAATATGGCCTCTTCAGATATTAGATTTTACTGAGTTAGAGGAATTATTTTTTAAAAGATGTTTTTTCGTCTTTCACACTCTATAGTTTTCAGGACTTAGATAAATGTAAACCTCTCTATGGTTAATATTGCTTAACTTCACTTCTTCGAGATATTTAGGTATCTTGTTTCATTTTCATTTTTAGATCCAAATCCTATCATATCTAAAAACAAAACAAACAAAGTTTGTGTTGAACATACAATGGCAAATTTCCATGGCAAAATAGTGAAGATATTTTCCCCTAAAGCCTATTAACAGGCATTCTTCTATTAGAATAATAATTAGAAAGGTAATTTCCTCTTTTAATTGCCAACTTTTTTCCTGTTATTATCATCTTTTCCCTTTTTACTACTCATAATATTTTAATAGAAATTTTTTTAATGTTAAAAACGATGAAAAAAAATAAGAACTTCTGTCACAAGTTCTGGTGTTCTACATTGCTGTGAAGCTGTGTTTCTTTTCTCCTGAGCAAAATTATTTGAGTTGACATAGAAACCAAAAGTCAACCTCTAACATCTGTCCCTTGCTCTTATATGTCATTCCTACTACTATAGTGTCCTCATTGCAGCATTCTTACTTTCTCTCTGTGTGTCAGCTGAAGAACCATCATTTAAATACTTGCAATTTGGCCCTCATTATGTACTTTGTTCCAACACATGGAGATGCCCAGCTTACCAGAGACCCATAATCTGAGGCAGCAGTGACCCCTCTAACTACAACATCTGGAAAGCAAAGGTTTCATAATCTGGCCAGCCTCCAGAAATTATCAGTTATTAAAATCTGACTTTGTTTAACAGCAGTAACTCAATTTATTGAATGGATTGCAAGAGATATGAACCAATGGCTATCTATACCATTCAGATTTAACTACAAAGAATTCACATTTTTGAAATAGAAACAATGAATACTTATTTCATATAGACTTTGTTTCTGTATCTTAACCTAATTGTTTTTAGTACAAAATATATATATTTTACAATGCTAGCAGGAATAGTCTGCCAAGTTATTTTTAGCAACTGCAAAACAACATCCTAAAACTTTGTGAAATAATTGCTTCAGTGTAATATAGACTTATGCACTTTTTTTTCAAAACACTTTTTCAGTGAGGGTATGACTGTCATATTTTAAAATTAACAATTAATTTGTAACAGGTTACTTTTATTTATACAATATTATTAACCATATAGAGGTTTGAGTCAAGTCCTCTAGCTACAAGTAGATTGAAACTTACAAACTAGAGTCACAAGCTGCATTAACTCCAAAAAATATATTAGTGTGCAAATTTTTTTCTTTTAGTTTTTTTAGGTTACAAACGTATTGTCATTCATTAAAAGTTTAGCTGTTTTTTTTTTTACTAACATATTTATGCTTCAACACAGTAATATCTGGAGTGTAGAAATCAAGTCACTAACTTTGGAGCAATGTTTCAAACCTTTTTATTATGGAAAAAAGGTCAAACATTCAAAAAAGTAAAGAGAATATCAAGATAACCCCCAGGTTTCAAATTCCCAGTGTTCACAATTATCCACATTTCGACATTCTGGTTTTTTCTATCCTCCCCAACCTTTCTTGCTTGAATATTTTGAAGTAAATCTCATCGTTATTCTTGTAAATAATTCAGTGTGCAGTCCAGAAGCAAATTCTTGACTAAGCTATTGTATTGGTTGATTGACTCATTTATTTGCTGTCTTATATATTAAACATTTGTTGAGCTACTATATTCCAGACACTATATTAAGCCCTGGGAATTGATTAGCTGGACCATGTCATTAGGATCCTTAATAAGAAGTTCTCTGATGATTGGAAATGTAAACTGCTAACAAATATCATTCAACTACTTAAACCTCATCCATGATGCTTCATGAGTCCTGGGCAGTTCTTAGTATGTTATGTGAGATCCTTCATGATCTGCCCACCTCAAACTCTCCACACTCAATTTTATCCACCAGACCATAATCACTCTAAATTATTTCTGTATGGAAATGTTTAGTTTTCCAGATATGCCTCCTTTATTTTTTTGCACATACAGGTCTCTCTATAATCTTTATCTCCAAACCAGGCCAATTCCATGTGGTTTTCAAGAAACAGCCCATTCTTTGCCTCTAAACCATACCCTGTGTCTTTCCTCCCAGCAAACAAACAAGTAGGTGTTGATCCGTTGTACTTCCAGAAAATCTTCTGTATATCTCTACAGTGGTATTGCATTCAGATAGTTGATTGTTTTATAGTGCTCTTACTAACTAAACTAAGAGGTATTTTTAGAATAGTTTCTGAATTTTAGATTTCTGTATGCCCATTATGTGGAGCATTTCAGAATATACAACAGATATTTAATAAATTCAGTGGGTTTTTTATGTGTTCGTTAAATAAATAAACTATGGTCATTTCTGGAGGTGGGGATTTTTAGAGTGGTTCCTAATGATGATTCCAGTTTCCCATAAATCACAAGAGTAACAAAATCCTATGGAACCATTGGTAGTTTTCCCTTTGAAGGGAAAGAAACAAAGTATGTGTTGTATTTAAAAGAAACACCAGACTTTCATGTGACATTTCAACATCAGTTCTCTCTTCTCAGTCTTCATGACAGTATTATTTGAGTATAAAATGAAGGGATGATTTGATCACTAAAATAAGGTCACAGAATACAAAATAATAGTCAAAATAAGAAGGCCTAACCAAATAAACAGCAATTCCCCTTTTACCCCTTCAGATTTCCTCTTGCCACTTGGTATGGTTTGGCTGTTTCCCCATCCAAATTTCATTTGAATAGTAGCTCCCATAATTCCCATGTGCCATGGGAGGGAAAATGTGGGAGATAATTGAATCATAAGGGCAGGTCTTACCTGCATTGTTCTCATGATAGTGAATAACTCTCACAAGATCTGATGGTTTTATAAATGGAAGTTCCCCTACAGAAGCTCTCTTGACTGCTGCCATGTAAAAGGTGTCTTGCTTCCCCTTTGCCTTCCACCATGACTGTGAGGCCTCCCTGGCCATGTGGAACTGGGAGTCAATTAAACCTATTTTCATTATAAATTACCCAGTCTTATGTATGTCTTTATTAGCTGTGTGAGAACAGACTAATACAGCACTTAACTTTAATATGTCTTTTTTAGTACATATTTCTTGCATATCTTTTATCTCTAACATCTTGTGCTCTCAAGAATCAGAAGAAAAACAAACATGCATGTAAATAGGGTATCAAATAAATAGAATGGTGCATCAGCAAGGCTCCTCCAGCAAGTGGAAAGAGGGTCTAGGCCATTACTCCCATAATTGTGGCAATTCCATACATAGGATCACAGAATTTTAGAGCTGGAACATACCCTACACATTATCTAGTCCAAATTCCCTTTCAAAGAGGTTAAATGATTTGTCCAAACTCATACTCTCTTTTCAAATTTCAGTCAGGCCTGAAATCTTTCTGAGATTATTGGTGAAAGGGAAGGATAGCTGAATATCCAAAAGAGAATACTTTAGCATGGAGGAGCCAACATGATTTCTGCATAAGAAATAATGTTTATAGGTTTCACTAGAGTTGTTTCAGGGGATAAATAAGCATAACTAAGGAGATTTGGAGAGAAAGTTTATATTTAAACTTTCAAAAAGCTTTATGAAAGTTCCTATATCAGAGACTATTTAGACAATCCCCATAAGACATTGACTTGGAGAGAAATAGGGAGAAATTTTAGCAGTTAACAATATAGACAGAGAAGAATTAAGTCTTAATTCTGTCTCTTACTGAGTGGCCTTGTGGAAATTATTTCACCTTCCTTAACATCATTTTTCCACAAATAATATAAGAATAGGAATTTTACTTAACTCACAGGACTGCTGTGAGGATTGAATGAGATAATAATAATGTCTATAATAAAAGCTAACACGCATTGAGTATTTAGCATGATACATAGTACTACAAGATACACTAGACATTGTTCTAACTATTTAATAAATATTACCTTATTTAATCTTTACCTATAAGGAAAGCAACGTTCCCACCCACACACACACACACTTTAAAGATGAAAGAACTGAGGTAAAGAATGATAAAATAGCTTGTCCTAAGTCATGAACTAGTGAATAATAAAGTCCGGAATAAAACCTAGGAAGGTTGTCTCCAGACCCTTCACTTTTAGCAGTCAATCTCCCAACTCCTGTGCTATTAATATGCATAAACTCTTTTCCATGCACAGAACTAGGTACATAATAAGGGCTTAATAAATGTTTTATATTACTATTTTTATACTTTCTTATGTCGACAAAGAAAGGTATGCCTAATATTGACTAAAGGCCTACTCTAAACCTAAGGTATTCTATTTACAACTAACCTGGAAGGCACACGGGTGCCCATGGAGATTTCATGGCTCAACCATAGTCAGAAGCCAGTAAGGGCAGAACCAGGATTCAGAAGACATTGGTCTTGGTCCAAAGCCCTGGTTGCATTACTACATTGCAACTTGAACTCTTATTTGGATCAACACTTTTATTTGTTCTTCCTCTTCTACCAAAAATATGCTTATATGTATTAGTATGTATCTATATAAGATATAAGGCACATATACGCACATTATCAACGTTTTATTTGACCTACAGGTGAGCAAAATTTAGTAAGAGAAAATAAGAGTAACAAATGAAGAATGTAGCCAGTTTTTGAAGAATAAATTGATAGCTAATGTCCTGAGTCTACACTGGACCCAGTCAATTCTCATGTCTTAGAACATGATGGGGCATACAAATACACATCAACATTTATTAGGCCAGGCGCGGTGGTTCACACCTGTAATCCCAACACTTTGGGAGACGAAGGTGGGCAGATCATGAGGTCAGGAGATGGAGACCATCCTGGCTAACACGGTGAAACCCCATCTATACTAACAAAAAAAAACAAAAATTAACCAAGCATGTTGGTATGTGCCTGTACTCCCAGCTACTCAGGAGGCTGAGACAGGAGAATCACTTGAACCAGGGAGGTGGAGATTGAACCAGGGAGGCGGAGTTTGCAGTGACCTGAGATGCTGCCATTTCATTCCACCCTGGGTGACAGAGCAAGACTCCATCAAAAAGCAAGCAGGCAGGCAGGCAGGCAAGCAAACATTTATTGATTTTCAGTTGACAATATGTTTTTCTCAGGAGAAAAAAATAAAGCCAATGATGTCAAATGGCAGGATCCAAGATGAGTTGCTAGATAAGGTATTTTTGAGTCATTTAGATTAGTTCCTGCAAAACATTGTCCTAAAAAGTTTCTATGCCAAAACCTAATACAAAGTACCAAAATGAAGAGTACTAGAAACATAAAATATTATGACATGGTACTGTACATCAACATTAGATATATTTTGAAGTTCTAGTCACCACACCTCAAGGAATATATAACAGTAGAAATCATCTAGAGAAAGATAATTGAAATGATGTAAAGATATGGAAAGTTGACTGCTGGAAAATAGACTAAATATATTAATATCATTGAAAACTGAGAAGGGATATACTAAAGTCAGGATGAAAACTGAAAGGATAAGCACAAAGTTATACATTAAAATCTAGAATTCTAGAACCAGCAAGTACCTTGTTGCTGTTTTTGTTAACCTCTGAATAGTTCATAATGTATCTCCTGGGAGGAAGGGTATCTTCTACAGGATTGCCATACATTATCACACTTAGGAAATTTAACATTAATACTATTACCTAAAATATTACTTAACATGTAATCCACGTCCAAGTTTCTCCATTGTCCCAATAATGTCTTTTATTGCCTTCTTTCCTCCCTTCCTTCCTTCTTTCCTTCCATCTTTCCTTCCTTCCTCTTCTCTCCCTCCCTCCTTCTTTCTGCCCTTTTCCCTCCCTCCTTCTTTCCTTCCTTTTTTCCTCCCTCCTTCTTTCCCTTTTTTCCCTCTCTCTTCCCTGTTTCCCTCCTTTCCTTTCTTCTTTCCTTTCTCTCCTTCCCTTTCTCCCTCCCTGCTTCCTTCCTTCCTTCCTCCCTTCCTCCTCCCTCTCTCCTTCCCTTATTTCTCCTTCTTTCCTTTCTTCTTTCCTTCCTCCCCTCTTTCCTCCCTCTCTCCTTCCATCCTCTCTCCCTCCCTCCCTCCCTTCCTTCCTTCCTCCCTCCCTCCCTCCCTCCCTCCCTCCCTTCCTTCCTTCCATCCTTCCTTCCTTCCTTCCTTCCTTCCTTCCTTCCTTCTTCCCTCCCTCTCTCCCTTCCTTCCTTCCATTCTTTTTCTTTGACCCAGGGTCCAATCAAGTATCTCAAATTACATTTATTTAATATAATGCTCTATTTTCACTTCATCTGGAACAGTTGTCCAGAATTTTTCATCTTTTGTGGCATCCTTAGTTTTTGAGAGTCCAGGAAAAGTCTTTTGCAGACATTTCTCAGTTTGAATTTGGCTAATTGTTTCTTTATGATTACATTAAATTTGAAGAATTCTGCAAGAATTGATACTATACAGTTAATGTATCCTGTAAACACTTCTTAAAGACCAAAAGACAAGATTAAGAACTGTTAAAGTGCAGCTGTATTCCTAGAGTATTTGTTATTGCCAAGAGGAAAGAAAGTAATATCATTGGTTCAAAAGATTTAAAGTAAAAAGACTTAATCTATAACATTTATCTTAATCTAAAACATTTATTGATTTTCAGTTGACAATATATTTTTCTCAGGAGAAAAGAACAAAGCCAATGATGTCAAATGGGAGGATCCAAGACGAGTTGCTAGACAGGATATTTTTGAGTCATTTAGATTAGTCCCTGCAGAACAGGAACTAAATCTGTTAAGAAATTAATAAATATTTCAGAATATTTATTTTGCTTTTTGCAGGTGACATTATGGGGCCTAGTATACCTTTCCACAGATATGTCTTGACATTACTCTCAGGAAGAGAATACTGACTTTGTTGTACTAGCTTGACTAAAAATGGCATCTTCTAATGTCCCTCTCCTTCATCACAAAAGCAAATCCCAGTCAGTTAGACATTCACAACACTGATTCTAAATGCTGTTTCAAAATGCATTTGAAGAGATTTAAAAATCTTTGAGAGAAAAATATTTGTATATTAATACTGTCTAATGCTATAAGTTACTGATATCCTCAGTGATGCTGAATGTATAGTTCTTTCACTTAACAATTCAAAGTCCCCAACACTGGGGGAAGATATACACAGAGAATCACTAATATTTCCAGAATTTCCAAACTGAAATTTACTCATGTTAGTGTTTCATGAAAATATGGTATGATAAAATTGACATGGATTTTGGATGCAGAAAGAATTTGAACTCTTAACACTGCTACTTCTCAGCTACTTGCCTGTAACCAAATCATTTAACTCTTTAAGTTTTGCTTTCAACATCTGTATAATGGAAGTGATAACATCCACCTTTCTGTGTTGTTATATAAATTCTTATAAAGTGTCAGTTTTAAATAATTTTTGTTATTAAGTGGCTAACGATTCTTTCAACAATCAGCTTCATTTTTCATTATAATTGTCACAACAGAAGGTGGGTGTATCAGTTCATTCTCACACTGCTATAAGGATGTACCCAAGACTGGGTAATTTATTTATTTATTTTTTTTTTTAAAAAGGGGGTTAATGGCCTCAAGAAACTTACGGTCAGGGTGGAAGAAGAAGCAAACACATTTGTCTTCACATGGTGGCAGGAGAGAGAAGTGCCTGGAGAAGTGGGAAAAGGTCCCTCATAAAACCATCAGATCTCATGAGAACTCACTATCACAAGAACAGAATGGGAGAACCACCCTCATGATCTAATCACCTCCCACGAGGTCCCTCGTAAACACATGGGGATTATAATTCAGATTACAATTATAATCTCCAAGATGAGATTTGGATGTGGACACAGAGCCAAACCATATCAGGTACTCTCGGGGCTTTATGATCTGATATAGTTTTCAAGCTTCTTTTCAAATCATTCTTCCACTTCGATTTATCTGTTCTAAAATTTTCTCTATTTTAATTTTAAATTAAGGTATAATAGACACAAAGTAAATACACACATTTTAAGCATATGATTAGCTGAATCTTTATCAATGTATGCTTCCATGTAACCAATCACCATCCAGATCAAAATACGGCAAATTTACATCTCCTATAGAGTTTCATCAGTACTCTTCCCAAGGTAAGCACTATTCTGAATTTCATCATCATAGATTAGTTTTGCCTATTCTTGATTTTTATGTAAACCAATCACACAGTGTGGTATACTTTTGTGCCTGACTTCTTTTCCCAAACATACCATCCTTAGATTCATCTATGTTATTGCATGTATCCATAGTTTTTTAATGCTATGCAGTATTTCATTATGTGAATAAACCATAATTTGTTTATGTATTTGTCTGTAGAGAGACATTTGGTTTGTTTCCAGTTTGTGGCTACTATGAGTGAGATGGCTATTATGATTAGTCATAATTATACAAATGGTATTCCGTATAAACATCTTTGTGAAACATATGCACTCTTTCCCCTTTCCTCTTGGGTCTAGGCATAACAATGGAACTTATGAATTAGAGACTAGGAATTTTTCAGTTTTAGTAGATAACCCAAATATTTTCAAAGTGATTGTACATTTTACCCTGCTGCCAGCATTTTATAAGAGTTCCAGTTGTTCTACATTCTTGTCAACATTTAATATTTTCAGTCTTTAATTTTAGCAATTCTGTTGGATAGGTAGTGGGTTTTATTGTGGATCCAATTTGCATTTCTCTAGTGAGAAACTGATGAGCCAATTCTAAATTTGTGGGAAAGTACAAAGACCTAGAATAGTCAAGAAGATGTTGAAGAATAACATGAAAGTCGAAGACTTACACTACCAGATTTGAAGACTGAACATAAAGCTACCCTCAGGGAGACAGTGTAGAGCAGATAATTCAGAAAGTAAACCTACACATATTTGGTTACTTGATTTTCAATAACGGTGCCAACTAATCAATGCAATGGGAATGTTCCACAATAAATGGTGCTGGGGCAACTGCTCCTGTATACCAAAAAATTAATTTTAAATGAGTTATTAAAGATACATGTGGTGGTGCATGCTGTAGCCCCAGCTACTCAGGAGGCTAAGGTAGGAGGATCACTTAAGGCCAGGAGTTCAAGTTCAGCCTGAGCAACATAGCGAGATACTGCCTCTAAATAAACATAAAAATGTTATTAGACCTAACTGAAAACTAAAACCATAAAGCTTCTTAAAAGGAACATAAGAGGTGTCTTCATGAACATGGCATATATGAAAAAACAGGACACAGAGAGCATTAATCAAAAAAAAGATAGTTATTAAACAATATCAAACTTAAGAACTTGTGGTCATCAAAAGACATCATTAAGAAGGTTTAAAAAAAATAAAGCAAGCCACAGACTGGAAAAATGTGTTTGAAAAAATACATATCCAATAAAGGATTCATATCCAGAATATATTTTTAACTCTTATAAATCAATAAGAAAAAGACCATCTAATAAAAATTTTAAAAGGTGTTCAGTATAATTCTCTGTTCCTAAAGGTGTCACGATCTTTCCTATACAAGCTGATTACTCCCCCAAAATATGCTGCTCTACTCCCATCCCCACATTTTAACCCAAAGACTAGACTGCGTCTCCCTTTACCTGACCCCGTTGCATCCATCTTGCAGTTCCTTATGGCCCTCATCACATCGTAACTATCTACTTGATATCTGTCCTCCACAAGAAATGAAGGCAAGAATCATGTCTCTGGCATCAGCAAACTACTTGACTCATAGTTAAATATATAATAAGTGTTTTTTACATGTAGGAAGGTTAAAAAGATCTTCATATAAACTGAGAAGAAGAACAAGCCATTACTGAACATCAGATATGCCAGAAAAATAAACTGAATTCATTTTAGGTAAGTGGGAATAAAAAAACTTGATGCAACTATATTTTTAAAAGAATAAAATTAACTTTATAAATGATACACAGGACTTATATAAAATAATCACTTCTTACTCTGCCCTCAGCAGAAACGGTTATTATTATTATCTGTTTAACAATTAGAATAACATTTTATGTCTACAGTTAATGATAAGTCAGGATGAGTGAAGTATCTCCCAAGAGGAAGCTATGGGACAGTTAGAAGTCTCACATTTGGGAAAATAAGCCTTATAACATAAATGCCTCATTTTCTGCTTATAGATTAGCAGAAGCCAGACATCATTTTCATTAATTTAGCCTTTATTTATTTACTATTTAATTATGTACTTATTATGTGTTTACTTATGTGCTATTTATTATACTTGGCTTAAAGAGTTTGTTTGTTATTCTCAGTGACAGATTGTATTTTCTAAAGACAGCTGCAAAATATCTTCCATCCCACATGTTCTTCTGCAATGTGACTTTGCCACTCCCTCATCAAAAGCAATGTACCAGTTACAGGAGATGAAATCTGTGTCCTCTCACTTTGAATGTGGGTAGTGACTGCTCCAAACAACAGAAAATAGCAGAAGTGATGATATATAACTTTTGAGGCTAAGTCATAAAATTCCATGCAAGTTCCATGTGGTTCTCTTGAAAAGCTCCACTCTATGGATGTTCCCTTCTCAGACCACACCTGCCCGCTGTGAGAGTCCAAATAGAGTGGCCACATGTAGGTCTTCCAAATGAATACATGAGTTCAGTCAAAGCTGCATCCAGTCTTCATGTCATCTCAGCACAAGCACCAAATATATAAGAGAAGGAACCTCCAGATAATATTAGTTCCCAACCTTCACGGATATTGCAAAGTAGCAAACCTTCTCTGATGTGCCCTGGACATATGAAATTTCCTTTTTTTAATTGCATTTTAGTTTCTGCGGTATATGTGCAGATCATGCAGGATCGTTGCACAGGTACATACATTGCATGGTGGTTTACTGCCTCCATCACCCTGTCACCTATATCTGGCATTTCTTCCCGTGTTATCCCTCCCCAACCTCCCCATCCCCCTGCACCCCTCCCCTAACTCCCCCATTGTGGTGTTTGATTTTCTGTTCTTATGTCAGTTTGCTGAGAATGATCGTTTCCAGATTCATACGTATCCCTAAAAAGGACACAAACTCATCGTTTTTTATGGCTGCATAGTATTCCATGATGTATATGTGCCACATTTTTCCTGTCCAGTCTATCATCGATGGGCATTTGGGTTGGTTCCAGGTCTTTGCTATTGTAAACAGTGCTGCAATGAACATACATGTGCATGTGTCTTTATAATAGAACGATTTATAATTATTATAATCCCAGTAGTGGGATTGCTGGGTCAAATGGAATTTCTATTTCTAGGTCCTTGAGATATCGCCACACTGTCTTCCACAATGGTTGAACTAATTTACACTCCCACCAACAGTGTAAAAGTGTTCCTACTTCTCCACATCCTCTCCAGCATCTGTTGTCTCCAGATTTTTTAATGATCGCCATTCTGACTGGCATCAGATGGTATCTCAATATAGAAAGTGATTTCAAACGCTACTGAGATATTAAGGTAGATGAAGACTGGGAACTGAGACCCCACTTGGCAGGGTGAACACTGGTAACAATGCTAACGCTGATAAAAGGAGCTTCACTGCAGTGGTGAGGAGAAAGCCTGTTCAGATGTAATGCAAAGAGAGCTGGATGAAGAGTTAGACAGTAGAGGCAACAGTGGGAGTTTTACAATAAAAAATGTAGATATCACACACTGGGGTCTGTCGGGGGGAAGAGGGGAGGGACAGCGAGGAGTGGGGATTTGGGGAGGGATAACATGGGGAGAAATGCCAGACATAGCTTCTTTTCATGATAAAGTCTACTTCATTATTTTTGACTTGTTCTTATTAAGCATTATGATCTTTTTTTTTCAGCTTTATTGAGGTACAATTGACAAATAAAATTTATATATATTCAAGGTATGCAATGTAATGTTTTACTATATGTATACATTGTGAAATTATTACCACAATCAGGCTAACTAACATATCCATCACCTCATATAGTTACATTTTTCCCTGTAGTGAGAATACTTAAGATCTATTCTCTTAGCAAATTTCCAATAAATAATGTATTATTATTAACTATAGTCATCATGCTGTACATTAGTTCTCTAGGACTTATTCTTCTTATACCTGCAAGTTTTTACCCTTTGAACAAAATCTTCCCATTTTCCTCACCTTTGGCCTCTGGTAACCACCCATCTACTCTCTGTTTCCATGATTTCACCTTTTTTAGATTCCACATATAATTCAAATCATGTGGTGTTTGTATTTTTGTGTCTGGCATATTTCACTTAGAGTGATGTCAACCAGGTTCATCGATTTGTTACAATTGGCGGGATTTCCTTCTTTTTCATGGCTGAATAAAATACCATTGTGTATGTGGTGTGTATGTATGTGTATATACATATATATACACATACACACACATACATACATACACACCACATTTTCTTTTCTGTTCATCGGTTGACAGGCACGTAGGCCATTTCCACATCTTGTCTACAGTGAATAATGCTAAAGTATACATGGAAGTGCAGATATCTCTTTGACAAACTAATTTCATTTCTTTTGGATGTATACCTAGGGGTGGGATTGCTGGCTCATATGGTAGTTCTACTTTAATTTTTTTGAGAAAACTTCATACTCTTTTCTATAATGTCTCTACCAATTTACATTCCCACCAACAATATAAAGAGAATAGGTTTTCTCCACATTCTCACCAACACTTGTTATCTTTTGACCTTTTGATAATAGCCTTCCTAACAGGAGTAAAATGATATCTTGTTATGGTTTTGATTTATATACCCCTGATGATTAGTGTATTAGTCAGGGTTCTCTAGAGGGACAGAACTAATAGAATAGATGTATATACAAAGTGGAGTTTATTAAGGAGTATTGACTCACACGATCATAAAGTGAAGTTCCACAATAGGCTGTCTGCAAGCTGAGGAGCAAGGAAGCCAGTCTGAATCCCGAAATCTCAAAAGTAGGGAAGCCAACAGTGCAGCCTTCAGTTCGTGGTCGAAGGCTCCAGAGTCCAAAAGCTGAAGAACTGGGAGTCCCATGTTCAAGGGCAAGAAGCATCCAGCATGGCAGAAACATGTATGCCAGAAGATTAAGCCAGTCTGGTCCTTCCACATTCCTCCGCCTGCTTTTATCCTAGCCGCTCCGGCAGCTCATTAGTTGGTGCCCACCAAGATTGAGGGTGGGTCTGCCTTTCTCAGTTCACTGACTCAAATGTTAATCTCCTTTGGCAACACCCTCACAGACACACCCAGGAACAATATTTTACATCCTGCAATCCAATCAATTCGACAATCAATATTGACCATCACAATTAGTGATGTTGAGCATCGTTTCACATATATGTTCTCCATTTTTGTGTCTTTGGAAAACTTTCTATTCAGGCCCTTTGCCCACTAATTGGGTTATTTGCGATTGAGTTGTATGAGTTCCTTTTAGATTTGAATATTAACTCCTTAATGGATACAGTTTGCAAATATTTTTTCCGATTCTGTAGGCTGCCTTCTCATTTTGTTAATTGTTTCCTTTTTTGTGCAGAGACTTTCTAGTTTGATGTAGTCTCACTTGTTTATTTTTGCTTTGGTTGATTGTGCTATTGATGGCATATCCAAAAAATTACCAAGGTCACTGTCATGCAGCTTTTTCCCTATGTCTTCTTCTAGGACTTTCATGGTTTTAGGTCTTATATTTAAATCTTTAATTCATTTTTGTATATAAGAATCCCATTTCACTTTTCTTGCATGTAGCTGTTGAGTTTTTCCAACATCATTTAAAAAAATTTTTTAGTTCACTACACCTGTAACAAAACTGCATCTACCACCATTTTTTGAAGAGGCTATTTTTTTCTCCCACTGTGTATCCTTGCTGTCTTTGTCGAAGATAGCTTGACCGTCTCTGCATGGGTTTACTTCTGGTAAGCAGCATTTTCCTTTGGTTTCATTATTGATACCAGGGAACGTTTCTTTGGTGAAAAGAATAGTAACTATAAGGTCATTCCTAAAAAAGTTCCATTATTCATTCATGTGCTTTATTTTTCATGCTATGTCTCATCATGAAATTACACATACTTCTCTCTTTGGCAGTTTCCCTTTTTTTTTTTTTTTTTTTTGAGATGGAGTTTCGCTCTTGTTACCCAGGCTGGAGTGCAATGGCGCGATCTCGATCTCGGCTCACCACAACCTCGGCCTCCTGGGTTCAAGCAATTCTCCTGCCTCAGCCTCTCAAGTAGCTGGGACTACAAGCACACGCCCCCATGCCCAGCTGATTTTTTGTAGTTTTAGTAGAGACGGGGTTTCACCGTGTTGACCAGGATGGTCTCGATCTCTTGACCTCGTGATCCACCCGCCTTGGCCTCCCAAAGTGCTGGGATTACAGTCGTGAGCCACCGCGCCCAGCCCCATTTTGATTTTTTTAATCCAATAACTAAGCAATCTGTATCAAAAAAGGAGTTTCCCAATAAAGAGTCAGTAATATACCTAAATAAAAGTATTTCAATAAGGAAGTACTTTCTTTTATCATTGAAGCATTTTATCACACTGCTAATATTGGGGGATATATTAATATCTGACTTGTCAATTGCCCCATCCAATAAATAGAGCTTCCAGATGGAGTTTTTTTAAATCAAGTCTTCTTTTGTGTGAAAAGAAGTATCCCATATATACTTTATAAACTTGTTACCTTAAATAATTATTTAAGTAAGTTTGTTCAATATACTTATTGTATTGAGTGAAGTATTTTTCATCCAGAAAGGAAATTATTTATCTATACAATATAAAATGTCAGAATTCTGAAAGGAGCTAAATTTAATACCAGCTATTGTAATCTTAAAAGTAGCATATGTTCGTAGGAAATTCTTTTAATGTGTTCTCTTAATTTATGGACCATGATAATAATGACAAAGATGATACAGTCTGGTTATGCTTGCATGTGGCTTCTCTTGACTAATGGTGGGCAGTTGGTGGCACATGGGGCAAAAACAAGAAGCTGCAGTATCTTAGAATGATATGCCAACTACTTTAAGATCCATCCCTGTGGAAACTTAAGCAGTTCAAAGGAACTGAATCTGATCTGTCAGTATCAAGCTACATACTCCACACTACTTTTTACCAGGATCCTGATAAGCAAAGGTATTTAATTGCTCTTTAAAAATTAAATATCTTTATGTAATGAAACTTTGCTTTACAAAAGGTCATACCGACATTAACATATCTAGGCACAATTATTCACGAAACAAAAATATGAAAGACACAAGAAAGCTATGTGTTTTTGACATATACATTCTATATAGGCTATGGAGGTCTATCAAATGAGAGGTTCTAAAATAAAAAGTTCCAATACTGTTGCAACTCTGAACTAGAGATCGCCTATTCTCAGGTCAATTGATACTGGAAGAAACCAAGGTTATGTAATGGCTACTATGTAGACTGGCTAAATTTACTATTAGCCTTACTAATGATCTTGCCATTACAGTTATCAGCAGCCTCAAAGCTTAAAGCTTACTTTTTTTTTTTTTTTTTTTCTCAGAGATAGTATGGCTCTGTCACCAAGGCTGGAGAGCAGTGGCGCCATCTCAGCTCGCTGCAAACTCTACCTCCCGGGTTCAAGTGATCCTTCCACCTCAGCCTCCCAAGTAGCTGGGAATATAAATTAGCCCACTCAGCTAATTTTTGTATTTTTGGTAGAGATGGGGTTTTGCCATATTGGCTGGGTTGGTCTCAAATTCCTGGCCTCAGCCTCTCAAAGTGCTGGGATTATAGGTGTGAGCCACTGTGCCCAGCCAAGCTTTACATTTTTTATAGAACTATGTCATTGAAACGTTTGAAAGTTGAAAATTTCTTCTCGTTTCAATACGGACAAATTTCCAATCTCTATGAGACTTTTAAAAGAGCCCCTAAAGTGGCAGTTAAATTCACTTAATTATCACCAATTGTTTTCTGTAGACTACCTGGTGGAAACTTCTTATAAGAACTTTAAAAACTTTCCCTAAAAGCAATTTTTTAAATATGATAGCAGAAATTCACAGAACCTTCAATTAACAATGCAGGAACTAATTATGTCCCAGAAGTTTTTGAGAATAAAGACAATAAAATTATTTGTTGAGGAATTCGATTGGACCCAGGTGTACTTAATCCAACATTATTTTTTGTAGATACATGTATTTGAAAAATAGATGCTCTAATCACAACTAGTGGCCTGCTAGGATAGAAAAAAATACATAAAACCCTCAATTGTCAGATGCTAGAAATCTGACATACTTTATCCATTTTATAGTAGGTTTCAAGAAAGAAAAACAACTATATTAAATAAAGATAATTTATCTTAACTGCCAATAATTATTCTTTTATCCATACAATTACATGTCTTTTTAATTTCAGCAGCAAATCAGGATATGAGAGTAAATCTTCTGTGTGTCCTAGGTCTAATTTTTCAGAATTCTGTTAGGCTATTATCAATTATTATGGATAATACCATGATAACCCGTGGCATTTCATAATCTATGCTTAAACCTTGACCTCTTTAGCATTCTTAGACTTGACAGGAGAGTTTCTAGGTATATTGAGGGATACCAGTGTTTTTTCTGCATGACTGCAATGACAGAGCTTTTTTTTTTTTTTTTTTTTTTTTTTTTTTTTTTTTTTTTTTTTTTTCTTTTATTTGGATAAAATCACAGCTTTTTATTTAAATTAAAAAATCACTTTTCTTAATAGTTAACTAGAAGCTTTTAACAGGTAGCTGTTCAGAATTTTAGTGAATGGCTTTTGCTTCACAAAAGTAAGACTCCAATTTAACTTAAAATTCAAACAGCAAACAACTGAGTTGAACAGATTCCTTCAATACATGGGTTTGCACATGCGCAGACAGTGACACAGTCTGTCGTGTGCAAACCTATGTCTTTTTGAAAATAAGACATTCTTATTTTCCCTGAGGGCTGGTGAGTTTTAAAGAAAATATCAGTGTGAAATACATTCCAACTACAGACACATTAAATGTGGAGAGAAAAAGACATAGAATTGAGAAAATAGGGTGTGTCTCAACAACTTTTTTTTTTTTTTTTGTATGTTAGTTTGAGTCCTCAAATCTTTTAGGATCCTGTGGCAATTTTGAAAGTTAGGTATGAAAGCACATTGAAAGGGTTATAGGGTTGAAGACTTGAAGCTACACTAAATAATTACAGTCAAATCAAGGTAATTGTATAGTTAATACAGTTATCGTATCTCTAATCTAAAATACCTATAATACATTTATACTATCTGTATAATATCTCATAGTATCTATGAAAGCAGAGATAGCTGTGAGGCAGTTCACTTGATTGTTCTTTTAATGCTATGTTGCTGATGCCTGAACTCTTTAATGCTCATTATGTAAAGTTCCTACATCTTCCAATGGATGATTTTTTCCTTTGACATCAGCGTAGTGTTACTTTTGCTAGACCACTTGTTCCTGCTTTATGCTTTCCCACTTGACCTACTCAGCTCAGCAGCCCATCCAAAATACATCACCTTAACCATGTAAACCTTATTTGTAGCAGGTATTAGGTAGTGAGAGATTTATCAATGTCACCACTTTCAGGCAAAAGGAAAATTAAATTGGTTCATGTAATCCAAGAAAGTCTTGAACAACCAAATCATAAGTAGATCAGGGATATAGCTAAATCTCAAGAAACCGGAAACATGGAGAGAGGCCCTGGACCAATGTTAATTATGTGGATGAAAACAGAGAATCGTCTAGAAGAGCAGTGTTAGGCAGACACTTCTAGATGTTCCATAGCAAAAAATAACGTTTATATATTTCTTATCTTCTGTGAGGACTTTCTGGGACTCCAGGTAGGAAAACTGGGGGTACAAATACTATGATTATATTCAATAAACAAAAGTATTGCAATGGTGGATCACTGACACATTCTGAAATTTTGCCCTCCAACACTAATTTTGAAGGTTTAAAAAGTCACTAAATATGACAAAATTATGTTGATTTTTTAAAAAATTTCTTCTTTGATTCTGGGGTCATTTGCTCCATCTTCCACACTTCAAAACCACAAATATAAGGGAGTATAAATATTTAATGTTTTTTAGTTTTTTGTCTGTTTTCTATAAATATCTTGAGACTGGACTGATTATACAGCCCATGGAAGGAAAAGAGTGTCAGAGCAAATGTTTCCTGATTTTCCTTATTTTGTCAATAAAAATCTAAGAAACAGGAGGAGCTAAGAAATGTTACTTCAGGTAAAACAGGAAAAAAAACCAAGCAACCACAAATAACAAAAAAGAACATATTTTCATGAAAAATAAACTGGTGATATGGGGGCAGAAAAGAGAAGAAAAATCATCTTGAAATAACCGTTTAAAGTCAGAAGTATTCAACTTATCAGAACAAGGAAAATATGACAATAAAAGTTTAGAGAGTTGACTACACCACAATGTCCATATCAACTCTATTATTATCTCTGGCCACAAGACTGCCAGTGACAGAGCTAGAGTCTAAATCCAAGTCCTCTGGCAACAGATTTATGCTTTCTCTCTTGCTCTATGCTGTGTCCCATTCAAGCACATTACATGCATCTTACATACTTAGAATGGGAGGTTCTAACTCCAGTACTTACTAGCTCAGTGATCACAGGCAAGTTGTGGTAACCTCTTTGCACTTTACATTACTCATCTGTGCAGAGAATTATGGCATCTTTTCTGTTGTTATTGAGCTGTTGGAAGAAAAATATATGACAATGCTTTGTAATAATAAAACTTATACATATTATTGGGGTTTGTTATACATATTAAGGGGATTGTTATAATTAAAATTCATAAAGAAAATAGTTGATGAGATTGCCCAGCCATTGTTATCTTTGAGGACTCATGAAAGCAATAGTTGAAAATAATTTCTCTCTCTTGATTAGGCACACCGTAGAATCAGTGTTGCACCCAGTTTTTGTCTCTTTACCTTGATAAGGATGCTGTGAAGTTGAGGAGTATGGAATAGATTAATAATATGATTAAAGTGTTGAATAAATAAGACCCATGAGAAAAGATAGGAGGAGTTCGAATTAATTAATCTGGAAACAATAATTGCCTTCTAATACACGAAGCATTATTACAAGAAAAATGTAGACCAACTTGTATTCATCTTCTCTGAGAAATGACTTGAAAGTAATAGTGGACGTATAATACGGACATGAGAAGGAATTTACTGATAGGGTTGTTAGTTAAATATTAAAACAGACTATTAGAAGGAAGATGTGGCATCTCCTTTGCTGCTATTCTGGAGGAAAATAAACACATCAATTTGGTATGGCTGCAGAGCAGATATACTTGCAATCAGGGAACTACAGAACCTAAATTATTGAGATCTTCTTTCTGCCTTTAAAAACTCTACAGTTGTCTGGCTAATTCCCTTATTAATCAAAAAAGAGGTAGGTAACAAATTTTTCTAATTATCCTTTTGTAAATGTGCAGACAACCTGAATAGGTTACTATTTTACAATATCTGTACTTTTCTTTCCTTTATTAAAAAAAAATAGGAGAGTGAGATAGATGCAGACTCTGGTTCATGGCATATTATCATCATTGATCTGAGCAAAGTGAAAAACAAAAAAAGAGCAATTTTAAACTGATTTCTTCGTGTTATCATATTCTACTCCCAAACAGGTAACTGCTCTAATGTGTCTGACATATATTCTCATATTTATATGTATCTTTAGAAAGATGTAGTGTCATTTTTTGTGTATTATATTTTTAAATAGAACCCATTCAGTTTCTTCTGTTTTTCAAAAAGCATTACATTTTTAAAATCTATGTTGTTTCTAACCATCACATGGAATTCAGCAGTATGCCTCTACAGCATTATTCTTGTATATTCCTCAAATAATGGACAATATTGCTTCCAATTCCCTGCCTTCATAAACAGTGTTGTGAAAAAACATATTATCTTACATTCTTTTTATAAGATTTTTATCTCTCCCTTTCTCTTTAGGAGTGAGATCAGATAATCATATGATATATGCACAATGACTTTTCCAGATTGTTCTTCAAAATGGCAGTAGCCAAATATGAAGAAATTCTCATTTATCCATGAACAATTAATATTATCAAAATGGGCAATTTTTTCCCATACAATGGATGTAAAGTAGTATCTCACTGTTAAATTTATTTTCTACTTGCTGAGATAATGTACTAATTATCCATATATTTTCCATCTTTCTAGGTTTTTAGTCATGCTAATTCTAGGAGTTTCTTCCGTAGTACAGTTATCATTCCTTTGTCTGTTTCTTATGTCTATTCCATCCATCTATTTGTCTATTACAACTGACATTTGAATCAGGATTGCAGATGAACTTATAGAGTAATCTCAGGATAGTTGACGTATTTACATTGTTAAGTCACTTCATCTAAATGCAGTTCTCCATTTATTCAGGTCTTATTTAATTTTATTTAGTAGGGTTTTAAATTTTCACCCTAGAGGGCTTAGACATTAATGATATCTAATATGTGGTTTTCTTTCTACAAGTTGACAGTATTAACTAATTTAAAGTACTTGTTCAATATTATCTCTGTTTATACCCTTTATGTCTACAACGCTGATAACCTTCTCAAGACAGGAAGTATGCTTAACTCAATATGTGCAGTGTCTACACAACTCTGTGTAAAGATAGATACTGATATGTACTTTTGATTAAACGATTCCCTATTTTTTGTTTTACAAAATGTTTCTAACAAAATGATAAATTATAAGATTTAATTACTTTTAGAACAAGTAGTTGCCTAATCAGTAATAATAGACTTAAGTAGTAAAATAATATAACCCCTCATTTATATTACAAACATTTTAATGACTTCCTACTATGTGCCAGGCTATCACGTGTTCTAATATGATCTGTGAATGCCTAAAACCCTGAGACCCTTTCAGGGGATCTGTGAGATAAGAACTATATCCATAACAATTTTGAGATGTTCTTTTCCTACTGTGTTGATATCTGCATTGACGATGCAAAAGCAATAGTGGGTAAAATTGCTAGTGTCTTAGCATGAGTCAAGGCAATAGCACCAAACTATATCAATGGACACTGTGTCCTTGGCTGACATATACTCACAGTAAAAACAAAAACAGAAAATAATAATAATGTCGCTTTTAGTTATTAAGAACATCCTTACTGGAGCAGTAAAAAATAAAATTTTATTAAATCTCAGCCCTTGAATTTAAATCTTTTTATATTTTGTGGTAAAATGGAAAGTCTACATGCTGAAGTACGATGGCCATTTTGAGAAAAAACACTTTCCTCATTATCTGAAAGCTGAATTAGCCACTTTCTTTGTGAAACATCATTATGACTTGAAAGAACAACTGGCTGACAACTATGATTATTCAGACTTAGGGATTTTGCAAATACTTTTTTTCAAAAAATGAAAAAGGTGAGTCTGTTATTTCAAAAGAAACAACTAACAATAAAAAATTTAAGTTTTCAAATATAAATTAAGTTTTGGAAAATTTTTATTTCCTATTATGAGCTTGACAGCTTCCCAATACTTAAAGATAGTTTGTTGGGAAGTTGAGGCGGCTGCATCATGACTCTGGCTGCTGTGTGGAAGATGGATTGCTTACACCTCTCCATGAGACTTGCCTGGCCAGACTCCAAACCTGGTCAAATCTACATCTCTATTGACTTTTTGCCTATACCTGAGCAAAGAAACATGGATGGAGAAAAATCACCGGACCAAGCTGACTGATCTCTCTTTATGATCTAAATCTTCAAGTGGCTTTTAATCATGCCATATGTTAAAATATAATTTCCCACTATAGTTTAATATAATAATTTCCTAGTTAATTTACTCTCCTACTCTCTTAAATAACTATTTTGCATCTTCTCTTTCCTTTGAACTTCAACATCTTTCCACTATCCATTTTCTCAGCTGATAATATTCTTGCTTGCTATTTCAACCAAAAGTGAGGTTCCATATCTCTGGTCACACTTGCCAATCTACTACCAACAGCCTCCTGCCTTCCCTCCAGCTGCAATGGATAAATTGTCTGGTTTACTACCTAAGACCACCATCTCCAGCTGAGCTCCACATTTCCTCTTTCTCAAGTACTTGTGTACCTTGCTACAGCAGATAACTTCTGTCTTCCTGAGTCATCAGTCACCATCTGTAGCATTCTAGTTAGGTGTTCACTCCCTTCATTTTACTGAAATTTCCTTTTTCAAGATTATCAATAACCTCCATATTGTCAACGTAATTCTCATTTCTTAGACTTCATCTGATTCATCTTCTCAGCAGCATTTAACAAGAGTTCATTATGCCCTTCTCATTGAAATGCTTCTCTTATTTATCCTCCAGGGACCACTTTCTCGTGGTTGTCCTATTTCACTGGCCACTCTTTCTTTCAACAACAGTATTTAAATTCTGTGCAAATACTGATGGGCTCCAATTAGATTAGCCACCTGACTTCTCCTTCACATCGTAGATTGTATTTCCAACAACCACTCAACATCACTATCTAGTTAATAATTATTTCAAATTTAAGATGTCCAACTGAGCTCCTGTTCCTCCCCCAATCCACCCTCACAAATCTGTTCCACCTGCAGTATTCATGATTTCAGTAACACCATAATTCTATTTTTCTCAAATTAAAAACCTTGGAATATGCTTGGCTCTTCTATTGTCTGGTCCATCAGTAAAATCTACCTTGTCTATTGCCGCAAATTCTAGTTCAAGTCATCTTTTGCCTATACTCTCCTAATTGGTGTCTCTGGTTCTGCTTTTGTCTCTCTACAGGATACTTTATAGCAGCCCAGGTGATTTATCTAAACATAATTTTAATGATATCTGCTTTAAATTTTCCAAGGGCTTCCTATTTCACTCTCAATAAAAATTAAAATCCTTGCCTTGCCTTCCAATAAATGATCTGGTCCCATGCCACCTCTCTCACCTCCTTTTCTTACAGGCTTCCCTTCCCATCCTACCTCTCAACTCCACTTCAGTAACACAAGACTTCTCATTGTTAACACAGAAAGCATATTCCTAATTTAGGGGTTTTATCACCTGCAGCTCCCTCCATCTGGAATGCTCTTATTTCAGATTTTTGCATGGCTTAGTTCCTCACTTTTTTCAGGGTTCTGCTTGAATATCATCTACCTTAAGGACAGTCCCTTAACATGCTTTAACTCACAGGCAAACACGGAAAAGTGAACACGTGCATTTCCCTTAGGACCCTCTTCCACCTTCACTAAATTCCAGTTAATGGTTGTATTTTAAGCCTATAAACTCACAAAGAAAAAAAGAACAAAGAAGACACTAATGACAAAATTTTGGAAGCTGGAAAGAAGAGATAACAAAACACACACACATACACAACACACATACACACACACATACACACACCCCATTACTATCCATTATTCTTACCTAGCTTTATTTTTCTCAACAGCACTTAACCTAGATAAATGTAAATATATATAAACCCAAGATATATATTTATTTTTACATTTCTCTGTTGTCTCTTCCTTTTTGCTTATAGAACATAAACTGCATGACAGTAATCTTTTCAGTTTTGTTTTGGTGTTGCATTCTCAAGCTTTGGAATCATAGCACAATCAAATTCAGTATAAATTTTTGACTGAATAACTGAGGTGGCCTGGATGAGTGTAGTTTGTGTGAGGTGTGGAGTTGTGGGAATCAAGAGTTCTATTTTGAATGTTCATGTGAGGTGTCCATTAGACATCCAAGTGATGATATCAAGTGAAATCTGGAGCTAAGTCTTGGCTAAAAGTAGAAATTTTAGAGTCATCAACATTGGCTCTAAATAAGATCACCTGTGGGGAGTATGAACACGAAAAGAGGAAAAAGCCAAACTCTGATCCTTGGAAGACAACACCATTCAGAGATCAGGCAGAGCAGAGGTCTTTGAACCTTATAATTATACCCTACAATTTGTAAGAAGAGGAAAAAATAATTTAAACAAAGCAATGTGATATGTAGATATTTATCTGTAAATAATATAAATGTATCTTTACACAAATACATTATGTACATTATAAAATACACAGACGTAGATATTCAAAAAGAATGAGATGAAAGACTTCCAGTTAAAGAGGAAATATTGAACATATGCATTTTTCAGCTCCCTGCTAAAGGCCCGCTACAGTGATAGTAAAAGGATTTTACAAAATAAGGTATAAACTCACAAGGAAAAAGAGAACATGAACCAAACAATACCACCAAAATATAGAAAACTGCAAAGAAGAAAGACAAATGACAACTGACTTACAGACTCAGGAAAGCTGAGGCTGCAGCAGAGGAAAAGCCGAGATACAACCTGATTTACAGTGCAAAATCAGTCATGCCCCTGATCCCCCCTGCAAAGGCTCAGAAATTGTTTCTGGCACTTCTGCTAATGAAGGTTAATGTTGAACAATAAAAGACAACTGAGCGTCTGAGAAGCAGCTACAGCCACAGACACCGCCACCACACTGCACTGCCAGGTGGCTAACCTTGACCAGAAAGCAACAGCCTGGAGACATTTTCTGAAGAGGGTTAAAAGGGGTTCTTGCCTGGAGAACAACAGGCACGCATGAGAATGAGAATTCTGTATAGAAAGCAGGTAGATTAAGTCAAAGTTAATATCAGAATGCTTAAAATCAAAATACTGAGAATAATTTCTATTTGTTACTAAGGGATGTGGAGGCAAATAAAAAGAACATTATTTTGCTGTGTAGCAAGGATTGCCAATGGAATTCATCCACATAAAAACAATTTTAAAATAATGAATGCTATATAACATTTTCTTTATTTATCAGAGCTATTTCAAATATTTATTTCTATTTCTTTTAAAGTACATGGATTGTTTGAACATTATCTTGGTACATGAATGCAGGCATTTTAAAGTAATTGCATTTGTTGTATCCTGGGTTAGAAGTAGGCATAAATATTGATTTCTTCTGTGCTGTGTAACTGATGAAACAGAGTATACTTTGAGTACCATGGCATCACCAAAACTTATTTCCACATTTCCTGTGATACATTTATATGTCTATAGAAATAATTCTTGAAGATGCAATAGTATCTTGCTTTTAAAATTTTATACTTTTATGTTTACACACATTGAGTGTACAACATATTCAAGGCTTCATTTATAGTAATACTATTTTTATTCTTGGAAATCATAATGCTTATATTATTTTTTTTTCCTGGATATTCTTTCTCTTGTTATCTGTCTGAAAAGCTCCCATTATTCTTCCAGAACTATCTCATATATGACTCTCTCTTTAGGGCTTCCTTGACTCCCCTCAATTGCTAGTGTCACTATTTGTAATAATATAGCATCTTGTTTATACTTACATTATGGTAGCCTCTGCATTATTTTATAATGATAAGTCTGATAATTCTCTTAGCCAAAGTACCATGTCTTACTTATATTAGTACTCTGTTAACTCATCAGACTGGGTACGCAATAGTTATTTAATGAATGTTTAAACAGATGTTTGAAAAATATTTTGTGCTCATTATCTCATTTGATTTTCCCAGATTCAGTCACTAGTATCTATTGCCCTAAATATTTATTGTATCTGTCACTTCTTATCTATGCTATTGTCTACTGCCAAAAATTCATGCTGATACTGCCTGTTACTGGGAATATTAGTATCTTAACCTGATTTTCATTTCTAGTCTCACTCACATCCATCCAATTAATACCTTATTTACCCATCAGAGTGATTTAACACATTTTTTACAGTTTTCTCTCTACTTTAAAACCTTTAAGTGGGCCACATCTACTTTTAGAAATGATAAAGTGAGTGTTATTTAACTTACCACTTTAAACATATTAAAATTGGTCGAAACAATATTTAGGCATTCAGACAATAAGCAGTATAGGACACTAATCTCTGAGAGAAAGGAGACTAATAGGAGAGCCCTTATTATTTTTTATTTTTTATAGACGAGGTTTTGCATTAGTTGCTCAGCTGAGTCTCGAATCCCTGGGCTCCAGGAGTCCTAGTGCCTCAGCCTCCTGAGTAGCTAGAACTACACATGCCCCACTACACCCAATTTTGTAGTAAGCCTTTTGATTGTCTCATCTTACAGCCTGGAGAAAGGCCTTCTAGGTCATAGAAAGGTGAAAGACTGCTGAAACTAAGTCTGGCATCTTGCTAAGTTGAAGTTACAGAGCTTGGACTTCAGAAAGAAGAAGGTATCTAGAATAGAGCACCCCAAATCTTCCTAGGGTTCTCCACAAGTGTTAAGGCTGCATACTGATCTGTGAACGCATGGAAGGAATTGCCTGAGGCTGAGAAAGAACCCTCAAAAAGAAATAGGTTAAGTAATTTTTAACTTTACCCAGACACATCCTCCTAATACATGGGCATGTATTAGGGTCCTCAGAAGGATAGTGCCTCAGTAATGGGGACAATTTAGCCTAAACTAAAGGTTATCCTACATCTGTCTCATAAAGCTTAAAAGCAAACCTCAAAAGGACCAAATATTGATTTCTAAGCAACAAAATCCACTATTTAAATGAGTACAACAAAATCCAGCATCTAACAATGTAAAATTAATAATGTCCGTATCCAAACATTTCCAATCATGCAAACAAGCAGGAAAATGCCACCTATAAGCAGGAGAAAAATAAACCAACAGATACAGATTCAGAACAAGAGAGATAGAATTAGCTGATAAGGATGCTAAGATAGGTATTACAAATATATTTATATGTTTAACAAGGTAGACGAAAACATGAAAATAATAATTGGAAAAATGAAAGATATTTTAAATAAACAAACTAAACCTCTATAGATGAAAATACGTGATGTGAAATGAAAAGTAATTGAATGAGACTAATAGCATAACACACACTGCAGAAAAAAAGATTAGTGCATTTGACACAGCAATAGAAACTAACCAAAATTAAACAAATGAGAGAACACACTGAAAAATATAAACATAGGATTAATGAGTAATTAATTACATTAAATAGTATAATATGTGTACTTGGACTATCAAAGTGGGAAGGAAAAATGGAAAAACATTTTTAAAAAATAGCCACAATTTCTCCAAATTTGATGAACATTATACACCCACAGATCCAAGAACTTCAATGAGCCTCAAGCAACATAAACATAAAGCAAAACATATCAAGATACATCATAATCAAATTACTAAAAATTAGTGATAAAATGAATATCTTAAAAGTACTCAGAGATAAAAGACACATTATGCTCAAAGGAACAAAGATTAAGAAACAGCAGCAGACTTTTTATCAAAAACATGCAGGCCAGTAGATAATAGAGAAACCTCATTAAAGAACAATGAAAAAAAAATTTTAACCTAGATTTCCATATCCAGAAAAATATCTTTCAATAATGAAGAAAAAGTTCTGCATTATCTTAAGGTACAGCAAGCAGGAGAAAAAAGTGATATTTCTACCATAACAATGAAAGTTTGTAATAATGAGTTACAAACTCATACATTTTCTTGAACCGTTAAGAGAGCTAAGATTATAGGACAATCAAGAGGCCTGAAACTCAAAAACAGACCAGCCCCTCCAAGCAGCAAAATAATGTACAAAATGGTTCATCTACGACATGAAGAAAACAAGCATGGGGAAAAAGATGACATGTACCAGCTAAAATTTGAAGAGATTTATAGAAAGGCGGAGTGTAGGCTAGCTGGAGAGAACAGATCCCTGGGAGTTACAGACGCAAAGGGAGTTTGTACTTACTTGCAAACGCTTCTCCATTGGTTTCCCTCAGGTGCTTAAAAGAAAGATTGGGGGCAGGACAAGAGACCAGAAAGACCTTCCTTCAGTGGTGTCAGCTCACTGAAACAGATTGGGCACTACTGTGGAGATGACAAGAAGCGTTTCTGAACCCTCATGAAATAATGGCCTGAAGCCACAGAGATGGAAGCAGCTAACACTGGTACTCAGGACACAGATAATGTACCACTGTGGCTGGTGGATGGGCAAAAAACAAAAAAAACAACAAAAAAAACACCCTTACTAATTAAAGAGGGGTAGAAAAAAATTCTAGACAACACATTTCTATCAATATCATTAAAGGTCTTTATTGATGGGAAAGATTCAGAAAACCCCTAAACAAGACTAAGTATGCAAGGCAGAGTTTGGCTGACATGGAAGGAGGGACAAAATCATAGAAAGCCCTACCCCAAAGACACAGGCACACAGGATATGACTAAGACTAAGCTGGACAAGGACAACAGAAAAACTTCCTGTCCCCTCACCAGATAGCAAGCAATGAACAGGCAATAGCAGGCTAACCAGTAGAAAAGAGTCAAGATTGTGGAGAAAGATCTTCGATGTGGCATAGTTGCACAAGAAGGCTTCAAGCTGAGGGTAGATCAAGAACATTGGGAAAAAAAGAAAAACCATTCAGCAAAGCATCTTCAACTCTAACCACAAGGTAAGACTAGAGGAAACTGAAACTGGTGGAGAAGTGTAATCATAACAAGAAAACCAAAATCCACTTAAATTTCTGGCCAGACTGACTCAACCCCAACACTAATAGTCTAGCAGAAGAAAAAAAAATGCTAATTTCTATGCATTCATAGCATTTATTTCAATTTTGACTGTTCTATATACAATGCCCAGTATTCAATAAAAATTATCAGATATAATACTTGTAAAAAAATAAATAAATAAAAATAAAGATAAGAAAAAGCAGTACATTGTGAAAAGACAAAACAATTTACAGAATCAGACTCAGAGATATCCCAGAGGTTGGAAATCAGACAGGGATTTTAAAATAACTATATTTAAATGTCAAAGGTTTTATTTGAAAAGATGAGTAACATACATGATCACATGGAGAATTTTAGCAGAAGATAGAAACCATAAAAAGAGTCTTATAAAATACTGGAAATAAAAAGCAAAGCAACACAACTAAAGGATGCCTTCAATGCACTCCTCAGTTGACTTGATACAGGAAGTAATCGGTGAACTTGAAAACAGCTGAATAAAACTCATTTAAACTAAACACAAAGGGATAAAAAAGAGTGGAAAAAACCGTAACAGAGCATCCAAGAGCACTTGTCTAATATAAAAATGGTCTAATGTACATGCAATTGGAATTGAAGAAAGGAAAAAGATGAAATGAGACCAAATAAATTCTGGAACCTATAGTAGTCCAAAAATAAGACAAATACTGATTCAAAAAGCTCAGAGAATGCAAAAAAGCTCAAAAGCATACTAAAAAAACTCTGCACACATCATATTAAAAATGCATGAAACCAAAAATAAACAATTTTGAATGCATCAAGAGAAAAAACACACATCACATATAAAGGAATAGAGATAATAATTAAAGCCAACCTTACATCAGAAAGTATACAAGCCAGGAGACAATGGAGTGACATCTTTAAAGTACTGAAAGATAAAACTGTCAATGTGAATTGTTATATCCAGAAAAAAAAATCTTTCAAAAGTAAAGATAAAATAAAGTTTTTTTTTTTTTTTTTCCCAAAAAACAAAAGCTGAATGAAAAGATTATCAGCAGGCTTGTGCTACTGAAAAAAAAAAAAAGGAAAATTTTTTTTTTTTTTTTTCCCAAAAAAAAAAAGCTGAATGAAAAGATTATCAGCAGGCTTGTGCTACTGAAAAAAAAAAAAAGGAAAAGGAGGTTCTTCCTGCAGAAAGAAAATGGTATATGGAGAAACCTTGATCTATGCAAAGAAATGAGGAACTCCAGAAGTACCTTAGATGAGAGTAAATGTAAAAGGCATTACTCTTATTTTAAGAAACAGCTGACTATTTAATACAAAAATAGAAGCAATGTATTATGGGTTGTGTCACATGCAAAGGTGTAATGTGTGAAAAAATAACATAAATGAAGCAAAAAAAGAGAAAATTTTGCTATAAAAGATACTTATACTATATCAAAAGTAGTGTAATATTATTCAAAGGTAGCCTGTGATAAATTTAAAGTGTATGCTGTAAACCTTAGGAATTTTAAAAGTTTTTAAAGTAAATATATATAATAAGCCAGTAGTGAAGAAAAATAAATTCATAAATTATTTAAAAAGGAGGCTGAGAAAGAGAAGAAAGGGGGGAAAAGAACAAATAGAACAAATGGAAAACAACCAGCAAGATGATAGATTTTAAATAAATCATATAAACAATCAACAATTAAACAAAAATGACTAAGCTTGTGCTGTTCAACAGAAATATAATTTAAAATTTTCTAGCAGCCACATTAAAGATAAAAACAGATTAAATTAATTGTATATTTTGCTTAATCGAATCTATACAAATCATGTATATAACTGCAAATTATATTAACTATATTAATTATATACATAATTATATTAATATACTATATTAACATATCAATAAAAATCAGTGAGATTTTGCATTGTTTTATACAAAATCATTAAAATTCCATGTGTATTTTATGCTTACAATGCATCTCAATTCAAACCAGCCATAAGTATTATCAAGCTCTTCAGAGTTACATGTGGTTATAGGCTACTTTACTGGACAATGCTGTTCTAACCACAAGAGCTGAATTATAGACATTTATTAGATAAAAAAGCAAGAACAGACTAAATGCTGTTTACACAAAATCCATTTTAAAAATAAAGACATAGGTAGGCTGAAAGTAAATAATGAAATAAAAGTAGCATGATGGAAAAACATAAAATATGAAAATCCTAATCGAAATAGGCACACGGATGTCAGATAGAGACTTCAGAATAAGAAAAATAAGCATTACATAATGGTAAAGAGCCAGTTTATTGCAAAGACATAATATAATGTGTGTCTAATAACAGGTCTTCAAAGGCATAAAACATAAAGTGGTAGAACTGAAAGGAGAAACAGACAAAACCAAAATTATATTTAGATACTTCAACAATCTTTTGTTGGTAATTGATAGAAAAATCAGAGTGATTCAGTAAGAACACAGAAGACCTCAACAACACTTGACCTCATTGCTCTTTATATAGCACTGCACCTCAAAACAGCAGAACATACATTCTTCTTAAGCACACATGGAATAGTCCCCCAAGACAGACCATACTTTAGGCCATAAAACCAACCTTAGGAAATTTAAAATAATTGAAGTAATAAAAAATATATTCTCTAACCACAATAGAATTGAACTAAATACTAAGATATCTGGAAAAACCCTCAAATGCCAGGAACTTAGACAACACACATATAAATAAAATATGGGTCAAAGAAAAAATCATGGAGGAAATTAGTAAATATTTTAAATTGAATGAAAATGAACACACATATATAAACATTCCTGTGACAGAGAGTATGATTTAGAGGGAAATTTATAGTAGTAAGTGTTCATATTAGAAATGAACAAACTTCTTAAATCAATAAGCTTTCATTTTAAGAAACTAGTAAGAGAAGAGCAAATTAAACCTAAAGCAAGCAGTAATAAGAAAATAATAGAGCTAAGAGCACAAATTAATGAAATGGAAAACAAAAATTTTTTAAAATCAATGAAACCAAAAGTTGATTCTTTGAGAAAATGAATAAAATTAGATAACCTTTAGATAGGCTGATCAAGAAGAAGAGAGAAAATACAAACGAATAATATCAGGAATATAAAAGTAGGCATCAGTAAGGTGATACCTATTTTCATAGTATAATAAAGATATATGAATAGCTTTATACCTACCACTTAAGAACATAGATGAAATGGACACATTTCTGAAAGAGACAAAATATCAAAGTATGCTCAAGAACAAACTTACTTAAATAACTGGAATACACAGTGTTTATTAAAGAATATGAATTTATAGTAAAAAAAAAAAAACTACACACAAAGAAAACTCCAGTGGTCGGGCACAGTGGCTGAAGCCCGTAATCCCAGCACTTTGGGAGGCTGAGGCAGGTGGGTCATCTGAGGTCAAGAGTCCGAGACCAGCCTGGCCAACATGGTAAAAACCGTTTCTACTAAAAATACAAAAAATTAGCCAGGCATGGTGGCGTATGCCTGTAATCCCAGCTACTTGGGAGGCTGAGGCAGGAGAATTGCTCGAACCTGGGAGGCAGAGGTTGCAGTAAGCTGACGTCGCACCACTGCACTCCAGACTAAGTGACAGAGTGAGACTTCATCTCAGAAAAAAAAAAAAAGAAGAAGAAGACTCCACTAAATGACTTCACCGGCAAATTACATCAAACATTTAAAGATGAAATAATACAGACTCTATACAAACTTGTCCAGAAAATAACAGAGAAGGGAACACTCCCCAACTCATTTTATAAGGCTAGCATTGCCCTGGTAACAAAACATTTCAAAAACATAACAAAGGAAAAAAATCCTAACGACTAATAATCTCTCAATGATATAGGTACAAAAATCTTCATCACAATATCAGCAAATTGCATGCAATATATTTTAAAAAGACAATGCATCAAGACCAAGAGAAGTTTGTCTTAGGAATGCAAAGTTGGTTCAACATTTTTAAAAATTAATTAATTTTAAAAGTTGGTTCAACATTTTTAAAAATTAACTAATTAATGTAATTCACCACATTAAGAAAAAATAAAGAAAAAATTATATGACATTCCCAATAGATGAAGAAAAAGTCATTTGGTAAAATTAAACATCCAGCCGTTAGAAAAATTCCCACCAAACCAGAGACTACAGAAAATGTTCTGACTCTGATAAGAGATAACTACAAAATAACTACAACAAACATAATACTTCATGGTGAAAGATTACATGCTTTTCTCCTGAGATTGAGAAGAAAACAACATTCACCTTTACCACTCCTATTATCATATCAGAAATTTTAATAAATGCAACAAAGCAATAAATATAAGTTATATAGATGGCAAAGAAAAATGTTATTTATAGATTACATGGTCATGTGTATAATAAACTCAATAAACTCAATAAGTTATAAGAACTAATAAATGAATTTAACAAGGTTGCAGGATAAAAGGCCAACAAAAAACATATTTAATTTCTATATGTTAGCAATAAAGAATTGAAAATTTAAAACACCAATTAAGTAGCCACAATATACAAAATACTTAAGGATAAATTCAACAAAATATGTTCACAACCTGTATATGGAAAACTATAAGACATTGCTGAAAGAAGATAAATAAAACTGATATAACTGAAGAGATATAACATGCTTACACATTAGTTATATTGAGCTGTATATTCTCAAATCTATAGATTTAATATAATTACAATTAAAATCTAGCAAATTTCTTTTTGTAGAAATTGATAAACTTATTCTAAAATTTATATGGAAATGCAAAGCATGTGAAATAGCCAAAACAATTTTGAAAAATAACAACGATGTTGAAAGGCTTATATTCTTGATTTCAAAATAATCAAGAGTGGCATTGGTGTAGCAATTAATGAAACACAGCAAAAATTAAAGAAATGGACTTAAAAATATGTGATCAATTAATTTTCAACAGAGTGGTCAAGATAACTCAATGTGGGAAATGATAATCATTAAACAAATGGTACTAAAATAATAAAATATTTATATAGGAATTAATTTCGATCATTTGCTCAAATCATATACAAAAATTAATTCAATATTGATTATAGTTGTACATGTAAGAGCTAAAATTATAAAACTTCTACATGAAAACACAGAACAAATTTTTAATGACCTCGGATTTATCAAACATTTCTTAACTAGGATATGAAGAGAATAAACTATAAAAAAAGATAAATTGAACTTTATTATAATTAAAACTTTGCTTTTCAAAACACATTGGTAAGTAAATAAAAAATCAAGCTCTAACTGACAGAAAATATTTGCAAAACACATTATGTCATAAAGGACTTATATCCAGAATATATAAATTTCTTGCATTTTTCAGTAATAAGAAGACAAAAACTCTATTAAAATATGAGCAAAATATTTAAACACATACTTCACCAAAGAAGAGGTAAATATAGCAAATAAATATATGAAAAACATTCTGCATCATTAGTCATTGGAAATTGCAAATTAAAATCACAATGAGACACCATTACACATCTGCTATAATGGGTCAAATTAAAGACTGGCAAGCACTGGTGAGAATATTGAGCAACTGGAACTCTCATACATTTCTGGACAGAATATGAAATGGCATGGCCACTTTGGAAAACAATTTGCAGTTTCTTAAAATACTAAACATACAATTTCCATATGACTCAACAGTTTTACTCCTAGGATTTGCCCAAAAGAAATGAACACATATTTCCATGAAGACTTGTACAGCAAAGCTTATAGACTCTTCATTCATAATAGCTGAAAACAATTGAAATATGAGGGGTCTTCAATGTTCATGGAAAATGTGTATCATAAAAAAAGTACATGGATTTCAAAAAATTTTTACATCAAAATAAACTCATACTAACCTGCTATTATGTGGCTTAACAAAATGTAGTTTGTAGCACTATGAAGTATATCAGTTTTAATAGAGCTCCTATCAAAGCAATATAAATGCTGCTAAGATTGAAACAAGAACAAAGATTCAATTTATAATAAAGAATGGTGAAATCATTTGTGATTTATGCAAAGTTTATGGAGATAATGCCCCAAATAAATCAGCAGTTTACAAATGGATAACTGTAAGGAGAGATGAGATGATGTTGAAGATGAAGTCTGCAGAAGCAGACCATCCACATGTATTTTTGAGAAAAAAATTCATCTTGTTCATGCCCTAATTGAAGAGGACCAATGATTAATCACACAATAGCCAATACTGTAGACATATCAATTGGTTCAGAGTATACAATTCTGACTAAAAAATTCAAGTTGAGTAAACTTTTCACTCAATGGGTGCCAAACTGGTTGCACACAAATTAGCTATAGATAAGAGCAGGACTTCCAATGACAATTTTAAATAAGGGATCAAGATTCTGAAGCATTTTTCAAAATATTGTAACAGGAGATGAAACATGACTTTACCAGTACTACCCTGAAGACAAAGCACAATCAAAGCAATGACTACCAAGTGGTGGAAGTGATCCAGTTGAAGCAAAAGTGGCTCAGTCAAGGACAAAGTTCATGGTAACAGTATTCTGAAATGCTTAAAGCATTTTGCTTGGTGGGTTTCTGGAAGGTCAACATCCACTTATTATGAGGGTGTTTGGGGAATTTAGGCAACATTTTAGCAGAAAAACACACCACAACACTTTACCTGAGAGTCTTTTTCCATCATGACTATGTTCCCACTCTTATGAAAAAAGGCAATTTTGCAAGAGTTTTGATGGGAAATCATTAGATATCCATCTTACAGTTCTGATTTGGCTCCTTCTGATTTCTTTTTGTTTCCAAATCTTAAAGAATCTTTAGAGGGCACTCATTTTTCTGCAATTAAAAACATAAAGAAGACTGCATTGACATGGTTAAATGTCCAGGACCTTCAGTTCTTTAGGGATGAACTAAATAGCTGGTATCATCACTTATAAAAGTGTCTTTAACTTGGTTGAGGTTATGTTTATAATGTTTACATTTTTTATTTTTATCTTTTAATTTCATTTTCTGTGAACTTTTTGAAGCTCCCTTATGCCAACAACTTGTGACTGAATAAACAATTTGTGGCAAATCCATATTATGAATTACTTCTCAACAATAAAGAGGAACAAACTATTTATACACACATTGATGATTCTATAAATTATTATGGTTTGTGAAAGAAGCCACATGCAGAAGAGTACATATTCTATTATTCCATTATATAAAATTCTAGAAAAAGCCATAATATAGTGTCAGAAAACTGATTAGTGTTTTCCAGAGGGTGGAGAGAATAAATTAACTGCAAAGATAGTATACAGTAACTTTATATGGTGATGGGGAGTTCTATGCCATGAATGTGGTAATAGTTACACTCTATACCCAATTGTCTAAATTCAGTGACATGTGTGCTTAAGCTTGATTAATTTTATTTATGTAAATTATACTACAATAAAACTAACAAAAATGTTTAACAGATATAAAACAAAGAGTGGGAGAAAAAAAAATCCCTTTCAGTAACTCTACATTTCTCACAGTAAAGTTGGCTAAGTCACATCAGCCACATGTGTGTGGGGAAGAAGAGGGTTATCTCAAGGCAACGGGTGTTCAACAGAGGAAATAAGGGACTTTCTGAAATGTCCATAGAGAAGTGACAAAAGGAGTAAACTAGTTCAGGCAGTAGAGGAAGTATAACTAAGGAACTGTTGAGGGTGAGGGGCCATTTTAAACAAAACTCTTTCATTATTTACACTGTCCTTCATGATCTGGGCCTTGCCTATGTTTCCACCTCACTTGCCTACCCTCTTTCTCATTCTGTTTTACTCTGACTTCTTGTTAAGCTCTTTCTCAAGTTTCTTTGTGTACTCTTCAGAGCTCTATGCTGGGCCTTGCTCCTTTCTTCCACTTACACCCTTTGTTCTCTTTAGGTCAATTATTCACTTCCATGCTTTGAATCATTATACCAATGATAACAAAACCAGGAAAAGCCTCAGAGATTATTTCTTTTATATATAATGTCAAAGTGTATTCTTAGGCAATGAGACTACCTACTTGAGTTGGGTTTGTGAATGGAGACAGGAAAAGCAAGTTTTTATGAAGGCAGGCAAAAGTAGGCAAACTTGAAAGAGAGGAGCAATGTTTGTTGGTACTTCAAACTTATTATTCTTCTAGACTTAGTAGCACTTCTTTGAAGCACATGATACACTTCAAATCATTTCTTTACTATCTGTCTTCTGAGCTTACCTGTAATCTTTCTGAGGGTCTGTCTTCTTTATATATGAAATTCCTAAAACCAAGCAAGATGCTTGGCACTTAGTAGTTATTCAATAAATATTTGTTGCCTAACAAACGACTCTACTAGCTACATCCAAGCCAAGCAATGTGCCGTAAATTGTTTCACATCCCTAGTCTTTTGTTTTCTTTGACTGGAATGCTCAACCCTCCTAATTTCTTCTTATTTACTCTCCAACCCTACTCCAACAGCCTAATTCTTACTTTTACTTCTAACCTCAGCTTAAATGTTTCTTTAGAAAACTTCCTGATTTTTCTAAAGCAAAGATTTGTGCCAACACCACCCTTCTGTATCCTTCCCTTCTAGTTAGTTCTTCATTGACATGTTTCTATGTCTGTTTTACCTTCTTAGTTAATTCTGATTCTTCCACACCTGCCATAATAGTTGGCACACAGAGATCTTTAATCAATATTTGTTAAATGAATGATTTCTTTTTCCACCAGTCATGTGATATATGCAGAGTAGCATTATATCTGGATAATTATTAGGGTTTGTGAGTAGAATGAGCCTTAAATGCTTTACATGGAAACTGGTTGAAACAGAAAGTAAATCAACACCTACTACAATGGATGCCAAGCCTCAAATCCTCGTAGAGAGCTGCTTTGGAACTTCTAACCAAGGCTAAAATGAGATTCAAATCAATAGTGAAGATATCCAATTGTTATCCAGAAATTCTCCATAAGGAATATAATAAAGTCATGTCTCCAACTCTTTTAAAATTAGAGGTTAGCTACATTAGCTTAGAAATAACTAGATGCAAAGTCAGGAAGAGATTATGCAAAGTAACTTTTGATATGGCCTAATTTAATCTTGTATGAAGTAAGTGCCTTTGTTAATTCAACTGTTTTAAGTATTATAATTTTGTTACTTATTTATGTCTCATAATTAGAAAAGTATGATTACTGGAAATCATCTAACCATGACAAAAAAAAATTATGAGCATGTAACACAAATAATACATTGCTGGTATGGTTTACAAGTGTGTTAGATCCATAAATAATGGTTTAGTAAAAGTTCAAGGACTAAAAAATTTATTGAGACTTGTTTTGTGGCCATCTTGGAGAAAGTTCCATGCACTGTTGAACAGAATGTATATTATGTGTTTGTTGGATAGAATGTTCTGTAAATATCTGTGAAGTCCATTTATTCCAGGGTATAATTTAAATCGGTTGTTTCTTTGTTGACTTTCTGTCTTGATGACCTGTCTTATGCTGTCAGCAGAGTGTTGAAGTCCCCCACTATTATTGGGCTGCTGTCTCTTAGTAATTGTTTTATAAATTTGGGACCTTCAGTGTTAGGTGCATATATATTTAGGATTGTAATATTTTCCTGTTGGGCAAGACCTTTTACCATTATGTAATGTCTCTCTTTGTCTTTTTTTAACTGCTGTTGCTTTAAAATTTGTTTTGTCTGCTAACACTGGAGCAGAAAACCAAACACCGCATGTTCTCACTTATGAGTGGGAGTTGAGCAATGAGAACACATAGACACAGGGAGGGAAACATTACACACTGGGGCCTATTGTGGGAGAGAAGCAAGGGGAGGGATAGCATTAGGAGAAATACCTAATGTAGATGATGAGTTGATGGGTGCAGCAAACCAACATGGCTTGTGTATATACCTATGTAACAAACCTCCGCATTCTGCACATGTATCCCAGAACTTATAGTACAATTTAAAAAAATTTTGTTTTGTCTGATATAGGAATCACTACTCCTGCTTGCTTTTGGTGTCCATGTGCATGGAATGACATTTTCCATCCCTTTACCATAAGTTTATGTGAGTCCTTATGTGTTAGTTGTGTCTCTTGAAGGCAGCAGATAGTTAGTGAATGAATTCTCATCCATTCTGCAATTCTATATCTTTTAAGTGGAACATTTAGGCCATTTACATTCAAGATTAGTATTGAGATGTGAGGTACCATTCCATTCGTTGTGCTATTTGTTGCCTGTATACCTTTTTTTAAAATTATATTTTTGTTTTATAGGTCCTGTTAGATTTATACTTTAAAAAGGTCCTGTTTATATATATTTCCAGGATTTGTTTCAAGATTTAGACCTTCTTTTAGCAGTTCTTGAAGTGCTGGTTTGGTAGTGGCAAATTCTCTCAGCATTTGTTTGTCTGAAAATAACTGTATTTTTCCCTCATTTATGAAGCTTAGCTTTGCTGGATACAAAATTATTGGCTGATAATTGTTTCATTTGAGGAGGCTGAAGATAGGGCCTGTATTTTTTCTAGCTTGTGGAATTTCTGTTGAGAAATCTGCTGTTAATCTGATAGGTTTTCCTTTACCTTGTGTTTTTGCATCAGAGTTTTTAAGATTATTTCTTTTGTCTTAACTTTAGATAACCTGATGACAATGTGCCTAGGTGATGATCTTTTTGCAATGAATTTCCTACGAGTTCTTTAAGCTTCTTATATTTAGATGTCTAGTTCTCTAGCAAGGCTGGAGAAGTTTTCCTCAATTACTCCCTAAATATATTTTTCAAACTTTTGGATTTGTCCTTTTCCTCAGGAACGTTGATTATTATTAGGTTTGGTTATTTAGCATAATCCCAGACTTCTTGGAGGCTTGGTTCATATTTTCTTATTCTTTTTTCTTGTCAGATTGGGTTAATTCAAAAACCTTGTCTTCTAGCACTGAAGTTCTTTCTTCTGCTTGTTTGATGCTATTGCTGAGACTTTCCAGAGCATTTTGCATGTCTGTAAGTTTTTCCATTGTTTCCTGAAGTTTTGATTGTTTTTTCTTTATGCTATTTCATTATATATTTCTCCCTTCACTTCTTGTATCATTTTTTGGATTTCCTTACATCAGGCATCGCCTTTCTCTGGTGCCTCCATGATTAGCTTAATAATTAACCTTCTGAATTCTTTTTCAGGTAAATCAGAGATTTCTTCTCGGTTTGGATCCACTCCTGGTGAGCTAGGGTGCTTTCTCAGTGGTGTCAAAGAACCTTGTTTTGTCATATTACCAGAGTTGGTTTTCTGGCTACTTCTCATTTGGGTGGGCTAGGTCTAGGGCTCAAGGCTATTACTCAGTCTTTTGTTCCATGGGTTGCTCCCCTTGATGTAGCATTCTCTCCCTTTTCCTTAGGCTTCCTGAGAGCCAAGCTTTAGTGATTGTTATCTCTTCTGGATCTAGCCACCCAGCAAGTCTACAAGGCTCCAGGCTGGTACTGGGGGTTGTCTGCACAGAGTCCTGTGATGTGAACCATCTGTGGGTCTCTCAGCCATGGATATCAGAACCTGCTTCAGTGAAGGTGGTAGGGAGGTGAAATAGACTCTGTGAGGGTCCTTAGATTTGGTTGATTAATGCACTATTTTTGTTCTGGTTGGCCTCCTGCTAGGAGGTGGCACTTTCAAGATCGCATCAGCTGTGGTAGTATAGAGAGAAACAGGTGGTGGGCAGGGCCCTAGAACTCTCAAGAGTATATGTTCTTTGTCTTCAGTTACCAGGGCTGAGCTCAGACTCTACTTGGGCACGTCTTGCTGGGTCTGCTGTGGGAGATAAAGGTGAGGTTCCCAGGTCAATAGAATTATGTTCCTAGGAAGATTACGGCTGCCTCTACTGTGTCATGCAGGTTGCCCGGGCGGTGGGGGAAAGCTGGCAGTCACAGGCCTCACCCAGTTCCCATGTAACCCAAAGGGCTGGTCTCACTCCCACCATTCCCTCACCAACTCCCACAACAGCACAGTCTATTTCCAGGAAGTAGGTGAGCAGGGCTGAGAATTTGCCCCAGGCTACCTGCCTCCCAGATGTGAAAGCAAATAGGGCTTTCATTATGCTCCCACCTGTGGAGTCTGCACACTGCATTCATGCCCTCCCCTGAGTTCCAGCCAGGAGACTTCTCAATCAGTTCACATTGTTACATAATTCAGTGGGAGGTTACCTTCTCCCTGTGGCATTTTCCCAGTGCCTCTGGCAGCCCTTCTTAAGGAGCCCTGTGAGACAAGGCAGAAATGGCTTGCTGGGTCCCCTAGGGTTTTTCCCATTGCTTCCTCTTCCCCGGTATTTTGCTCAGCTCTCTAAACTGACTCAGCTCCAGGTAAAGTCAGAGTCTTCTCCTGTAATCTAGACCTTCAGGTTCCCCAGTGGGGGTGTGTGTTCAAGGTGGACGATCTCCTTTTCCCACTTCCACAGTTTGGGCACTCACAGTATTTGGGATGTCTTCTGGGTCCTGCAGCAGCAATCCACTTCCTTCAGAGGGTCTGCAGTCATTCTGGAGCAAAAAGTTCATGATGCAAGCCTCTACGCACTGTTTTGTCTGAGTGGGAGCTCCAATCTAGTCCTGCCTCCCATTTACCAAAATCTCAACGTTCTTAAAGAAAAGAAATTCCAACCAAGAATTTCATATCCAGACAATCTAAGCTTCAAAAGTGAAGTAGAAATAAAACTTTTCAGACAAGCAAATGCTGAGGCAATTTGTTATTACCAGAACTGCCTTACAAGAGCTTCTGAAGGAAGCACTAAACATGAAAAAGAAAGACCATTACCAACCACTACAAAAACATGCTGAAATACACAGACCAGTGAAATTATAAAGCAACCACACAAAGAAGTCTGAATAATAACTAGCTCATATCATGATGACGGGATCAAATCCACACATAAATACTAACCTTGAATGTTAATGGGCTAAATGCCCCCAGTTAAAAAGCACAGAGTGGCAAGCTGAATAAGAACCAAGACTGATTGGTATGCTGTCTCCAAGAGACCCATCTCACATGCAATGACAACACTAGGCTCAAAATAAAGGAATGAAGAAAAATCTACCAGGTAAACAGAAAACAGAAAAATGGAAGGGTTGCAATCCTCATTTTGGACAAAGCAGACTTTAAACTAACAAAGATAAAAAAGACAAAGAAGAGCTTACATAATGGTAAAGGGTTCAATTCAAGAAGCAATTATCCTGAATATAGATGCACGCAACACAGGAACACCTAGATTCATAAAGCAAGTTCTTAGAGACCTACAAAGAAATTTAGCATCCCAAACAATAATAGTGGGAGATTTCAACACCCAACTGACAGTATTAGACATATCATCAAGGCAAGAAACTAACAAAGATATTCAGGACCTCAATTCAGCACTGAATCAAATGGACCTGATAGACATCTACAGAGCTCTCCACCCAAAAACAACAGAATATACATTCTTCTCATCATGACATGACACATATTCTAAAATTGGCCATATAATCAGACATAAAACACTTCTTAACAAATGCAAAAGATCTGAAATCATAACAACAACTATCTTGGACCACAGCAGAATAAAATTAGAGGTCAGACTAAGAAAATTGCTCAAGACCATAAAATTACATGGAAATTAAACAATCTGCTCCCATGACTTTTGGTTAAATAACGAAATTAAGACAGAAATCAGAAGTTCTTTGAAACTAATGGAGAAACGATACAACATACCAAAATATCTGAGACACAGCTAAACCAGTGATAAGAGAGAAATTTATAGCACTAAATGCCCACATCAAAAAGCTGTAAATATCTCAACTTAAAGAGATCACAAGTAAAAGAACTAGAGAACCAAGAGCAAATTAACCCTAAAGCAAGCTGAAAACAAGAAATAACCAAAATCAAGCTGAACTGAAGGAGATCGAGGCATGAAAAACTATCCAAAAGATCAACAAATCCAGGAGTTTTTTTTTTTAATTAATAGCTAATTAGACTAATAAAAAAGAATAAAGAGAAGATCCAACTAATACAATTAGAAACAACAAAGGGGATATTACCACTGATCCCACAGATATACAAATAACCATCAGAGAATATTATGAACATGTCTAGGCACACAACTAGAGAATCTAGAGAAAATGGATAAATTTCTGGACACATATACTCTCCTAACACTGAACCAGGTAGAAATCAAATCCCCAAACACACCAATAATGAGCTACAAATTTGAATCGGTAATAAATAGTCTATCAACCAAAAAATGCCCAAGACCAGATACATTTACAGCCAAATTCTACCAGATGTACAAAGAAGAACTGCTGTCATTTCTACTAAACTATTCCAAAAATTTGAGGAGAAGGGACTGTTTCCTCATTTCAAGAGGCCGGCATCACCCTGACACCAAAACCTAGTTGAAACACAACAACAACAAAAAAGAAAACTTCAGGTCAATATCCTTAGTGAGCATCAGTGCAAAACTCTTCAACAAAAAAGCTGGCATACCAAATCCAGCAGCACATCAAAAACCTTATTCACCACAGTTGAGTAGGCTGTATCCCTGGGATGAAAAATTAGTTCAACATATGCAGATCAACAAATGTGATTCATCACTGAAACCGAACTAAAAACAAGAACTACATGATTATCTCAATAGATGCAGAAAAGGCTTTCAGTAAAATTCAACATCCCTTCATGTTAAAAACTCTAAATAAAGTAGGTATTGAAGAAACATACCTCAAAATAATAAGAACCATCTATGATGAATCCACAGCCAACATATGAAATAGGCAAGACCTAGAAACATTCCTCTTTAAAACCAGCACAAGACAAGGATGCCCTCTCTCACCACTCCTATTCAACATGGTATTTGAAGTCCTGGCCAGATCAATGAGGCAAGAGAAATAGACAAAGGGCATCCAAATAAGAAGAAAGGAAGTCAAACTACCCCTGTTTGCAGATGTCATAATTCTATATCTAGGAATCCCCATAGTCTTCATCCAAATGCTTCTTCAGCTGATGAACAACTTCAGCAAAGTTTCAGGATACAAAATAAATGTACAAAAGTCTCCAGCACTCCTATACGCCAACGACAGTTAAGCTAAGGGCCAAATCAGGAATGCAATATCATTCACACTTGCCACAGAAAAAAAACACAAAATATCCAGTAATACAACTAACTAGGGAGGCAAAAGATCTCTATAAGGAGAACTATAAAACACTGCTCAAAGAAATCAGAGATGACACAGACAAATGGAAAAACATTCCATGCTCATGGATAGGAATCAATATTGTTAAAATGGCCATACTGCCCAAAGCAATTTATGGATTCAATGCTGTTCCTATCAAACTACCAATGACATTCTTCACAGAACTAGAAACAAACTATTTGAAAATTCATATGGAACAAAAAATAGCTGGAGGCATCACACTACCCAACTTCAAACTATACTACAGGGCTACTGTAACCAAAACAGCATGGTACTAGTACAAAAAGAGACATGTAAAATAATGGAACAAAATAGCCCAGAAATAAGGCTGTGTGCCTACAACCATCTAATCTTTGACAAAGCTGACATAAACAAGCAATGGGGAAAGTACTCAATAAATACTGCTGGGATAACTGGTTATATGCAGAAGATTCAAACTGGACCCCTTTTTTAGACCATTTACAAAAATCAACTTAAGGTGGATTAAAGACTTAAATGTACAACCCAAAACTACAAAAACCCCGGAAGACAATCTAAGTAAGACCATTCTGGACATAGAACTGGCAATGATTTCATGACGAAGATGCCAAAAGAAATTGCAACAAAAGCAAACATTGACAAATGAGATCTAATTAAAGAAACTATCAGCAGAGTAAACAGGCAACCTGCAGAATGGGAGAAAATTTTTGCAAACTATATATCTGAGAAAGGCCTAATATCTGGCATCTATAAGGAAATTAAACAAAATTACAAAAAAAGTGTTAAAACAAAATCCCATTAAAAAGTAGCAAAGGACATGAACAGACACTTTTCAAAAGAAGACATACTTGCGTGTTCTCACTTATAAGTGGGAGCTGAACAATGAGAACACATGGACACATAGAGGGGAACAACACACACTGGGGCCTGTTGGAAGTTTGCAGGAGGGACAGCATCAGGATAAAGAGATACTAAATGTGGGGCTTAATACCTAGGTTATGGGTTGATAGGTGCAACAAACCACCATGGCACACATTTACCTGTGTAACAAACCTGCATATCCTGCATATGTATCCCAGAACTTACATTAAACTAAAATTAAATTAAATTTTAAAAAGACATCCATGCAGCCAACAAGCATATGAAAGAAAGCTTAACATCACTGATTATTAGAGAAATACAAATCAAAACCATCTCACACCTGTAAAAATGGCTATTACTAAAGAGTCAAAAAATTACAGATGCTGGCGAGGTTGTGAAGAAAAAGGAATGCTTATACTCTATTGGTGGGATTATAAATTAATTCAACCATTGTTGAAAACAATGTGGTGGTTCCTCAAAGACCTGAAAACAGAACTACCATTCAATCCAGCATTCCCATTATTGGGTATATACCCAAAGGAATATAAATTGTTCTATTATAAAGACACATGCATATGTTCACTGCTGTGCTATTCACTATAGCAAAGACATGGAATCAACCTAAATAAACATCAGTGGTAGAGTGGATAAAGAAAATATGGTACATATACACCATGGAATACTACACAGCTGTATAAAAGAATGAGATCGTGTCCTCTGCAGGAACACAGATGGAGCTGGAGTCAATTCTCCTTAGCAAACTAACACAGGAACAGAAAACCAAATACCACATCTTCTCACTTATAAGTGGGAGTTAAATGATGTGAACACATGGACACACAGAAGGAAACAAAAGACACTGGGGCCTATTGGAGGGTGGAGGGTGGGAGGGAGGAGATCTGGAAAAATAACGAATGGGTACTAGGCTTAATACCTGAGTTTCAAAATAAGCTGTACAATAAACCTCCGTGACACGAGTTTGCCTACAAAACAAACCTGTACATGTATCCCTGAGCTTAAAAAAAGGAAAAATGAAGAAATAATAAGTATGAGAAAGGCCACAGATAAATGTCCAAAAACAGTCTGTAAATTGCTAGACTTCGTGTTCACAGTTGGAGTGGAGCAGGAAAGAACTAGAAGTAGACTGGGTTTTAGGCCTTAGTTATAATCCTAGAGTCACTCACAGAAAGGTTCAGTTTTTTCCTCCTATAAAATAAGCACTGACTACCTGAAGTTTCTTGCATAGAGCCACCCCTGTGCTTCGTACATTCAGAAGAGGTTTGATGGTGCTCACAAAGGATTTTTCTTTTCCCTTAATTTCACTGAATTCAGTGAAAGAAATATTCCTGGGAACATATGACCTACCAAACTAGATTAATTTCACTTCTATTAAAATACATTACTGCAAATCCTAATATATTCTGATGAAGCCTTTCCTAGAATATACATCTAGAATGAGTACTAAACTGCCATGTGCTTGTGTAAATGCTACCTTACAATTATTTCCTTACTGTTTTATTCATTTAATATAATTTAACAAAATTTACTGAACATCTTAGGTCAAGATATAGTAGTGCCTAGTGTCACTGCCCTCATGGAATGTATAACCTAGTGGAAGAAACTTAAAAAATTAACAAGTAAATAATATGATTACAAATCACTATGCATACAATGAAGTAAACAATAAGAAATAGGAGGAAGCATGTGAAGTGAATTATTTTACATGTTACTTTCAGGGAAGTTCTCTCCAAGAGGTTATATTTAATTTGAAACCTGAAGAATAAGAAGGCATTAGCTATGCATAGTGTGTGCATATGTGTATGTGTGTATGTGTCTGAATGTTCCAGACAGAGAGATAAGTGTAAAGTCCTAAGGTAGGAAGAAGCTAGGCAGATGTGAGATCCTAATTTAAATTATAAAAACAAAGTCTAAATTGGTTCTTAATACACTACAGCCAAATTTTTTACCAGTTGATTCTCAGTTCCATGTTTTTCTCTTTGGATTTTGAAATGTTAAGACCTTTGCTCTTTTTCTTGGAGAGAAAGAAAATGTTTATAATTTAAAATGTCAGAAGCCACTCTTCATGCCTTCAAGGCCTGGGATCAAAAACATCAGGATGGGAAGATTAAGAATAAACAAAAGTAGAAGCCAAATGAGATGTTCAGCAGAATTCTGAACAGGCACTTTTGCTCTTTGAACAATCTCCTTGGCACTAATTCGATCCCAAGTATAGTAACTGCTTTGCACTCTCCTTGATTCTCTCTCTTACCACGTTTTTGCTCATCAACTTTGGCTACTGGACTCCTCTTGCTAGCTCTGTTCCCCTCCCCGCCCCCAATAACTGTTTATTAGACCTCAAATTGCCTTTGATCCCTGGCTCTGGCTTCTGGATTTGCTCTGCACTTATGTTCATTTAGGTTCACCTTGACTCCTTTCGGTTTCTGACTCCCATTCCAGGGCACATTCCTGCTAGGTGCCTGCATGCTGAGCTGCTTCCACTGGCTGCTTCTTGGCTCTTCCCTAACTACTCCCAGCCAGTCCCAGAGTATGGACCAGAACATTAAAAAGAGGCAAACTTACCAATAAACAATTTTGGAGACAGGTGATATGCTTAATACAGAAAAGAATGTTAGTTTTTAAAAAGTGTTTCCTAGCAAAAGCAAGGTCCACAATGACTAAATTGTAAACAGTATGACTATGAACACTTGATAAGTGATTGAAAAAAACACTATTGTATTTCAGCAGGATTCTTGTCTGTTTGCATATATTTTGAACAAAAGAAAGATTTAGAACATAATAATTTTTCTCCTGTAATTCAACCCAAATGACAGAATGTGATAATCAAGTGAATAAGCATTATAGAAATATCCAAAATTAATGGCTGAAGTAATGTCTTAATATGCCAACTTCATTCATAGCCCAAGCCTTATTTATTTCAAAGTCAAATTTAAAGAACTCTGACTAATAATTATAAACTTCCTCAGAATATTTAAAAAAGACCTTTCCTGAAACATTTGGTTAGCTTTATCATTATTATTATTATTTGGTCAGCTGTTTTCCAGATTAGTATTATGTATTGAATGGGACATGTTTATTTATAACATCTCAGGCATGCAAAGTAAAATTCACTTCTATATTACTGATCCTGTAAACATTTTCACCTATCACAGGAGACATGCCAGGGCACTCTGGTCTTTATTGTAAGACAATGTATCATTAATATTGAGATGTACTTTAAATCCTTGAAATGGATAGCTTGTTTAGTATGTATTTTGTGCCATGCTATTTTTATTTAATGTTGCATAAATAATACATTATGATAGTATTAGTTATTCCTTACCTCATGCGACTTCTGCTACCAATAATTTTTAAAAAGTAAATAATTGTGTATAGTTTTCTCTTTAAAAAAAAACAAAACTCTAACTTCAATAAAACCTAAAAATTATAACATATACCCTCCACTATTAGTTTTCAGAACTTTCACTATTCATTGATTTATTCAGCCATTTATTCACTAGACATTTACTGAAAGATTTCTATGTGGCAGGTACTACCATACAAGATACTGAATACATGGATAAATAAGATGTGATTATTCTTTCAATGAGCTCATAGTTTAGATGGTAAGTTAAACAATTATGCAAATAATTGGAATACAATATGAGAAAGCTTAAATATAGTTATTTATAAATTGCAGATTTGAAAGCCGCCTTTCTGTCTGCAGGACTTATTGAAAGCTACAGAAAAAAAAATAAAATCTGGGCTGGATCTGAAGAATGAACAGAGATTGCAGAGTAAGATGTTTAGAAAGACCATTCAAGGAAGAAGCATCTATATTTGAGAAAGCTGGAATTTTATGAAGAGAGACACTGAGGAACATGAATGCACAGGACATGTGGGTAACATTGAACAGTGCAGTGTGGCTGGAATGTGGGGAATACATCAGAGATTGTATGCAGATGGAATGATGGGGAAGGAGAGGGAAATAGCAAATTCATTTTTCAAGGGTCTAGAACTAGGTCTGAGAAATGCAGAAATTTAATTCCAGTGATTTGATAAGTTTTTGTGTAAAACAAAGGGCAAAAAGGCAAGTGGGAGTGAGCACTATGTAGGTAAGGAGGTTTTCAAGATGGCTTAGACTTGGCATTATTTGTGATAGAGACAAAAGATTTAGTAAAAAGAGAGAGAGGGAGAAATGAATGACATGAAAGGTGAAAGAAACAAGTCTACATAGTCTTCAAATCGGTTTCATATTCCTCCTTCCCACAAGAAAAGAAAGCTTCATTTCTGGCTCCCTTGCTGTTAGGCAATGTGATATGAGTAGTTCAGGCCAATAAATTGTGAGTAAAAGTTTAATGTGTTTCTTCCGGGCTGGGGCAGTGAAAAGCCCCTGTGTGATTTTTCATTGTCTCCCTTTTCCTGTCATGGGAACCATGGAGTGGGGTGTCATGTGGATGTAGGGAACCACAAGATCACAGTTGCCTGAATTTATGACGCATAAAATCAAAGTTGCTCTGGAGAGGTAGCAAGAGCCACAGTGGATTTGGTGGAGGAAATAAATAAATAAAAATTTTATTAAGGCTTTAAATGTAGTTTTGTTTTGTTTTGTTTTGTTACTGCAACATAGCATCACTGACCCTGACCAAAACCAAAATTTAAAAGTCAATACTTAATGGTCATACAAGTCAAAGGAAGCAAAAGAAGATGGATTCAAGGTCATAAGGTAAGAGGCTTAGAGAGAAATAGAACTATTTCTTTTGAAATAGGAAAGTTTAGGGAAGGACAACAGTACAGGAAATTTTGGTGGCAAAAAAGGAGAAGTTGAAGGAATCTTCATAATAGCCAATATATTCCTGTGAAATTAGAAATTAAGTCTTCTGTTGAGAAGCTGAATGACAAGCCTAACGAAAGTAAAATTACAGAGCAGTTGCTAAAGGAAGAGTTACTAAAAGGAATGGAAAGAGTCAGACAGAAGGAAAAGAACTACAGAGCAATGGTACCCACCCAGTGAGTCAGTAGCATTTAGAGTGGAGTCAGTCAACAAGATTTAGTCATTTTCTACAGCAGTGATTGCTAGCCTGAGAGGAGTACAAAAAACAAATACTTGTGCTCATAGTAGGGCTTACAAAACAAATTACAATATGAAGAGACAATCTCTAGAAAATTAAGCAAGTTTGGGAACATGTAGTTGAAGTGATTAACAACCCGAATATGTGTGAATATATGTGAATTTAAATAGGATGATAGAGCAAACGATTCTAGAAGAAACTGGTGTTTTAATGGAATTAAAGGGCAAATTTAGCAGGACTCTAAGTGTAAAAATGTTAAAAACAGAAGGTAATTCTTATACAATGCAGTGGTTGAGCAGATTGCCTGAGTTTTAATAGCAGTTCTGCCCCTTACTAGCTGTGAGACATTAGGCAAGTAAGTCACTTTTTTTTTTCTGTGCCTTACACTCCTCGCAAGAAATTTTAACCTACATCCAAGAGTTTTTGTAATGACTGAATGAGTCAAACACATAAGGCTGTTAGAATAGTGCCTGGCACAATGTGCTCTCGTGTAAGCTGTCCTAATGGTAGGATTTACAGTCATGGAGATGCATGTTGAGGTTTAACTGAGATGAAGATGGAAGATGAAGATAGAAAGAAGTTAAGAAATTATAAGATGAGGATTTAGTGGATCTTCAGTGTAGGCCCTGCATACTCTTAAGATTCTGAGGAGAATCAAAAAGAAGATTGTGAGACAGTGTGGCCTCAGTTGATACAGTGATATCATAAGTAATGACCATGAGGACGGAAAAGGAGAGAGGCATAACCATGGCATGAGCTTCGAGATCAATAATCTAGTAGTTTAGACATGATTTCCACCCTTACAACTTGTCACTGAGACACAGAGGACATGAGAAAATGAATAGTGTCTCCTTTCGAGAGTTTTTAGGAAATTTTTTCAAGAAAAAGTCATGCTTTAATCAACACAGAAAGGCCAAAAAGAATGAAAAAGATGCAATTATCCAAAATCTGCGGATATATATGAATGAGGAGTCCTGCAGGCACTTTTGGGTAAGATTATTTGTATAAGACCAGAATCAGTGAGGGCAGATGAAAGGATAAAAAGGTAAGACATTTCCTAAAAGGGAATGAAAAAGTATGCATCTTGAGCCATCATCATGGGTAAGAGATGAGGAGTTAATTTGCTTTTGATTGTTGTTTACCTCAAATTCACGTAGTCATTTTCTTTTCTACATCGACCATTAATAATTTTGTAGAATGCATGTATTCTTAGTTTTAATCAGAGCTGCTGACTGTAGGGCTGTTATGTAAACAAAGAATAAATATATTTATCACATCTAAGATTACTGAGGAATAAATAATTCCAATGTTATTTAAACTATTACAAATCTCACAAAATGATATTGAGCTTGCTGATACATTTTATAAAGCTAGCATGTTAATACTAATGCCAGACAATAATAATAACAGAAAATTAAGCAATAGTCCAATTTCACTTATTAATATAGTTGCAAAATTCTTAATTAAAACTTAGCAAATAAAATCCAGCAGTGTATCAGCTGCATTTTATTTGCTATATTACCTATTGTAGTTTATTGCAAAGATGGTGTCATGTCAGGAGCTCTTTCAACAATGTAATTTATTATACAGGTATATTTATAGATTAAAGCCATATTAATAGATACTTAAAAGGCATTTGGTTAAATTCAGCAGCCATTCCTAAAAACTTCTAATCAAAAATATGACTAGATGGGAACTACCGAAATATGATAAATGCACTTATGCAAAACCAAGAGCAAACATTATTCCAGTCATTAACCTAGGAGACTTCATTTTAAAACTATTATATGGGAATTTGGTAACATGCCTGTGTAAGTAATACCTACTCAAAACAGCAATGGTGTGGGTCTATATTAGAAATAATCTCTAGAACTAGAAATGTAAAAAAAAAATCCACTTATAATAGTACAAAAGCATTAAAACATTTTGAAATAGGTTTAATAAGAAAGGTATACAACCTATAGGATGAGAATCATAAAATCTTATTGAAGGCCTACATCATGAGCTGAACAAATGGAAAAACACCCAGTTCTTGTATAGGAGGACTTAATACTACAAATATGTCAATTCTGCCCAAATTGTTTTACATATTTAATGAAATTCCAATTAAAACCTCTTGGCTCTGAGAAAATTGGATTATTCTACATTTAATATGGAAGAATAAATGTTCAAGAGAAGCTAAGAAATGTATGAACATGAAAAATAATGATGAGAATCCTTGCCAGATATTAAAATGTTATAAAGTCTGCATAATCAAAATGGTTAGATATTAGCATAGGAATAGACTAATTGATTAGTAGACCAGAACAAGAATTGCATAATACATGGGAACTTAATATAGGACAAAGGTGGTATTTCATTTCAAAGGGAAGAGAATGGTTATTTAGTAAATTAGCATATTTCATTTGCATATTAGTAGCAAAATTTTTTTTTACAATTATTCGAAAAAATTAAAATTGAACCATTATCTCACATGATTTATAGAAATATTGCATTTGTCTTAAAAGTTAATAAAATAATAAAATTTCAAAAATATACAATTTAGATAATATGTATAACCTACAAAGTAAGGATACTTTTTAAGGCAAGTTAGTATCCCAGAAATTATTAACAAAATACATGAACTACCCTGTACAAATGGTAAGTGTTTTGTTTTATTTTTAATAGCAAAAATTACCTGTGCTTCTTAGGATGCATTCAGCTGCAAGTACCAAGAAATCCATCTTACATAGGCTTAAAAACCATGAGGGAATGTATGGGCTCACATTGCTATGTTCAGAGGCATGGTGGCCTTTGAAAGCAGCTTAACCCTGTGTCCTTATCCAATACATTTCTCAGTGATTCTCTCACCTTTGTTCAGGTTTTTGGATTGGCTTCCTCTTGAAGCCTGTATCAGGAAGGCTACAGTAGTTTTTCTGGATGTGACATCTATATCTAACAATGGCCAAGAGAAAAAGAGCCAATTTCCTCCAATGGCCCACTCTTCAAAATGAGGAAAGAAGCTTTCAGCAGATTTCTTCTCATATCTCATTGACTCCAACTGGCTGTATTTCTGAATCCCCATGGGTAGGGAAATGAATTGATTGACTTAGGTCTAGATGTATGTATAAACAAAGTGTAAAAATATTTAGTTTTCTTCATGTGGGAGATTTTGTGTAGTTTTTACTTTCTTCCTTATATCGAATTGAATTTTTAAAAATAAAATGCAAAATCACTATAATCAGAAAAATTATAAAGTCATTTTATTGTGGAAAAAACTTATTTCATAATAACTGTGAGCTGGGGAAGAGTATGAACTTATATATTGTTATATTGTTTCACTTTCATCTATGTCCTGGCAGGAAGTCTTTTTAGAAACGTAATCACCTTTTTAAAAAGGTGATTTTTAAATATCATTTTTATATTATATATTTGGTCCCCAAAATATCATGTTTGAGAGAAAATTATTCTCCAAAAATTTGTAATGAGTTTAACAATGTTTATTAAACATTATAATTAATTATTAAGTGAATAAGAAAAGTATAAGTTATATAAATATTTCTTTAAACATATTTTTTAAACATTTATTTATTAAGCAGTTCAAGTAACGCTTACTTCCCATCAAACTTCTCTGCTTAGTCAGCATAATGAAATAATTGACAGGCTGGAATTACATTTGTAACACAATGGTTACATTTTTTTTATGCCCTTGAAACAATAAGTTATGCCACTGTCCTCTGAATGAAGGAAACACAGTAGTACCTTCCCATGACATATCCAAGAACTATGAACAAATTTTGGCGGTAGGCTAAGCATCTCAGCAGTGAGAACAACAGAGGGGTACAGGGTGTCCCCACATTCATTTCCATAACTTGGTCATCTCAATTTACTAGTGGTTCTTATTTAGATTCTCATAGACCAGAAAATTCTGCCAGGGTTACTACACATCGTGGGCTATTTTTAGCACTGGGCCTGCCTGGGGTAACTAGAGAACTTTAACACTCATTGACAAGGAAGTAGAAGCGAGCAAAGGCTTAAGACAGAAAGATGAGATCCTTTATCTTTTCCTCCTGTGATTTTATTTGGCTGCTCATCATCGAGTTAGGAAGTTCTAAGAGATAACAAAGAGATAAAGTGCTGAGTAGAGAGATACACAGCTGGGAAAAAGAAAGATAGTTGGTAGTGGGAAGGAGTATGAAACATTTTTTACATGGAGAGGAGGAAAAGCTATGGAATTGAGCTACTTAAACATAGGAAGTTCAGAGCAAAGAGGCTGTTTCTGGGTAAGTTGATCAAGACCTGAAGTGAAAATCTTTTGACGTTTTGAAAGAGTAGCTAAAAAATAATTGGAAATTACTTATGATCATTTTCTAGCCATGTGATTTTAAGCAAAATATTTCAACTCTCTGAGCCTCAGTTTTCTCATTTATAAAATTTGGGTATTTAATACCTATCCCACAGGGTTATAACGAGGCTTAAAAAGTAAAATGTATAGAAAATACTCAACATGATGCCTAGAACATGGGAAACACTTTTAAAAAGTGGCTATTTTTATTACATTGTTTTACATTCCATGCTCTAAATAAAATTGCTCTAGTGTTCATAAAGAGGCAAAAAAATAATAAACAGTATGGCAAATAGACATTCTAGCTCTTGCTCCTCATACACATACACTCACACACAGGAAAATAAATTACAGATGTATTCTTGGTGGCATAATTCATGCACAAGGCAATGCTCAAGAGAGCTCTTATACTACATCACTCGGACACTGTCCACCTTGGTTTTGTAGTTATTCAGTAAAAGGGGAAATCCCCTGAACTATCATGAACATGGGTTAAGTGTAGTATGAGTTTGAGGGCAGACAAAAGTAAATCAATTTATCTCGTTTATACATTCTGTGCTAAATGTAATAGATCCCAGGGGCAAAATTAGATAGAAGATAGGTAAATGCAACAGTATTAACATAATCAAAGAACACGAAAAAGTAATGTAGTACATAAGGCTTCAAGTTGACGTGTAGCAAGGATTAATTAAACTTCAAAACTGGAAAATATAAAATTAATATTAGAAAGACCATTGTGTGCTCTAAGCAAAAGCAAAATAACTCACAGGAGGTATTGCTGCACTGTCCACGATTTTAGACTATATGACTTCTAAAACCCTTTTAACTCTCAGTAAAAAGTAACATTATGATTCCTTTGCATCAAAAATCACCATAAGTGTTATCTCTTTTAATGTTGCCTTTTCTTCAACTTGATTTTTTTTCCTTTGGTTTCCCAGTGAAAAGCAATTGACACTAAAAGTCTTGGAATATGGTATTTCATAATTTGCATAACAAGTATCATCTCTGCTCTTCAAGATGACTGAAGTTATTTTTGGTTTTACAGAATTTCATAAAATTTCATAATTTGTACTTAAAAATTGTCAGCAACTTTCATTTAAACATCTTATTTTTTATTCTTCCAGTTCTACACACACACACACACACACACGCTCTCAATGCAATCCAGAAAGGAGCAAATGTACAAGGTTTTTTGTCTCCACTATCTTCTCTCTTTCTTTGCAACAATATCCCGTGACTGTATCCTGAAACTAAAATGAACAGAAATAAGCTATAATTATTTTCCCATGTGACTTCTTGAGGGAAGCTCCAAGCAACTTAAAATTCTCCCACCATTTTTAGGTTTTAGGAATTGGGAGCTAGATGGATGGAAATTTTTTAAAAAATCTTTGTAGACAAAAGAAGTCTAAGAATGGCTATTGCAGGATAAGTCCTTCAAAAAGTAGACTCTGAGATAGGGATTGGTGTGCAGAAAGTTTACTGGAGACTTCCTGGGATTAACACTTATGGGAGAAGGGAAGGAAGCAGGAGATAACCAAGGAGATGGGCTGTGATATAGTTGCTATAAGATTTCAGCCAACTCCTGGGATTATGCCAGCCTTTATTCTGCATATGAGATGCTTAATGGAAGAAGCTAAAAATTAGGTAAGAAAGCTCTCTACAGCTCAGGTAAATTCTCAGAGAAAGCCAAAAGCTGGTCGCTATCAGCAGGCAAAATGCCTGACTCCTGGGAGAGTAAGACCTTTAGTGGTAGAGCAGTAAGCTGGACAATGCAGCACAGCATCCACTGCATTGACAACAGATGTCATCCTTTGGTCACGGGCTGGCTAATAGGAGGTGGACTGAGAGTGGAGATAACATTTGATTGGCTCCTCTCTCATATTCACATTCCTGCACCCTTTACTTTCTGCCATTTCATCAGCAGATGTAGTACATAAGGCCCTAAATTGATATGTAGCAAGGATTATTAATTAAACTTCAAAACAAGAAAATGTAAAATTAATATTAGAAAGATAATTGTGAGTTCTAAACAAAAGCAAAATAACTCACAGGAGGTATTGCTGCACTGTCTACGATTTTAGACGCAACATTGTTGCATCGGCAGAAGGATGAAATAGCAGAGTCCAGCGAACAAAGGAATCAATTCTTTACTTTTGAGTTTCAAAAATGTAGGCCTCAGCAAGACAAAATATTTGGAAAAACCAGGAAGTGTAAGATGAGAAAGCTTCGCAACCCCTCCCAGACTAGATAAAGATTCCTTGGGCTTTAGTGAGGAGAAAGGCAGAGTGAAAGTAAATAGCACTTAGAGGCCTGTGGATTCCTTGGGTAGAACTTGGGGAGCTGAGAGCATAGGAGTGAACTCAAGACACTCAAGGAATTTACAGACTAGCAGGGAAAACACATTCAGCAAATAAATGCAATAAAGTAAATGGAGTGATATGATATAACATACAGGAAGGGAGTATAACCTAGTTGACAAATCTGGGAAAGGCTCACTAAAAAGGAGATATTTAATTGGAAACTTGTAACATAAGCAGATATTGTGTAAAGGTAGAAGAAAGAGAAAAAGTGTTTCTGGGAAAAGGAATACATAGGCAAGCAGAGAGGAAGAAAATACGGTGTGTTTTAGAAGTTAAGAGAAGTACAAGATGATTACTGGAATACAGAAAGAAGAGGAATGCTAGGAAAGGTGGGAAACCTGTTTGGTGATGTAATCAAAAAATTAAGACATGAAAGTATTAGGAGGAACACTGAGAACATTTAAAAACAAATGGATGGGAGAGGTATTTAGGAGGTAGCATTGGTGAGATTTGGTGATTAATTGCTGTAGAAATAATAAAGAGCTGTAGCAAATGGGAAAGATCTAGTGCAATTGCCAGAAAATATCAAAAGTCCAATCTAGGATGGTGACCAAGAACTGTACCACAGCACCAATTATCAATGTGCATGATATCTGTGCATTCATATATAACTATAAATCAAGTTATTTCTGAAGACCTTTTGCCTGTGGTCTTCTCATGCCTATGGAATTATTTTACACATCTTCATAGATCTGGAGAGAAATAACTACCTCTATGAGTTTACTTAGGGATTCCAGCCATGTGTAGTAATTTTTCTAGAGGGAAGGGATTTCTTAGCGATAGATGGAAATAAGAGGGCAGAGAGAAGAAAAAGTTTTGAGTCCCAAGGAATTTTCTTTTTTGACAGCTCATGGTTATCCTTTCTTGTGAGCTCCACCTACTGTTTGAATCATTCAGACTCTTTTGTTGAATACCTGTTCTGTTAAAGACACCGTGCAAGGCCTTGTGAAGCACCTAAGGATGAACAGCAATTAAGGGGCATCAACTCCACTGGCAGCTCCTTCAGGGCTGCCTTGGAGTCATTGGCCCTAAAGAATCACCCCCTAAACCTTGTTGCCTTTATCAGCAATAGGGGGATTAAAAACCTGCACAATATACCTTCTTTCCACTTACATCTTTGGAAGATCTTCTTTCTTCCAAGTGCCAATCTTCCTGCTTCTTGTAAACGCAATCATTGTGTCAATTTCATCTGCCTTCTGCTTCAGGTCCCCAAACAGCACTATTTTGGGGTTCTCTTGTTTCTCTTTTGTCCCTTGGCCTGATAATAATAATGGCATTGGCTAACATGCCCATCTCTTATTTTGTCCTACATATTTAGTCATCAAGAGTATGTATCAACCAGGAATCACACTTGTTGCTTCAGACACTTCGACTCATGTAACCTCCTTTTTCCAGCAAGCCCAATGGTGGCCCACAAACAGCCTCTAAAGAATATGGTCATGAATTTGAACACTGCTTGTTCTCTAACCCCTCCCTGTCACAATGGCACAATCTCTGGTTCCTCCTGATCCCTTCTCTCCTCTCCCCTAGTTTTCCCCTCTTTCTCCTCTCTGTCTCTTATTGGAGTAAGTAACTAAGGGAAGCAGACATCCATAAATCAGAGCTGGGCAGAAATTGAGCTCTCTCTCCAATTCTCCACTGAAAATACTTCAGATCAGAGATCACTGATAAATCAAAAATTCTCTTAGAATAACAAAATATCAGCTTGCTTAGCCACTTGCTAGGTGCATGATTTTAGGTAAGTTATCTCTCTAGGCCTGTTTCCCATATTTATTACCAAACTGTTATGTGATTAAGGGGTACAGGTAGAATCATTAAAGAAGCCTACAAAGCTTAATCTTTAAGGCCCCTCATCTACCCAGGCCTCTTTTAAGGTCCTGTAAAGAGGGACTGTAATTTTATATTATTTTCTTAAAGATCCATCCTCCCCCAAATCGTATAAACGTCAAGCCTCACTAAACACAGCTCTACCTTTGCCGATAGGATTTTGTGAAAATAAAATAAACAATATATGTAAGTCACTGAGTGTGAAACCTGGCAGCTATTCCTGTCACCATTATCATTATTAACACAACTAAATTATTTATCTATAGAAAAGATTGTAAAGGGCTTAATTAAAATTTTAAAAATAAAACTTCAAAAGGTATGTAAATGAATACAAAATAAACGTTTTTCTCAATTTTACTGGGATTTTGCAGTAGTAACAACATTTTTCAAACATTTTCAAATTCATTTTTTAATTATAAAAGTAGTGCATGTTTGTTATAAAAATTCAAACAATATACAAGTGTCTTAAGTTAAAAATTAAAGTCACCTTTCTTTTTCTCCTCTCACTTACTATTGATTCTCCCTCTCATAATCTTTTCCTGTTAATATATGATTACTCATATATTAACAGTTTGGTGTTAACAGTTGCTTTGAGCAACTCCAAAAAACTGTCTCCATGACCTTTGCTCTTAATTGGTCCACTTTTGCTTTGACTGGACCACTTCTACCACTTCATAGGCATTACTTTGATTGTGCTTTGTCTTCAGACTAGTGCTGGTAAAGTCATGTTTCATCTCCTGATACAATTCTTTGAAGAAATTCTTTAGGATCTTGATCCCACTTCTTTAAAATTTCCACGGAAAAGTCTGCTCTTGTCTGTAGCTGATCTGGCTACAACAATTTTGGCACATGTTGAGTAGAAAGTTTGTTCACCTTGATATTTTCCAGTCAGAATTGTGTAAGCTGAACCCATTGAGATGTCTATGGCGTTGGCTATTGTTTGTGCTGTTAGTCATTGGTCCTCTTCATTTAGGACACAAACAAAATCAATTTTTTCCTTGAAAATTGATGTAGATGGTCTGCAGCTGTGGACTTCATTTTCAACGTTGTCTCATCCCTTCTTAAAATGGGTTATCAATTTGTAAACTGGTGATTTCTCTGGGGCATTCTCCCCATAAACTTTTTGTAAAGCAGTAATAATTTCACCATTCTTCCACCCAAGCTTCACCATAAATTGGATGTTTGTTCTTACTTTAGTTTTAAAGGAATTTGTGTTGCTTTGATAGGGACTCTATTCAAACTGAAATTTTATCTTTCTGAGTACTGCAAAACTAGATCCTATTCATACACATAACTAGTTAGTACAAGTTTATTTTGGTACAAAACAATTTGAAATCCACACACTGCATTTTCTACAATATGCACTTTCCATGAACTTTTTGATGACCCTTGTAGTTATATGGTAATTTTTGCAAATCAAGAATTTGAAGAAACCAGTCCTCTTAAAGATTTTCTTAATTCACGAAAATCATTTATTAAGTGTTATCAGAAAGTGCCTGCTAAAGAACAATATACACATAACCTTAATATCAACGCTTGCTGAAGATCAGTGTTTAGCCTTTCTACCCAGGTCAGGGTGTGAAAGATAAAGGAAAACAACCTCAAATAAAAGAAGCCACATGTCTCTTTTATCTTCCTGCTTAGGTGTACATGTTATGTATGTAGCTTTTGTAACAAGGAAGAAATAAAAACTAGTGCAGCTTCTGTCTGCATTTTTGTTCTACATTCAAGAGTATACCAAGCATAGAGGAAAGCTGACATACTATTACAAAATTGTTTAGAATATGTGTACAAATGTTACACAAAATGTTTATTACAGTCATTGTAAAAAGATTCCTAATAAATTCTTAGGTAAATTTTTGCTGCCACCAGAAATTAAATACTAAATACTGCATCCGAAATTTTTCTAGTGCTTGATGTGACATTTTACCTATAAAATATACATTCACCCAGGAAACAGTTAAATACAATCAAAAGGAGAGAAGGGTAAAAAGGGGAAAAAATCTTCGAATATTTATTAAGAATCTTTGTGTCATACTCTTCCAAAAGTAGTTATTTTTCAGAAAGAACACAGATGATTATTCTCATGGGTTCGTTCTTAAGAACTTTCCGTCAAGAGATCGAGACCATCCTGGTCAACACGGTGAAACCTCGTCTCTACTAAAAATACAAAAAAATTAGCTGGGCATGGTGGCGCGTGCCTGTAATCCCAGCTACTCAGGAGGCTGAGGCAGGAGAATTGCCTGAACCCAGGAGGCGGAGGTTGCGGAGAGCCGAGATCGCGCCATTGCACTCCAGCCTGGGTAACAAGAGCGAAACTCTGTCCCCCAAAAAAAAAAAAAAAAAGAACTTTCCATCAATATTTACTTAAACGAGCAACTTTCATTAACTTTCTAGTCTAACTTATTAAGTGCAATTTAAAAGTAAAGAACAGATAGAGTTTATGGTGAAATCATTAACATATAATTGACAGAATTTTTTATGTACCTATGTATTTATAAAATACAATGTATTTGTAGCTTAATATAAATAATATGACTAAATTAACCTACAATTATATTATTTTCTCTAATTTATGAATTTGATCTGTATTATTGGTTTGCTGTCACCCACATAAATAAGCCAGTTTAAACTAAATATTATTTTAAGGGAAATATATGTCAGGACAGTTAACAAAGAACCTAATTTTAAATGTGTACATCTATACATATTATGTTTTTATAAGCACTATGACAACTTTAAACATTCAAAGAAAGCTCTCATTAAGTAATTGAGATTCCAGATTATCTTAAAACATACATAGATTTCCATGGTAAAATCAAGTTTGGCCTATTTTCTCTTGTATGCATTGTAACGCAAAATGTATTTTCTCTTGTGCAGTTATATACTTAGTAGGTAACATTCACACACACACATACACACACACACATCCGTACATAAAATGTTTTTCCATGTTTATTTTTGCTCTTGGGTTTGTACTCACATTACGAAAGTGGAACTTGCAAGTCCAACTGCTACTAGAATTTGATTGTAAACAACGAAAAAAAACTTTACCTAAGTAAACAGAAAAGAAATCTGTTAGAAGGATATAGATTAGCTCACAGAATCAAAGAGAAAGTTGATGAGCAACCCCATGAAAGAAAGATCCTAGGGCAGTCCTGGAGGTCTAGGTAGGAGGAACAACACCGCCAGAAAGCTCACTGGAATGAATCTGCACTGGCATTTTCTGTTTCGACATCACTCTGCTCGGGATTCAGATATAGAGGAGAGAGTCTGATCTGTGTAGCCAGGTTCATAAGCCCATGACTTGACTGGGACAGCTGGACATCTTTAGTGAAATTACCAAGAAGAAGGTTGGCATTTGAGAGGACATAGATTCCCAAAGGAAAAATGAACTGTGGTTATTGAAAAGGGGAAATGATTCTGGGCAAGGAAAACAGTACATGCTCTTAAAATTCTAAAATATGGGATACCATAACTAGCATAGTATTTACTTGTAATTTCTACCTATGGCTTCGATTAATAGTTTATACATTTTAATGGGAGGATATTGTAACTAGGGAGGCTTTCATTAAAAATAATAAATTAAAAAACAAGGACTTTTAAATTTATCCTATTTATCTCTTTCATTCACCTATTACTGCTAAGCTTTCAATGAAGCATGCAAGCCTTATACAAATAATCTCTTTGCACTGGAATAAGTATTGGCTACAAGCCAGGAGACCTAGACTGTATTCCCAGTTGCTTCTCTAATGTGCTAGGAGATATTAACTGAATGCTTTTTAGGGTTTAGTTTCTTCATTTGTGAAATGAAAGCATTAGAGTACATTAAGTTCCGACTGTAGCATTTATTCTGTGGTTTGGTGATGGCAGGCAGAATTCTCTGCTATTGGTTTCTGCCACCTTTTCCCAGGGTCAGGTCTCTCTACAGAGGAGCCATTGACTTTGTGTTTATAATTCCTGCAGGATGACTACTGGCAGGAGAATATCCCACCCCTGCTGAGGAGTTAAGAAGAGTTCATTCAATTATTCACTTACATAGTCAATAAATCATTAACCAAGCTTACAGTGTTCCAAGCATTAGGGAATACAGGTGAGAGTCACTAGTCTCAAGAAGCTCACAGATTCTGGTTCATAGTAATCCCTAAGTAAGAAATGAGATCTTGTGAACTTGAAGAAACCTGAAGGCAAGAAAGAGTTATATAAAGATCAGTTCATCCAGGTGTGCTAACTGTAGAGCAAGCTTGTGTATAAAGGCTGCGGAAGCAAGGAAGTGGGCACTCTTCCCACTCCAGGAGGTCAGAGGGCCAGATGTAGTTCTGGAGGACTTAAAAAACAAACAGGAGTTTGAGGCATTTATTCATTCAATAGTTATTGAACACCTTTGTGAGAACCCTGTTTGACAATGGAGAATGGCTATGGAAATGAAAGCCAGAGTGTAAAGAAGATGGAGTGAGAGCAGACAGAAGGTAGGAAAGGAAAGATGTTTTTGACAGAAAAGTCAAGAAACAGCACACCTGCAGTTATGGCTTCATAAAAACAGAATAATATTAGCAGCTATGACCTAGTGCTTGCTCTTTGCTAGGCATGATTCTAACTGCTAGGTACCAATTTATTTTTGAGACAGGTACTGTTACTATTTCTGTTTCACAGTTGAGAAAATGGAGACAGTTTAAGCAATCTCCCCAGGGTAATGTGGTATGAATGCAGCAGGCTTGCAATTTGAACCCAGACAAAGCAGGCTTCAGAGTCTGGTTGTTTAAGCAACAAGCTATACCACTTCCCTGAACATTTTCAATAGCTGAACAAACAATCATCCAATATAAATTTAGTAGGGTTGATCTATTTTAGACCAAATCAAAATACCGAGCCAGTTTAAAAGAATAAATTACTACACACAACTATAAATATTCTTCTTAAAATTACACCGTCATTTCCTTTTTATAGTCTCTTCACCCCACCCCCAGGATACATTTTCTCCAAAAGCAGCCTTTATGACAGAATCTTTGGCTAGAAATTAACACTTGGATAGAACTGGGAAAAATCTGATCTATTTGGGGTTTCTTAGGTTAGAAAAGGAAAACTTCTTTTGAAACTGAAAAAGTGTGGTTATTTTGTTTACAGGAAGAATAGTATTTTTTGGTTCATAATAATTCCTAAGTGGAGGCAGGTGAAAGCCACTACTTCCTAGTTTCTCAAGAAACAAATTCTTTTTAATTTGAAAAAAACCTGAAGGAAAATAAATAAATGTACTATTGCAGGACAATCTAATCACATTTTCCCCCTCAGATTTAAGGTGTAACATTATTAAGAGTTATAAAAAGTTTTTATTTGGTTACAGGATCCTTTTTGTTAGTAGCACTCATTTTTAAACACATTATCTAGAGATACATAATCTTGCATCTAGTTTTGGTTTTGATTTTTTTTAAATTGGTAACGAACTGAAGAACTAATACTACTACAAATTGAAAAGCATGGCATATACACATTCTCACAATAGAGCCACACAGCAAAGTTTGAAGGATCATGTAGAGATAACTTTTTGATCCCTATAGAATTATTTTCCATTAAATAATAAAAATCTTGTCTAAAGCCCCAATTTTTTCCATCAAATTTCTTTTTAGACTTTTTTCATAACTCACAGAAATATTTCCTTCTTCTGAATTTCCACAACATATTATCTTTTTTCAAAGTATTTGGCCCTTCTTTGCCTGAAATAGAAAGGACTACTATATATGCATGATTGTTCTTATCCTGTGTGAAGCAGGTTCACTGTGCACTGGTTACTCACTTGTCTGAGACTGGTGACAAATAGCAAGTATCTCTGATCTGAGGCCTTTGCTCATGCTGTTTCTTCGGCCTGAAGCACCTTTGCCCACTCGTTCATCTAGCTACTATCCATTCCTTCTTCAGTTCTAACTCAGATATTGCTGTTTTCAGGAAGCCTCATCCAGCACCCCACATCCACTTAGCTGTTCTTCCTCTGTACTCCCATACCTCCTCCATTATTGTGTACGTTCTTTTAAGTGCCCATTGACTTGGCTGCCTTCCTGCCTGATTGTTAACAAAGATCTTTTTATTACCTATCAAAGAACCTGACACCTAATAGGTACCAGGCATATGAATGAATTAACATATGGCTCATCAGAATCCTCAAATCTTTTTTGCCACACATTTTGGGCCATGTATTTGCAAAGACTCACTTTCCTAAATCTGAAACTTAGGGAAAAAATTTCTATTTCTATGAATTAACTACCCTGATCTCAGTTAGTTTTATAATTTAACCTTTTTCTACTTCTCTACCCTGACAAAACGATTCTTAATTTTAATTCAAGACTCCCTGATATGGATTGGCTGTGTTCCCACCCAAATCTCATCTTAAATTGTAGTTTCCATAATCCCTTCGTACGTGAAAGGGACTGGGTGGGAGGTAATTGAATCATGGGGGCAGTTACCCTCATGCTGTTCTCATGATAGTGAGTAAGTTCTCATGAGATCTGATGGTTTTATAACGGATTTTTGCCCCTCTTCACTGGACACTTCTTCTTCCTGCTGCCATGTGAAGAAAGATGTGTTTGCTTCCCCTTCCACCATGATTGTAAGTTTCCTGAGGCCTCACTAGCTACGCTGAACTGTGAGTCATTTAAGCCTGTTTCCTTTATAAATTACCCACTCTTAGGTATGTATTAGCAGCAAGAGAATAGACAAATACATTCCCTCTGTGGGAATAATAGCCACACTCTATTGCATATCTTCAGTGAACATGCTTTTTGGATGTTCATCCTTTTGCATCAAACATCTGATCAAGAGAAATATCAGATAGTGCTAGGCCTAGCGTCATTCCTGGAGAATATGCCTCCATGGTGCTTCCCTGTGTGGAGGAGGTTGTGCCTGGTCCTCTTCTGCCTCTTGGCTTCCTTTCCACAATTTTCATGAGTCTGCGGCTGTGGGGTGATGGTTTCTTCTCCCTGATACCTTGTAATTGGCCTGAACCTGGCTTCTTGTCTGTGCCCTTGCCTCCTGGCCTGGAGTTGAGAATAGGACTGCTGCTTGTCCTATTCTAATCCTAGCACACTTAGGGCAGGGCATGCAGCTGTCATTGTCATTAGCTGCAGGGAGCACTTTCATGTCCTAATGTTGCTTCCCATCAACTGCCCCTCTGATCCTCACAGCAGCTGGGAAAGAAAGGCGCTTGCCATGTTCAAATCCTTTTGTATTTGTAGCAGGGTTGCAAATTTAATAACTTTGTTTCTCATAACTGATTCACTCTTTCTCACCTACTAGACTGCGTATTTTAAATTTAAAGATTTACAATAACTGACTTTTTTTTGTAGTTTAAACAGTCTTTTGGAGCCACCTCAGTCTCCTTGGGAAAATGTTAATTATTTAAGATTTTCTCTTCTTTCTTTTACTCAACTCCAAGGCACCATTATGACATCATGTGGAGGGGGCAGACAGGATGATAGCAAAAATGAGTTTTGAATTCAGATGGTGACCTCTGTGGCCTCTCACTGGTCTCTGCAGTTGAGTGGCTGGTCTTGTGCCTGGACTTCTAACTGTGGTGGGTGATAGTCCCATTTAGCCTGCAGGTTGTGTGAACGGAGGACTGTTTGCCTATCTGTCTCACTTTTGGACCTTGTTAGTCCGCTGGTCTTTCTGCAGCTCTACTTTCCCCAGCAGGATACACAGGCATTTCTGGATCACCTGGTTACTGCATGCAGACCAGGAAACCAGAGCCTTTGGTCTATAGAACTCTCTCCACCAAGTGCCACTGTTGGGCTTCTCACCCCACATGTTCTCCCAGAATTCCACAGAAGGAGCAATGCAAAGACCTTCTTCCTTCAGGTTCCCCAACATATCTAATGCACCACCCTGCTGGCAGGACTTTTGCCTGGAAGAGATGGCTGAGAGTGAGTCTTACTTCCTGTCTCTGTCTCACTTCTCTTTGCTGCAAATCTTCCCTTGGCCAAAAGAGATGATCTTTTTCCCCTTTGTCACATTCTTCTCAAGGTACAAAGTCTTCCCTCAGATCTTATCCTGAATGCTGACTATCCTTGGCATTTGGTAACTTCCATAACAAAGTCAACATGAAGCTTAAAAGAATTTAGAAAATTTATAGTCTTTTGACAAAGCTTGGATTTCAGAATTATTATCATTATTATTATTATTATTTTGCTGCAGACTCAAAATATTTGCTTTGGACATTAAATGCTGCATATTGAAACCTCTTTATTTTTGTATTCCAGTTATAATCCTAACACCTTGGGCAGAATAATCAAAGATCACTCATTAAAAAAAGTAAAAGAGGAAAAACTCATTAATATACACCAAAATATTGAAAATATTCCCAATACAATATTGATTTGGAGAAAACATTAACTATAGCAAAATTTCATTAATATGCACTGAATGGTGGAGTCAGTCTGGATTTGCAAAATTTTTAAGTTATTGACTATTACTAAAGGGAAATAACATGAAAATATGTAGAAAGAAAATAAAATATTATTAAAGATGAGAAAGGGGGCTGGGCACGGTGGCTCACGCCTGTAATCCCAGCATTTTGGGAGGCTGAGGCAGGCGGATTACGAGGTCAAGAGATCGAGACCATGGTGAAACCCCATCTCTACTAAAAAAATACAAAAATTAGCTGGGTGTGGTTGCGTGTGCCTGTGGTCCCAGCTACTCGGGAGGCTGAGGCAGGAGAATTGCTTGAACCTGGAAGCCAGAGGTTGCAGTGAGCCAAAATTGTGCCACTGCACTCTTGCCTGGCACCTGACGACAGAGCAAGACTCTGTCTCAAAAAAAAAAATTAAAAAGAAAAAGATGAGAAAGGGACAACTATTATTGGGCATTTGGAAGGGCTGGGCTCTACGTGTCTTGTAGAGTGCTATATTTTATGTGTATATGTTGATATACATACATGTTACACATATATTACATGCATATGTTAAGATCTTTACATATACAAGCCAATTTATCTTTACAACCTATTTTACAGAAGAGTGAACAACACTGAAAGATTAACAACTTGCCCAGTATCAAGAAGTTGGTAAGTTGTTTTGCTAGGTTTGCCTAAGGCCCCACATATAACTTTCATAAAATTCATCTTTTAAAAAAATAAATTCTATGAAAAGAAGATAATTAACCAATAAATGAAGAGAATATAATTAGTACATTTTATATAGAAATGACCATTCTTGATATTTTCTTATTCACCTAGTATTACATAAAAATTTTCCATTGCTTATTTTTCAAACAAACACTTCATACATTTTATAATGAAAGTTTTAGCCACTGGTTTACCTAGCTATTCAGAAAGTTTACCCTATAAGGATTTGCCTTAATGCATTTTACTCTATGATTTACACAGAATTATATACAATCTTTCCTTATTATATTTGTCATTTAATCTACTTTCTCTATGCACTTTGTAATTACAAGGTGTCAAAATATTTAGTCAATTCGCTAGAAATTTAGAACAAAAACAGTCAACGGTCACTCGGCTTCACTTAACCATACAGCCTCCTAAACTGATTGGACTGACAAAATGTAGAAAAAAATGAGTTTTCAGACACTGTATTTAATAATAAGATATTTAGAAACAAAATATGTGTATAAATGTAAATGACTGGTTTTGGAATAAAAGCCATACTATTCAATACAAGCCGACATCTTAGATTACAGGTAACTTTTGAAAACTGAAACTAGAAAAATCAAAATTTAAAAATAACCAACTATAGCAAGCTATTTAAAATTTTTGAAATAGATAAAATAGCAATAAAAGAGGGACTTTAAAAAACTTTATTAAATCTAGTCCTTAGATTTTTTTTCTCTTTTGACAGTCTCACTCTGTTGTCCAGGTTGGTGTGCAGTGACACGATCCTGGCTCACTGCAACCTCCATCTCTTGGGCTCAAGAGATTCTCCTGCCTCAGCCTCCCCAGTAGCTACGATACAGGCAGGTGCCACCATGCCCAGCTAATTTTTGTATTTTTAGTAGAGATGGGGTTTTGTCATGTTGCCAGGCTAGTCTTGAACTCTTGACCTCAAGTGATTGCCTACTTTAACCTCCCAAAATGCTGGAATTAAAGGCATGAGCCACTGGACCTGGTCTTAGATCTTTATTTCTAATACCATTCTCAAATTAAAGGAACCAAAGAGTCCTTGAAGAAATGGCTGATTCTAGGACTGGGTCAAGGAATGTACACGATGAGCCTAAAGCATCGTGTAGTGCTAGAAGGTAAGAAAGTCCTTAAAACCACACATGCTTATAATGGTAAGGGTATGACAAAGGAACATAGGAGCCAAATGAAAGAGCTAATGGCCAAAGCTGGAACAATTTGAACAATAAAGTACAGTAGTATAGAATTGTAACCCAAATGAAAAAAAAAATATCTATGAGCCCATAGTGACTAAATGATTGAATAAATAAATAACTAATTGGAGGAGAAGAAGAAACACATTTGTCATGCAGAAGAATTCCAAATAATTTATGAAAATAGGCAGGGTACAGTGGCTCACGCCTGTAATCCCAGTACATTGGGAGGCCCAGGTGGCTTATCGCTTGAGGCCTGGAGTTTGAGAGTAGCCTGGCCAACATGGCAAAAATCTGTCTCTACTTAAAATACAAAAATTACCAGGGCATGGTGGTGCACACCTGTAGTTCCAGCTACTTGGGAGGCTGAGGTGGGAGAATCACCTCAGCCCAGCAAGTGGAGGCTGCAGTGAACCATGATAGCACCACTGCACTTCATCCCGGGTAACAGAGTGAGACCCTGTCTCAAAAATAAATTATAAATATACTCAACCCAAAAGCGATGAAGCATAGCTCTCCACTCCTTAAGTGTGGGCCTTGTGTAGTGTTCCCCTTCCAAAGGGCACTGTGTAGAAACAGGGATAAAGAGTAGTTTTATAATGAAGACTGACAAACACTACCTCAGCCTGGTGATCAGGGTTACATCAACAGTGATAATTAATGTGTACAAAATGTACCTTTGATATGACGTCATGAAAACGGCACTTGACTTCTGTGGTCTCCTTCCCTAAAACCCATAACCCGTTCTACAATGGACCTCACCAGTATTCCTCAAAACTGTCAAGGTCATCAAAAGTAAGAAAAGTCTGAAAAACTGTCACAGCAAAGGGGAGCCTAAGGAGACATGACTACAAATGCAACCGAACATCCTAGATGGGATCCTGGACCAGAAAAAATACATTAGGTAAGAACTAAAGACATCTGAATAAAGTATGGATTTTAGTTCATAATAACATATCAATATTTGTTTGTTAATTTTAACAAATGTGCCATACTACTTTAAGGTATTAATAATAAGGAAAACTGGATGTAAATTCTCTGTACAATCTTCACATATTTTTCTGTAAATCTAAAACTATTCTAAAACACTAAGTTCCTTTTTTAAAAAGAAACTATAAGTGGATATGATATTGCATAGCTCATTTCTAGATCCAACTACTAGTATTCAGGAAACACATAGGACTGAAAACATACTATACTATACCATGGGATACACTCAGTAAAATCTAGGCTGTAGAAAAGGCCACAGGACAATGACCCAGTTTCTTCAACAAATAAATTGCAAGAGGGAAAAAAAAAAAGTTGAAGATTAAAATAGAATGAAGGGGCATGTTAACTGATCACAATTTGGTTGCTGATTGGGCCTTATTTCGTTACTGATTGAAACAAACTGCAAAAAAATGATAAAATTACAAAACAATTGGAAATCTGGATACACACTGAATACTTAATGATATTAAGCAATTATTGTTAATTTTATTTGGGGTGTGATGATGCTATTGTGATTAATTTTTGAAGAATCCTATCTTTTTTAAAGATATATATTGAAATACTTAAGAATTAAGTTATAGATATCAGATGTTTGTTCCAAAATAACAGGGGGTAGAAGAGGGATGGGTGGGAGTACAGATGAAGCAAGACTGGCTATGAGTTGCTAATTGTTGAAACTGAGTTAGGTGTACGGGGATTCATGATACTACTCCATATGCCTATTCACAGGTTTAAAATTTTCCATAATAAAAAATTAAATAAGATAAACGTACAGAGTGCAAATAATGACCTAATAAACCTTACTGTATAGTACTCTACCTGTAAATAGTAAAATGTTTTCCACCTACACATCACCAATTTTCAAAATAGCAGTTTGAAGATAGAAAGTGACATTTAAGCTGCATGTACAGGAAGGCAAAAATCTACTGGTTGATTTGATTAATTCAGACAAAGAGCTAGTCAATTTAGAAGAGGGAAAAAAAAACTCAAACTGTTCATTTTGCTGAGTTCACTGAATAGTACTTTGTATAGTAACATTTACATAATAAGTGATTAATATTTGCTGGTCAATAGATTACTGAATTTAATATTTGTCTGGCACCTTAACGAAGACATGATTTGACTGTCAACAAAAACTACAAAAGAACTCAGAAACAAAGTAAAAGTCACAAGGTTCAGCTCTAGGTAAAACTGTGAAGGCAATATTTATTTTCCAAATATTTATGTGCAATGAACATCACTGTAAACACACATAACCTAAGTTGATGATAAGCACCAAAGAATGAAACTATAATTAAATTAAGTTTTGATAAAATTCTATCAAAAGTTAGAACAAAAGTTAGATCTGTGCTGAAGTGGTATTTCAATTATTTACATACTATTTTTTAAAGCCTAACATAAGGACCTTAATGTATACAACTCTCTAAAATTTACAAAGCACTTTCATGTTGCAGTATATCATGTTACCACATTTTGGAAATCAGACAAAAATAGGTAATATTATCTGTGTTTATCAGGTAGAAACCAGGCTCTGGGAGGCCTCTTAGTGTTCCCATTGCCAGAAGCATAGAAATGGAGACTGAAACCCAGGTGTTCTGGCATCAAGTCCAGTGCACTTAGCTATCTCTCAGGAGGAAATTCATAATATATTCTTACTGCTTCTACTTGGGTTATAGTGGAAAGAAGGTTGACATGAATAAACATCTTTAGGAACACAACCTTCTCTTTTGCCAATCTCTAGTATTTAAATCATGTCTATAAACTAGTGCTTCCTCTCAATGACTGTATATTATTAATAGTCAATATTCTGGGCAAGGTAATGCTCCATTAGTATCACATCCTGTTTGTTCAGTGATGAACAGCTGAGATCCAGAAATTAAGCTCTTTGAGAATGCTAAATATTCTTCTCAACATTATCAAATCCTTTGATGTCAAAAAAATGAATATGCATTAAAGTATACTAAATATTGTATAATAACTTTACAATGCCAATTAATATGACGTTCATCATTCTGGTCCATTATTTGGCAAATGGCCTTATTCTTCCACAGTGTCTTTCTCCAGGAGGACTTCTGTTCCTCCTCAGTAGATTTAGTCTATTTATTTATCACACTTTCACTCCTGCTTGAATCCATTTCCAGCCTATTTTATGTGCAAAAAAGCCCATTCATAATAGTTTAAGTGACTGTTTTTCTCACCACATTAATAACTATTTCTAAAGTATTTTAAACAATGTTTTGGAATCAGTCCATCACTTGCTTTTGCAGAGACTATATCTTTTTCTAACTTCCCCCAAATGACTTGCCTTTGTTTTTAATTAAGGGCTCTTCTTACTGTTTCTTCCTGAGTATCCCCTTCGGAGCTAGACAGATACTTGTTTTGCACAGCAGTCTGTCCAGCCAATAATAAAAACATGGGCATGCATTATAACAAAGTTTAAGTGGATTTAATCAGAATGCAGTTTAACAGTTCAAATACGTCCACATTTCAAAGACCATAGAAGAACTTAACATTATATGCTCAGTTTCAGCAATATGAACAAACAAAATTGTTAAACTGTATCAACAGAAAATAAGAGTACTTCCAAAATAATTTCCCTGATTCGCTACAAACAGTTTGATCATACTGGAGAATGTGACTCATAGGGTTGTCAAAGAGTATTGTGCCACTTTACCTCACGCAGAATAATCAGACTAAGAGAACCTAAAATGTCACTTCACAAACACAAGTTGAGGAAATGGAAAGAGATAAACTGGGTTGAAAAAAGATGCCTGTTGGATCACGGCAGAGTGGGTGATTCATTGCCCTGCTTCACCAAGTGTATTACCATAGATGTAGTAGCTCGAAGCAACACAGATTTATTAACTTACAGTTCTGTAGGTCAGAAGTTCAGCAAGAATCTTACGAGACAAAAATCAATGTGTCGGCAGGGCTCTGTTTTTTCTGGAGGCCAGCTCAGCAGGTCCAATCTCACTGACTCTTCTGTCATCTCTTTCTCTGGCCACAGTCAGGACAGGGACTCTGTTTTCAGGGATTTGCAGTATTAGATTAAACCCACCTGGATATTGCAGGATAATTTCCCCATCTCAAAGTCCATAACCCAAATCACATTTAGAGAGTAACTTTGCCATGTAAGGAACATAGTCACAGGTTCTGGGGATTAGGGTGTGGATTACTTTGTGAACCATTATCCTGCCTACCACACCAAGTAAAGAGAAGAATGATAGAGACTTGGGGTGCAGGCTCTTTCTGGCCTCCATCTTTCAACGTTTCCTCATGTCTTATCCTATGGACTGGATCTGGACCTAACAGGAATGAGCCTCACCACATTTTAATCCTCTTTACTGTTCACTGTCAGCTCACCTGGCTTTAAAACCACATCATCCATAATTTACTCCATTATTCTCAACAATAATATCTAGAAGTCTGGAAAATATATGAAATAAGTTATTTTTTATGTTAGCTGAAAAAATAAGCATTAATTCTTAGGAAAAATCTTGCATCTACACATCAGCCATCTTCTGGAGCCAAGGGCAGGTGGCATATATTTTTTCCAAAATTAAACATACTCATTACAATACTATCACAAAGCAGGTCATCATATATTTAACAATAGCAGCCAATTTGGATTCTTTAGATAAATAAAATTTGAATAGATAGGTTTCTTCAGAGAAGGACTTCCAGTGATTCCTACCTTCCTTGTAGTTTTTAAGTGAACTAGGTGACCTCAAGAGTTCAGAAGATTATCTTATCATGTTCTTAGGTCCAAACAAATAACTGATTCTCTATTTATTTAAAAAAATACAGTATCTTATTTTAAAAGAACAGTAATAATTCAAGTTTTGAAGTTAAGTATATATATTTTACCAAAATTTTATTAATGAATAAAGTTAGGTTGTTCTTACATCACTTAAAGTAAAAGCGAAATCAAATTTACCTTGAAGCTAATTAAATTTAAGCTTCAAACCCTCCAATTTCTTTTTTTTTTTTTTTTTTTGAGACGGAGTTTCGCTCTTGTTACCCAGGCTAGGGTGCAATGGCCCGATCTCGGCTCACCGCAACCTCCGCCTCCTGGGTTCAGGCAATTCTCCTGCCTCAGCCTCCTGAGCAGCTGGGATTACAGGCATGCGCCACCATGCCCAGCTAATTTTTTGTATTTTTAGTACAGACGGGGTTTCACCGTGTTGACCAGGATGGTCTCGATCTTTTGACCTCGTGATCCACCCGCCTCGGCCTCCCAAAGTGCTGGGATTACAGGCGTGAGCCACCGCGCCCGGCCCCAAACCCTCTAATTTTTATTAGCACTATTTGACGATATTTTTCTAAAGATGATCATAAAGATTGCATAGGTTTCAGGCTCTGTAAAATTGGGTCCACCTACCACTAGCGGAAGGAGTTTTCTTTCTGAATTACGTGTTTAACAATCATAATATTTTCTTTAAAAATGTACAATTGGCCATATTATTTTAATGTTTTCTATCTCTCAGGTGTGATAAACTTGGTTGTTCACAGTTCTTTATTCCTCTCTACCTTTGTCATGTTTTCCTGTGGTGCAATCAATTTCCTCTCCAACTGACTTTGGAATTTCTTTGCCAATGGAATGTGAGTGGATGAGAAGCATGCTATGTCCCAGCAGAAAAATGCAATGCCCTTGTAGGGAGTGGCTCTGTCCCCTCAGCCCTCTGCCCTTCTTAGTATTACATGCTCCAAATAGCGGCTGCTGCTTTAACCTGGTTCCCAGGTTAAGAAGACATAGAGCCTAGTCACGGCTGGCACAAACCCAAACAACCTACTGCCCTCCTATAATGTGAGCAATAAATACATGTGTTTTCACTGAGATTTGGTTATTATTTGTTACTGCAGCAAAAGCCAGGGTGATTGCCATTCTACTTACTTTTTCATTTCACCATAAGATGTCTATCTTTCTGTCTGTCTGTCTATTATTTATCTTTCCAAACTAGTATTTTCCTGGGTTTGCAGTATGCATATTATGCTCTTTGATTGCCTCTAACTAGCATACTTATTAATGGTTGCCAAGGACTGAGTCATTAAGCGCATACCCTTCTCTTCCCTGGAGACAGTCCATTGTAAGCATTTTTTTTAAGTAAATTGGCAGGTATACATGAAGAAGGAAGCTTACATCACTGGGGACTTTCGATCTCAAGCCTGTACTACACACTCACCATTTTCTGAAAATGCAAAATCTATCTCTGTCTTTTTCTTGAAGTTTTAAAATAAAATAAGTGAGGGGATTTTTTTCTGCCTAATTATTTTTAATTATGCCCCTATAGGATTAGTGGAAATTTCCCCCACTTGTTTATCTGAAAACACGTTATGTGAAGTGAGGCTATGTCCCCTGATGAGCACTATTTACATTTTAAAGTATATAAACATGAATCTCTTCTGCCGAGCCTCTCCAATGTGGCCAAATTAATGTCATTTCAATTTTTGCATTTCTACTAAATTTCCCCAATCAGTGATAACAGATGTTATTTTTGCATGTGAGTTTATTAAATATATTATTTCCTTAAACACACAAGGTTATCAAAAAATCTATCCCTTCCCTGAAAGGTGCTGTGATTCTCAACTTTCAACTTACGGCCAGGCACAGTGGCTCACACCTGCTATCCCAGCACTTTGGGAGGCCAGGCGGGTGGCTCACCTGAGGTCAGGAGTTAAAAGGCCAGCCTGGCCAACATGGTGAAACCCCCATTTCTACTAAAAATGCAAAAAATTAGCTGGGCATACTGGCACATGCCTGTAGTCCCAGCTACTGGGGAGGCTGAGGCAGGAGAATTGCTTGAACCCAGGAGGCGAGGTTGCAGTGAACCAAGATTGCTCCATTGCACTCCAGCCTGGGCAACAAGAGCAAAGCTCTGTCTCAAAGAAAAAAAACAAAAAACAAAAACCTATGAACCCTTCTGACTATAAGAGATGTATGACCCTTGAGACATCATAACACAGGTGTAGAAAACCCCATTCTTGGTAAGACAAGCTATCCTTGAAAAACAGCAAGATATTCTCTTATTTTACAATGACTTTGATGAGTCTGACTGAATGTGCACTCCCTGGTTCTGTTTCCAATATTCCTACATCTGAATTGTAAATAAAGCTTTATTTAAAAAAGCTTTTTTAGAAGTAACCAATTGCAGTTATATAAAACCTTAATGCTATTTAAAACAACTTAAATTTAAGCAAAGAAAAAGAGCAAAACAATAAGTTGATATTAAATAAATTAGGTTTAAAAATAATCCAGGATGTGGAGAATGCCAGAATATGTTTTTGCCTCTTTTTGGTGTGAGTTCAATTTATCCTGACAGTAAGATAAAAATGTCCAAAACAGGGGAAGAAGGCTTTCAAGTGCTATCATACTATAAATTGTAGTAGCTAATCAGCATATGTTGAGACAATACACTGGACCAAGCTAAAGAAATGTGCTTTTTTTCAGGGGATAAGAAAATGGAAAAAGACACTTTGGAACATTGCATGGATATCTAAACTTAGGTTAGGTTGATATTTATTTGGATTTAACTGTAAAGAGAACTCATTTAATTGCTTGACTATATTATTTCTTATATTAATCTGAATGCTTCTTTAGCAAATAAGACTTTTACTTCTTTTAGGTTGAGACTAGTGGAGTGCATAAGGTCACCTGTGAAGCTGAAGCTGACTTTGTCTTGGTGGGAACAGTGGCATATGCCCAACCAGGCACAGGAGGCTTCGGCCAAGTACTTCTTTCTAAATTTTCATTTCTTCACCTATAAACAGAGAGGATAATGTCTCCATCACAAGATTGCTGGAGAATTTAACAAAATTCTGGAAGTAAATTGTAGTGTACTGAATGATTAGCCAATAGCCCTCAACATTGAGGCAAGACCCTGTACCAACAAAAAGATTAAGACTTGCTGAAGGCTCAGATGATTATTAGCATTTTTAAGTAATAAAGTAGTTTTTAATTAAAGCACGTAAATTGTTGTTTTTAGACAAAACGCTATTGCACACTTAATAAGCTATAGGACAAACATAACTTTTATATGTACTGAGAAACAAAATTTGTGTGACTGGCTTTAATGCAATATTTGCTTTATTATAGTCTGGAGCTACATATGCAATATCTCTGAGGTATGCCTGTACCATGAAATTTACCTGTTTAAGTGTACAATTCCATTGTTTTTATATATTTGCAGAGTTGTGTATATATATAAATAATCACAAACTAATTTTCATCATCCAGAAGAGAAGCCTCATACCTATTAAGAGTCATTCCCAGATGATCCAAGATGGCCGAATAGGAACAGCTCCAGAGTGCAGTTCCCAGCAAGAACAACGCAAAGGGTGAGTGCTCACTGCATTTCCAAACAAGTTTTCACTGCCCACAGACCAGGAGATTCCCAGGCCAAAAAGTGCCACAAGTTTTCAGCAGGGCTGGTGCCATAGGTTGGCACACAGAAACTCACACAAATCTGGGTGGGCATTTCAACTGAATGCCTGGGAGACAGAGCCACCCATTCAACTGAAAGGGATGGGGCTGAGACAGGTAGCCAGGAGATCTGGCTCGGTGGGTACCACCCCTACAAAACAAGCAATCTGAAACACTCTGGATTGAGAGTTTCACAGCAAGCACAGCTGGACCTGGAGGGTTCAGCTCAGTTGGGGGAAGGGTGTCTGCTGCTACTGAGGCAGTTCACACAGCAGCTGGGGAGAGCCTGAGGCAGCTCAGCAACACCTCTGCTGGCAGACTGTGACTAGACTACTCCATGAAGGGCAGGGCATCTATGAAAAAAGGCAGCAGCATGACAGGAACTTATAAATAAAGCTGATCTTCCTGGGTCAGAGCACCTGGGAACAGAGGCGGTGATGAGTTCAACTGTAGGAGATTCAAAGGTACCTGCCCAGCAGCTAGGCTCAGAGCAACGGAGCTCCCAGTACAGCTCTTGAGCTCCTATAAGGGACAGACTGTCTCCTGAAGCAGCCCCCTGACCACCATATACACAAAGAGACACCTCATAAAGGAGAGCTCAGGCTGACATCTGCTGGGTACCCTTCTGGCACGACGATAACAGAAGAAGAAACCAGCAGTGACCCTTACTATTCTGCAGCCCCTGTGGGTGATCGCCAGGCAAGCAGGGTCTGGAGTGGACCTATAGTGGTCCTGCAGCAGAAGGGACTGACTGTTAGAAGGAAAACTAAGAAGCAGAAAGAAATAGCTTCAACATCAACAAAAAGGATGTCCACTCAGAGACCCTATCCGAAAGTCACCAACTACAAAGACTACAGGTAGATAAAGCCACTAAGATTGGAAAAAAACAAGTGCAAAAAGGATGAAAACACCAAAAACCAGAACACCTCTCCTCCTCCAAGGGATCACAGCTCCTCACCAGCAAGGGATCAAACATGGATGGAGAATGAATCTGATGAATTGACAGAAACAGGCTTCAGAAGGTGGGTAATAACAAACTTCTCAGAGCTAAAAGAACATGTGCTAACCCAATGCAAAGAAACTAAGAACCTAGAAAAAAGGTTAGATGAGATGCTAACTAGAATAAACAGCTTAGAGAAGAATATAAACAACTTGATGGAGCTGAAAAACACAGCACGAGAATTTCATGAAGCATACACAAGTTTGTATAGCTGAATCAATCAGGCAGGAGAAAGGGTATCAGAGACTGAAGATCAACTCAATGAAATAAAACAAGAAGACAAGAATAGACAAAAAAGAGTGAAAAGAAATGAACAAAGCCTCCAAGAAATATGGGATTATGTGAAAAGACCTAATCTACGTTTGATAGGTGTACCTGAATGTGACGGAGAGAATGAATCCAAGCTGGAAAACATTCTTCAGGATATTATCCAGAACTTCCCCAACTAGCAAGGCAGGCTACCATACAAGACCAGGAAATACACAGAACACCACAAAAGATATTCCTCAAGAAGAGCAACCCCAAGGCACATAATGGTCAGATTCACCAGGGTGGAAATGAAGGAAAAAATGCTAAGGGCAGCCAGAGAAAAAGGTTGGGTTACCCACAAAGGGAAGCCCATCAGACACACAGCAGATCTCTCGGAAGAAACCCTACAAGCCAGAAGAGAGCGGAGGCCGATATTCAACATCCTTAAAGAAAAGAACTTTCAACCTAGATTTTCATATCCAGCCAAAATAAGCTTCTTAAGTGAAGGAGAAATAAAATCCTTACAAACACGCAATTTCTGAGAGATTTCATCACTACCAGGCCTGCCTTACAAGAGCTCCTGAAAGTAGCACTAAACAAACATAGGAACAACCAGTACCAGCCACTCCAAAAATGCACCAAATGGTAAGGACCATTGACATAATGAAGGAAATGCATCAACTAATACACAAAACATCCAGCTACCATCAAAATGGCAGGATCAGATTCACACATAACAATATTAATCTGAAATGTAAAAAGGCTAAATGCCCCAATCAAAAGACAAAGACTGGTAAATTGGATAACAAGTCAAGACCCATCAGGGTGCTGTATTGAGGAAACCCATCTCACATGCAAGGACACACAGGCTAAAATAAAGGGATGGAGGAAGATTCATCAAGCAAATGGAGAGCAAAAAAAAAGCAGGAGTTGCAATCCTAGTCTCTGATAAAATGGACTTTAAATCAAGAAAGATCAAAAGAGACAAAGAAGGGCATTACATAGTGGTAAAAGGATCAATGCAGCAAGAAGAACTAACAATCCTAAATATATATGCACCCAATAAAGGAGCACCCAGGTACATAAAGCAAGTTCTTAGAGACCTGCAAAGAGACTTAGACTCCCACACAATAATAGAGGGAGACTTTAACACTCCACTGTCAATATTAGACAGATAAATGAGACAGAAAATTAACAGGGATATCCAGGACTTGAACTCAGATCTGGACCAAGAGGACGTAATGGACATCTACAGAAATCTCCACCCTAAATCCATAGAATATACATTCTTCTCAGCACCGCATTGCACTTACTCTAAAACTGACCACATAATTGGAAGTAAATCACTCCTAAGCAAATGCAAAAGAATGAAAATCATAACAATCAGTCTCTCAGACCACAGGGCAATCAAACTAGAACTCAGAATTAAGAAACTAACTCAGAACTGCACTTCATGGAAACTGAACAACTGTCTCCTGAATATCCACTGGATAAACAATGAAATGAAGGCAGAAATAAACATGTTCTTTGAAACCAACAAGAATGAAGACACAACATACCAGAATCTCTGGGACACTTTTAAAGCAGTGTCTACAGGGAAATTTATAGCAATAAATGCCCACATGAGAAGCAAGGAAAGAGCTAAAATTGACACCCTATCGTCAGAATTGAAAGAGCTAGAGGAGCAAGATCAAAAAAACTCAAAAATTAGCAGAAGGCAAGAAATTACTAAGATCAGAGAAGAACTGAAGGAGATAGAGACACAAAAAACCCTTCAAAAAATCAATACATCCAGAAGCTGGTTTTTTTGAAAAGATCAACAAAATAGACAGACTGCAAGCCAGATTAATAAAAAAGAAAGCAGAGAAGAATCAAATAAATGCAATAAAAATGAAAAAGGGGATATCACCACCGACTCTAGAGAAATAAAAACTACCATCACAGATTACTACAAACAACTCTATGAACATAAACCAGTAAACCTGGAAGAAGTGGATAAATTCCTAAACACTTGCACCCTCCCAAGCGTAAACAAGGAAGAAGCTGAAACCTTGAACAGACCAATAACAAGGGCTGAAGTTGAGGCAGCAATTAATAGCCTACCAACCAAAAAAAGCCCAGGTCCTTATGGGTTTACCACTGAATTCTACCAGACATACAAAGAGGAGCTAGTACCATTCCTTCTGAAAGTATTCCAAACAATCCAAAAAGAGGGAATCCTTCCCAAATCATTTTATGAGACCAACATCATCCTGATACCAAAACCCAGCAGAGACTCAAAAAAAAGAGAAAACTTCAGGCCAACATCCATGATGAACATAGATGCAAAAATCTTCAATAAAATACTGGCAAACGGATTGCAACAGCACATCAAAAAGCTTATCCATCACGATCAAGTAGGTGTCGTCCGGGGATGCAAGGTTGGTTCAACATACGCAAGTCTATAAATGTAATCCACCACATAAACAGAACCAAAGACAAAAACCACATGATTATCTCAATAGATGCAGAGAAGGCCTTTGACAAAATTTAACAGCCCTTTATGCTAAAAATTCTCAATAAACTAGTTATTGAACAAACATATCTCAAAATAATAAAAGCTATTTACAACAAACCTATGGCCAATATCATACTGAATGGGCAAAAACTGGAAGCATTCCTTTTGAAATCTGGCACTAGACAAGGATGCCCTTTCTTACCCCTCCTATTCAATATAATATTGGAAGTTCTAGCCAGAGCAATTAGGCAAGAAAAAAAAAATAAATGGTATTCAATTAGGAAAAGAGGAAGTCAAATTGTCTCTATTTGCAGATGACATGAGTGTATATTTAGCAGACCCTGTCATATCAACCCAGAATCTCCTTAAACTGATAAGCAACTGAAGCAAAATCTCAGGATACAAAATCAATGTGCAGAAATCACAAGCATTTCTATACATCAATAACAGACTAACAGAAAGCCAAATCATGAGCAAACTCCCATTCACAATTGCTACAAAGAGAATAAAATACCTAGAAATACAACTAACAAAGGATGTAAAGGACCTCTTCAAGGAGAACTACAAACTACTGCTCAACGAAATAAGAGAGGACACAAACAGATGGAGAAACATTCCATGCTCATGGTTAGGAAGAATCAATATCTTGAAAATGGCCATACTGCCCAAAGTAATTTATAGATTCAATGCTATCCCCATCAAGCTACCTATGACCCTCTTCAGAGAACTGGAAAAAACCACCTTAAACTTCATATGGAACCAAAAGAGAGCCTGCATAGCCAAGACAATCCTAAGCAAAAAGAACAAAGCTGGAGGCATCATGCTACTTGATTTCAAACTATACTACAAGGCTACAGTAATCAAAACAGCATGGTACTGGTACCAAAACAGAGACATAGACCAATGGAACAGAACAGAGGCATGGGAGGCAATGCTACACATCTACAACCATCTGATCTTTGACAAATCTGACAAAAGCAATGGGGAAAGGCTTCCCTGTTTAATAAATGGTGTTGGGAAAACAGGCTATCAGTGGGCAGAAAGCAGAAACTGGACCCTTCCTGACATCTTATACTAAAATTAACTCCAGATGGATTAAAGATTTAAACATAAGACCTAACAGCATAGAAACATTAGAAGAAAACCTAGTCAAAACCATTCAGGACATAGGCTTAGGCAAGGACATCATGACTAAAACACCAAAAGCATTAGCAAGAAAAGCCAAAATAGACAAATGGGACCTAATTAAACTCCAGAGCTTCTGTACAGAAAAAAAAAAATCATTAGAATGAACCGGCATCCAACAGAATGGGAAAAAATTTTTGCAATCTACCCATCTGACAAAGGGCTAATATCCAGAATCTACTAAGAACTAAAACAGATTTACAAGAAAAAAACAAACAAACCCATCCAAAAGTGGACAAAGGATATGAACAGACACTTTTCAAAAGAAGACATATATGAGGCCAACAAACATATGAAAAAATGCTCATCATCACTGGTCATTAGAGAAATGCAAATCAAAACCACATTGAGATTATCATCTCAAACCGGTTAGAATGCCAATCATTAAAAAATCTGGAGACAACAGATGCTGGAGAGGATGTGGAGAAATAGGAACACTTTTACACTGGTGGGAGTGTAAACTAGTTCAACCATTGTGGAAGACAATGTGGTGCTTCCTCAAGGACGTAGAAATAGAAATTCTATTTGACCCCCAATCCCATTACTGGGTATATACCCAAAGGATTATAAATTTTTCTACTACAAAGACACATGCACATGTATGTTCATAGTGGCACTGTTTACAATAGCAAAGACCTGGAATCAACCCATATTCCCATTGACCATAGACTGGACAAGGACAGTGTGGCACATATACACCATGGAATACTACACAGCCATAAAAAATGATGAGTTTGTGTCCTTTGTAGGGACATGCAAGAATCTTGAAACCATCATTCTTAGCAAACTGACACAGGAAGAGAAAATCAAACACCACATGTTCTTACTCATAGGTGGGTGTTGAACAATGAGAACACATGGACACAGGGAGGAAAGCATCACACACTGGGGTATGTTGGAGGGGGTCAAGGGAGGTAGAGCGGGGGATGGGGAGGTCAGGGATGGATAACTTCAGGAGAAATGCCAGTTTTGGGTGACAGGGGGATGGAAGCAGCAAACACATTGCCATGTGAGTATAAATGCAGCAGTCCTGCATGATCTGCACATGTACCCCAGAACCTAGAGTACAATTAAAAAAAAAGAGTCATTCCCTATTCACTTGCATCCCAGCTTTAGATAATTACTAATCTACTTTCTGTTTCTACATGGGATGGACTTTGTATATAAATGGAATCCTAATATATAGTCTTCTGTAATTTGTTTCCTTCAATAAGCATAATTTTTTTTTTAGTTTCATTCATGTTATAATATGTATTGAGTCTTCATTCCTTATAATGGAATGATATTCCATTTTGTGAATGCTGTGGTTTAATGTTCCCACCAAAACCCATGTTGAAACTTCATGCCCATAGTAACAGTATTAAGAAGTGGGAACTTTAAGAAGGGATTAGGTCATGAGAGTTCCACCCTCATGAGGAGATTAATGCTGCTGTGGAGGGAGTAAGTTAGTTATCTCAGGAGTGGATTACTGATTAAAAGGATGAGTTTGGCTTCATTTCCTCTCTCTGTCTTGCATTTTGCTTTTGCTTTTGCTTTCTGCTAAAGGATTGCCCTCACCGGTTGCTGACCATAGTGTTGGATTTCTCAGCTTCCAGAACCATGAGCCATTTCTTTTCTTTACAAATTACCCAGTCTGTGGTACTCTGCTATAGCAGTGGAAAACAGACTAAGACAATGGATATATCACATTTCATATTTCCATTCATCAAAAGGCAGACATTTGGGCTATTTCTACTTTTTGGCTAGATTTTTAAACTGTTAATTTTTTCTACAGGAAGCCTATTTCTTAAAGATCCTTCTTTTTGAAAGTCTTATTGAGTGATTAATTTATCCCATTTATATTAACCTAAGACATTAAATGACTATTAAAGCTCCTGGATAGCATGAGATAATCAATCATCAATCATTATTTTTTAGATAATCAATTATTGTACTAAACTGATGTCATCTCAGTCAAAAAACAGAGACTTGGCATTTTAGTGCGCTCATACAGCTTCAAGTTAAATGTCCCATTTCTGCAAGGTTTTCTGATATAATGAATATAACACACAGTTTCCCATCATTACCTCTGAAGCCAATGAAGGGCTCCTTATAGGACCTGAGGTTGGAAGTTCCTGTTTCAAATTACAGAAGAGTATGACAGGCACTTAGCTTTATTGTTTCAATTACATAAAGTAACAAGGACTAATTTCCAAAGCATTGGCATAAAATGTCCCCAGGGGATTTGGTTTAATGAACAGCTAAAAGTGATCTACAATGAACATATTTGCTATTGTACATAAATAGTACTTTTAAAGAGCTTTAGAGTTTTTTTCTTAGGAAGAGAAATCTGGTTTAGCCTGTTTGCATGTTTGGCTACACAGAAAGAGAAACCTGCATTGCATTCTGTCCCAGTGGTTCCCAGTGGTTTACCAAACAGCAAGCATAAGTCCTCTTTCTCCCTGGTGTTTTTTTTTACCCAGGTTGCACCCATCTCAGGTAGGAGGGAGCTGATCCTGATGGTCTGGTTTCAGCATATGGAAGGAATTACTTTTTCCAGGGTGGAACTCTTCTAAGGCATGTACACATTTAGCAATTACAGGAAGGATCCAACTTAGTTCTTTTTTTCCATCTCCAACAGTATACAGATTTATTGCTCTGACTTGAGAAGCAGAAGCAAAGCAAAGGAAATGGCAACACTTCGATTAATTTTGAAAAAAAGAGATGATGTTGATGAGGAAAAGATAGGTGAAATGCCATAAGATTAAGGCTATCCAGAGAGTAACACTCTTTTGCATGCTCCTCTACAAATCCAACTTGGTCTGCCCCTGCCCATGGGCTACATTTCCTGGACCCAGCTTTGCATTTGCTAAGATCTGTAGCAGAAGGACCAGGTCAGCTGACTCTGGTAACAAACAGTCCCAGATCTCAGTGGCTTAATTTGTTAAAAATATATTGCTTCCTCACATCACAGTCCAATGTGGTTGGCAGTCATGCAGGAAGAGTTCAGGTTTCTTCTCTTTTGACACCATCATTGTCAACACATATCCTAGTCGTCAATGAATGAGTGGCCAGGCCTGCAAGTCATGTACTGCCACCCGTCTTCCATTAGTCAGAACTCCCACAGCTTGAGCCTAACTGCAAAGGGCCCAGGAGGAAAGTAAATGGGCTTGGTAAACACTTGGCAGTGTCTCTGCCACACTAGCTCTGGGCTAGGGGATAAGAAAGATTTCTATTCTTCTCTGAAGGCCTGATTCTGGTGTCTCTGGAAGGGACTCATTGTCACATTTTATAGTAAATTCTGAGATTAGCCTTTCAATATAGTGAATAGTAGGGTTTCACTTGGAGTTGAATTGTTAAATATTCCTGATTCCCCATTTCAAAAAATTATCTCAAAAAGCAATTAATAGTATCTGAATCAATAGTTGGAGATTCTGAAAAAGTGAAATTCAAGAGCTTTGCTGAATCCTCTCTAAGTAGATTTTATTTAGTGTTGCAAAGGTCAGTAAGAGTGCAGTCGTGTAATAGAGCTTTGGCTCTTTCCTGATTTACATTCTCGTCTTTTTATCACTGAAAAAGATTTCACCTCCAGCAAAAAAAAAAAAAAAAAAAAAAAATGCTACTGGAATTTTCATTTAACCTATGTGTGCACAGGACCACAACCTGATTCTCAGGAGAGATGCCCAGTGGTTAAGAGCGTGGGTTCTTTGAAGACTGCTTTAATGTGACCTCGAGCCATTTACTCTTTTGTTTGTCTGTTTGTTTGAGACAGAGTGTTGCTGTGTTGTTCAGGCTGGAGAGCAGTGGTGTGATCTCAGCTCACTACAACCTCCTCCTCCTGGGTTCAAGTGATTCTCATGCCTCAGCTCTGGAGTAGCTGGGATTTACAGGTATGCCAAGTTATGTATTTTTTGTAGAGATGGTGTTTTACCATATTGCCAAGGCTGGTCTTGAACTCCTGACCTCAAGTGATCCTCTCGCCTTGGCCTCCCAAAGTGCTGGGATTACAGACATGAGCCACCATGCCTGGCTGAGCCATTTACTTAATCCTCTGTGCCTCAGTTTCCCTATCTATCAAACTGAAGAGTGAGGCATAAGGATGATAATAATAGTACTTACCTGGAATAAGTGGATTGCCTTGCTTATCCTACATTCTACCTCCCTCCAGGGGTCCTTCCTCTCCTATGAGGTTGAAAAGCTAAAATCTGCATTTCTCAAACTCCTTTGCAGGTTGGGAAAGTTAGGTCAGTCTTGTCATTTAGATTGACTTGTTTGAAATTTGGAAGGCAGACGTGAGGAGGCCATTCACTCACCTCACTTGGCCAATTTTCTGCTGGCAAGCTAGATCTTGGAGGTGTGAGGCTACATCAGCAGCAGGAGTCCAGCATCCTTTTTCTAGCTTCTTTGGTGTCAACAGCAGGGGTAGTGGTGGGCACTGCAGCAGCTTCTCAAATCTGGATTCCTGCTCTGGGATGCATTCTTGAATTTACTAGCTCTCAGTGACCTTGAAAGTAGTGGCTTTCCTAGCGGGAGAGTTCTGTATTTCTCTCAGAATTACTTCTGGAGGTCCAGCCTAGAACCTATTTCTTCAGCCTTTCCAACAACTTTGTAAACATCTAATTTTTGTATTGAATCCCAGCTTGCATGAAGCGGTTTCATTTTTTCTGCAATGCATCCTGCCAAAATCAGTATCTCATAGTGTTATTGTGAGAATGGAGTAGTATATGTAAAACACTAAAACCTGGCATGTAGTAAGTATTAAATACATGTGAGTTTTATTATTATGTACACATATGATCAAGAATGTGAAATGAACTGTTACAGGATTGTCCAGAGTTCCATTTTAAAAGATAAATCTAGCTCTAGCAATATGGCTACCCAGCAGCAAATAAAGTGGAGATTTAGTTACACATGGTTAATTTGCCCACATTTTCTTTTACATGCTAATTAAGGAAAAGCTGTTTGGCCCTCTGCTGACCCCATTACATTGATAACTGCCATTTCACCTGATCCTAAAAGGACACAACCTCAAATTACTCTTTAGCTCTTGGACTCCATGAGGACACTGTGGATGAAGATGAAAGCACACCAAGAAATATCTTATTAAAACCCTCTTTTTAAAAATCAATTCATTTAATTTCAGAAGCCAGCTAAAGATGGATAACTGGCTATTCTTAAAAAATGCTAATATGAAAGAAGAAAATTTTAAACAAAATTATATTTAGTCATTATGAAACTTCCTTTATTCAAGATTTTAAAAGCCTAATTTAACATTCATTATTTCATCCTGAAATCCATTCATTCTGCCTTTCTTATAAATTACCTTTTCAATGCATGCTTTGTATCAAAGCTACAGAATTGTTTCCTTTTGTGGTTCCTTCTATTGAGCTGATATTTTGAATCCAAAGTGACCATTACTTGCCAGGCATGAGGAGTTTTCAACAACTCAGTATCATTGATGTAATTTGGGTGGCTGTTTTTGGGGATGGCAGATGTTTGTTATCAGTGATGATGATGAAATTTTTGACAAAAGAGAGACTGTTTAGCTTTTTTGGGAAATATTTCATTTTCCTATTTACATCCTTGTATGACTTGATAAGTATCTTCTACCATCAAAGAAGGATTGCTGAATGCCACAAAGAAGAGAGGTAAGAGTCCACTTTAGAACTAGGTAGACTCTGATAAGACTCTGACTACAACTTTTAATAGCAATTTTTGACAAAAATTCTTACCAAATCTCATTTGTAAGACAATAATAATCAAAGTTTCTCCTTGGATTTCTTTTATGATTACTAAGGTAAACATATACATAAAATACTTAAGAGAATGCTTGGCACATGGGAAATCTGTGGAGCTACTTTTTATTACAAGCAAGTTGCTTTAGTTTTCTCACTCAAATTTCTTTGCAGAATATTAAGATAAGTTTGTTTCAAGACCTAGTAAATGCTTTTAAGTATTATTCTGAGTATTTTTACTACTCTTTACAATTAGTGAAGTCTCTTTGAACCAGAAAATTTCATTAACAGAGAACTCCTAAAATATGACAGATAACGACAGGTTACTGTATTTTTCATAAGTCACTCAATAGTTCTAAAAAATCACATGTTAAAAAATAATAAAACAAAGCTTGAATATAAATGCCTACAGGCCTAAATGCCGTAGAATCAGTTCATAAATTCTATTATTGCATGGGAAAAAACAAAAAAGAATTTTTTTTCCAGTTGAGCACCTGTTTATTTCAATCACCAGAGCACGGGAGGCTATATCTGAAAACTTCGCTTCTGAGCTCAGAATCTAAACTTACTCCACAGATGGTTTTTAGGATATTTCTAGACAGGAAATACAAACTGTTCATAAAGTATTAAATGTTCTTATAATCATTATTGGAAATGCTTTATGTTTACAAATGTGACTTCAATTATAAGCGTGTAGGGCTTTAAAAAGCTAAGGGCAGAGGGCCATTGGTGGGAATCATGCCACTGACATTTTCTACAATGATCATTTGTAGATTCCCAGGAGTGTGTTTTCATCTGCATGTGCAAAGATGCTGAGAGTTGTGGAGAGTTCTGAGTCTTCTATTAGTTTTGAGTTACCAAAGCCAGGACCCCTGCCCTGGTACAAGGAATTGGCTGGGTTTTGAAAGTTGAGGAGGGAGTTTCCTTTTGAGTACCCAAGGCATCTTGTCCCTCTAAGGCATGATCCACACAAACCCAGGGAATAAGGACGCTGATTTCCCATAACCATCTCTGGCCATCTGACTTACCTTTCGCTTTACCTTAGTCTGTTGTTCTGTAACCAGACTCCTTTGTGCTCTGTCAGATAAATAGCAATCAATTGTGATTGTCAAAATTCCACCTGCTGGTGTTAGCACTGAGGTTTATGACAATGGTACATCTGACTGCTACCCTGAAAATGACATGGAAATACCACATTTGGGGCTCTATCCCTCAAAATCAGAGGATTTGACACCAAATATTACAACATAAAAATTAGCTGTAGATAATGAGTAAAGTCCTCCTTTTGTGAAACAATATTGTGTTTTATCCTTTTTTGACACCTCCTAATCTGTAAAAATTTTTAGAGACAGGGTCTTGTTCTGTCACCCAGTTTGGAGTACAGTGGCATGTACCATCATAGCTCACTGCAGCCTCAAACTCCTGGGCTCAAGTGACCCTTACACCTTAGCCTCCCGAGTAGCTAGGACTACAGGCGTGTGTCACCATGCCCAGCTAATTTTATTTTTTATAGAGATAGGGTCTCACTATGTTGCCCAAGCTGATCTGGAACACCTGGACTCAAGTCATCTTCCTGCCTCTGTCTCCCAAAGTGCTAGGATTACAGCCTAACCCATCTCCCAATTTTAAAAATATTTTATGGAAGTATAATTTATATACCATTAAATATACTCATTTTAAGTATACAATTCAATTACTTTTTGAAAATTTACCCAGATTTGCCACTATCACCAAAATTCAGCTTTAGAACATTTTGGATTGTTCATTGCTAGTATACTGAAATACAGTTGACTGGGCACTGTGGCTTACACCTGTAATCCCAGCACTTTGAGAGGCTGAGGCGGGTGGATCATGAGGTCAGGAGTTCAAGATCAGCCTGGTCAACAGATCAGCCAGGCCAATATGATGAAACCTTGTCTCTACTAAAAATACAAAAATTAGCCAGGCTTAGTGGTGGGTGCCCATAACCCCAGCTACTCAGGAGGCTGAGGCAGGAGAATTGCTTGAACCCGGGAGATGGACGTTGATGTGAGCAGAAGATCGTACCATCGCACTCCAGCCGGGGGGCAGAGCAAGACTATGACTCAAAAAAAACCCCAAAAGACAAAAAGAAATACAATTGATTTTTGTATATTGATCTTGTGTACTGCAATTTTGCCAGACTTTTCAAAAATAGTTCTAATAGCTTTTTTTTTCTTGTGTGTGTTCTTTACGATCTTCTATATACAAATTCCTGTTGTCTGTGAATAAAGACAGTTTTATTTCTCCCCTAATTTTTAACAGATTTCAAATCTAGTCACTTCATCAGGAGGAGATACTGGGAGGAGATGCTGGTCTTGGGTGTACAGCCCTTGCAGGGTGTCTATCTGGCAAGTCTGGCAAGAATCAGGAACCTATCCCTTGATTTTAGGAACAGGACCTTTCTTTGGAGTTGTTTACTTATAACTGTGGTTATAATTACATATACTTATATGTTTTTATATATTTATAACTGTGATTATTTAGCACAGTTAATGAGAGTGTTTTCCTTCTTAGGTTGAAAAAGAAAAGAAATGCAATACTGGTAATTCAAATGCTTTTTGATGGCATTTATGGATACAACCTATACATTATGTACTGCAATTTTTGCTAGGTGTTCATTGCCGCTGCTTCTTACTCAGCTGAACAATGAAAGAATTACTCATCACAAAAAGTTGTCTCCTTTATTTTCCTTTTTTTCTCCACAATTTGTCAATAGCACTTAATTTGGATATCTTTATAAACTCCCTTCAACTTCATATCCATGATCCATTTATTGCTAAATTCTACTCCTCTCTTATCATATTGCCACAAAAAGCTTAACTTTTTAAATTGTTCTCCCTTTCTCTCCTTGACCACTTGAAAAGCCAAAGATATTTTCTCCATTGTTAAAGCTATTTAATATTCTTCCCGATAAAATATCAGTCTACACATTTACCATTCCTCATCTTGATTAATGTAAACTTCTACTGTTGGCTTACTTATAAATCACTTTTATTTGCCAAAAATTATTTTCCATCTTTGTTCTTGTAAGAACATATCTTTCCCAGACTCCTTTTTGCTGTTGTTCTTACCTGCATTCCCCCTTAGGATTTCCATTGTATTATGGATCTTGTTTGTCCTCAGTGTGTACCGCTTTCTGTCATCTTGGCTAATCTTTTCACTTTGAGGACTTTAGTCTCTGCAGCTATCCTTTTGAAATGTAACTCCTCTACCCATTTCAGAGAGTAGCATTCATACATCCACACACTTACCAAGCTGGGGGTTTGGAAGTCAGGAAGTGTGCTGTTTTAGTCATCTGTGTGCCCCCAGCACTTAGCATAGGACTCTGCATAAAGACACCTCTTCACATTCCCTGATGGCTGAGCATCTTCCAAGAAGTGCCTGATGCCCTGCTGCTCTGGGGACAGAAAGAGGAATTAGAAGCTGTCCAGGGCTTTGATGAGCTCACACTCTAACTTTGAGCATTGTGAAAAGGGCAACTTATTATTCATTATGATAAGGCTATGACAGAGACAAACGGCTGTGAAAACAGAGAAAAGACTTGCCCAGGGATGAAAGTTTCAGGAAAAAGGTGCCACTGGAACATGGCCTTGACAGAGTTTTTAGTAGAAGAGAATCTAAGCAAAATGGTTCCATGGACACTTTATCTGTTAAAGTCAAATTGGGGGAAAAAAAACAACAAAAAACAGTATATTAAGAGCACACATTCTGGTCTATAGTTCCATCTTTGCTATTTTCTAGTCACGTGGTCTTGGAAACAACATTTATCTGTGTTCTGATTTTCTTATATTTTAAATGGGAATGATATAACAACATATGTGTCAACAATTTTGTGAGGGTCACATAAAATTATACATGTACAAATTCACTTGTGAATCCTCACTTCTAAAACATTATATTAAAACAGCTTAATTTCAATATATGGTGTACATATGGTATGAAAGTTTATATTCCCTATTGGGAAGCCAATGGATAGTGTTTGTGGTTAACATAAGACCTAACACCATAAAAACCCTAGAAGAAAATCTAGGCAAAACGATTCAGGACATAGGTGTAGGCAAGGACTCCATGACCAAAACACCAAAAGCATTGACAACAAAAGCCAAAATAGACAAATGGGACCTAATCAAACTCCACAGCTTCTGCACAGCAAAAGAAACAGTCATTAGAGTGAATCGGCAACCAACAGAATGGGGAAAAAATTTTTGCAGTTTACCCATCTGACAAAGGGCTGATATCCAGAATTTACAAAGAACTAAAACAGATTTACAAGAAAAAAACTAACAAGCCCATTCAAAAGTGGGCAAAGGATATGAACAGACACTTTACAAAAGAAGACATACATGAGGCCAACAAACGTATGAAAAAATGCTCATCATCACTGGTCATCAGAGAAATGCAAACCAAAACAACATTGAGATACCATCTCACGCCAGTTAGAATGGCGATCATTAAAAAATCTGGAGACAACAGATGCTGGAGAGGATGTGGAGAAATAGGAACACTTTTGCGCTGTTGGTGGGAATGTAAATTAGTTCAACCATTGTGGAAGACAGTGTGGCGATTCCTCAAGGACGTAGAAATAGAAATTCCATTTGACCCAGCAATCCCATTACTGGGTATATATCCAAAGGATTACAAATCGTTCTACTATAAGGACACGTGCACACAAATGTTCATTGCAGCACTGTTTACAATAGCAAAGACCTGGAACCAACCCAAATGCCCATCGACGATAGACTGGATAGGGAAAATGTGGCACATACACACCATGGAATATTATGCAGCCATCAAAAACGATGAGTTTGGGTCCTTTGTAGGGACATGGATGAACCTGGAAACCATCATTCTCAGCAAACTGACAGAAGAGCAGAAGATCAAACACCGCATGTTCTCACTCACAGGTGGGTGTTGAACAATGAGAACACATGGACACAGGGAGGGGAGCACTACACAGTGGGGTCAGTTGGGGGGAAATAGGGGAGGGACGGTGGGGGGTGGGGAGCTGGGGAAAGATAGCAAGGGGAGAAATGCCAGATGTAGGTGATGGGGAGGAAGGCAGCAAATCACACTGCCACGTGTGTACCTATGCAACAATTTTGCATGTTCTTCACATGTACCCCAAAACCTAAAATACAATAAAATAAATAAATGGGAAAATAAATAAATAAATAAATATTTTTATAATATAAACACATATAATATATAATTATTAAAAATTATGATTAAAAATCAATAACAAGAGAAAAGCATATTATTTAGAATATTGGAAGCAAAACGCCAGTAAAATACCTGAAAGTGTTTGCCTTTGGGGAGTGAGCTTTGGAGGGCAAGTATGTAGTAGGCAGGTGTCTGCATATTACTTGACTTTTAAAATACTTGGTTTTTAAAAAAGTAAAAGTAAACCAAAAAGAGTGGAGAGCCATACAGAAGGAAATTTGTGACCTGGAATCCCCTGTTCTGTCATACCCTCAAAGAAGAGCACAGACCCTGCCCCTTGAAGCCTGGCCTCACACCCAGACTCACTCTGAGTTCAGGATGGAAGACTACTGAAGTTCAAGAGCAGTAGCTCCTAATGGGGGATGTACTGTGTTCTCAGGGAAAGTTTTGGTCTCTGGGTGCAGGGGGAGGGGTCATTATTAATTGTCATAGTGACAAGGGGTGGTGAGCTGGGTGAAGGAAAGTCTGGAGTGGGTCACAGGCATCTCCTGGGCAGGAACCAGGGATGCTAGATATCTTGCAAGATGTGAACGGGTCCACACAGTGTAGGATAGTCCTGCCTCTCTCGTGACTTTCATATATCCCACTGTACATTCATATAGTTTAAAAAAAGCATCCTGTTTACAAGCATCTAAGCCTAGAATTTAACTGTGTTCTAATATATTCACATTGAATTTTCTGAAATTTTTTTCTTGCAGTTTTAAACATGTTTAGTTTAGAACTTTAACAAATATTGTGTGTGCCATTTCAGAAAATCACATCACCAATAGCAACACCATTTGTAGATTTTGAGACTCCACTGCAACTGTAGCTGTTGCATCACAGTGAATCCAAGCATGCAGAGAAATATATTTATTCTCTATTTCAAAGTTTCACATATAAAAGAAGTATATTGATAATCTACTGCAAAGGTTTTATTTTTCTTATGTAATGCATCTATCTCTTCTATTATGTCTTCTTGTGAAGTCATGCCTAAACATCTATATATTAAAAGATACAGTTTATTATTATTATTATTATTTTTTTTTTTTTTTGAGACGGAGTTTCACTCATGTTACCCAGGCTGGAGTGCAATGGCGCGATCTCGGCTCACCGCAACCTCCACCTCCTGGGTTCAGGCAATTCTCCTGCCTCAGCCTCCTGAGTAGCTGGGATTACAGGCATGCGCCACCATGCCCAGCTAATTTTTTGTATTTTTAGTAGAGACGGGGTTTCACCATGTTGACCAGGATGGTCTCATCTCGATCTCTTGACCTCGTGATCCACCTGCCTTGGCCTCCCGAAGTGCTGGGATTACAGGCTTGAGCCACCGCGCCCGGCCAGTTTATTATTAATTATTTAAAAATTTGTATTCATTTTACAGCTAGAGTAGTATGTGTTGATTTTGAAATTATGCCTGTAGAGAGGTCATATTATCTATGAACTTTATTTCAAGATAGTAAAAGAGTTTTTAACAAGTATTTATCACATAAGGCATTGAATCTGATAGGGCTTGAATATAGTTATTTAAGGAAGGCCTGGAAGTTCTTTTTCGTATTTGACCTGGATCTCTACTCTGACTGTTTAGGGCCGTTTTCAATTTTCAGTCACCTTCCTCCTCCTTTTGGAGATGGAAAAGTGCTACCCAGAACCACCTTAAATTTTTCTTTCTTTTTAAGTCCAGAGGTGTCAATGATGTAATATTGCCCACCAGGTTTTGCATAGCAAAGACTTTTCTGGTTATAAATATAATTTTACATAGTTCACAGTTCAAAATCCATACTTTTTTGTGTGTGGAATCAGCTGCAGAATAACAGGAGCTTTTCTGCAGTCTTTCACTGCAGCCTCTCTGGAGCTTCCAGGACTGGTTTTAGAACTGGTCCTGTTTCATGATCTGTGGGGCCCCATGTGTCTCTACCCCAGAGCTAGGGCCTGCTACACTCTGCATTCTACCATTCACACTGCTAATTCACCAAGCTAATTAGGCTGGTTAAGGGTCTGTAAAGGCAGAAATCTGTTGGAGTTTAGTTTCATTCATTTCTTTCAGAGGAACTTGCAAGGAAGCTCCTGTCAGCTTTTGGAACGGGAACAGAATCTCAAAGGCTTGGCATGAGAAATAGCTTAAGGCGCCAACCTTCCAGGCCAAATATCTAGTCACAAAGAGTCCCAATTCAACTTTTTCCCTTGAGGCAAACTTCAAAGTATGCAGGAATCAAAAACTCATATAATGAAAATATACCAAGGGATAACACACTTAGCTAAGACTTGCTGGAAACACATTTCTCCCACTGTACCTCAATTCTCTCTGCCTCCGGAAAGACTTCATGGTACTTAATTACCGGCAAGAAGGACAGAGCAGGTTTTCTAAAGTTCACTTACTTTATTCCAGTTGCACCAGTTTTATTGAAAAAAGTTATGTAGCTTAGTACCTGCCAGGCACTGTCCTAAGCACTTTAAAAATGTTAATTCATGTAACCCTCATAACAACCCTATGAAACAAGCACTTTTATTATTCTTATTTTACACATGAGGAAACATGTACACATTGTCTATTTTCCTTTGCTGGTAGATTTTCTTCGTTTTTTTTCTTATATAAGGTTTAAGACAATGCATACTTATCTTGCGGAATTTTTTTTCATGATTGAAAAAAATCATAAAATGACTAGAGCAAAGCATAATCTCAAAACACAATGGTTAGAGTTGTGAGGTTTTTGTTCCAGTGAAATATGAACTACTTAAGGAATTCCACAGAAGGACATAAACTAAAACCTTTTAGAGATTCATTTGACCATTAGACTTAATTTAGCAGAATAAAACAGCACCAGAGGTTTTAACCTCTTGAATTTCTCATGTTTTTATGTGCTCTTGGCATTGTCTAATTTTTCCCCCACTAGTGAACATCTAGGCTTTTGGGAGGTGGCAAGAGAAGAATAGCATCCTTACAACCTGTGTAAGGCTATTGTTCACACACCAATGCACATATTGAAAGAGTAAATGTCCAACTACAGCCATTCACACTTTCTGCTTGCACCTATATAGTACCACTTATCTGCAAGCTTTTGTGACAATTTGATTTAACGCATATTCAGCTAGTTGGTTTTAAAAACTATCACAGTGTTAGCAAAGTCTTGAGACTTTTGGTCTGTTAAAATTAAAACTGTCCTACTGGAGCATTTTGGATTTTGTAAAAGAAAAGTATATGGCAGCTTCACTTATTAGACAAATCTTCCATAATATAAATTCTTTAGGGTATTGAAATTCTTACCACCCCTATTTTGGAATTCTGAAGCACATGCCATTTAGATTTGGATTATTTTCAACTATCAATTAGTAGGAAGAGGTGGGACTACTCTCTCCTTTAAAGCATTTTTCCATGCCACTGAAATTTTACAGGAAGCTTGTTATTAACTGGAATGGTCAGAGAATGTGGATGTCTGGCTACTTGGATAAGGAAAGAGTTAATGAGAAAGCTGATTCTGTTAGAACTCTTAGCCTACTCTGTAAAACTAATTAGCCCATCTAATGGCCTTAGAAAACAAAGTATATAGTACTAAACATCATTGATTCTTTCTTTTAGAGAACAAGGTATTGTTATGCCTCAGGGTCCTCATTCAGAAGGTTCATTATTGCTCTGCAGAACTTAAGAGAACAGAAGGGACAGAACTCAACCTTCATTGCTTCCTGGACTTACCTACTTTGGAATTCTTTTCACTTCTTTTCCTTTTTTTTAATCAACAAGATGCATAGGTTCTGGAGCAGCTTGCCAGGGTTTAAATTCTAGTTCTACCACTTACTCATTGCATGATGTTGAGCAAGTTGATTCTCCATTGCTGAGTTTCCTCATCGTAAAATAGGCAAAATAGTAGCACCTACAACAACAACAACCCATTACTACTCACGTTATGAGTATTAAATATTCATACTAAAGCACTAATGAGAATGTCTGTGTTTGAAATTAGGTAAACTGCAAAGTCTAACAGGGTAGTCTCCAAGACCGTCCTCACTTTGACACTAACTGAAAGCCTGGGGGGAGGGTTCTCTAAAACCACCCCTTGTTTTGATAATTGACTGAAAGAGCTAACAGAACTTACTGAAAGCCATTACACTGATAACTGTTACAGTTTATTACAGGATACACATTAGAACCAGCCACAGAAGAGACACAAAGGGCCAAACCTAGGAGGGCTCCAAACACAAAGCTGCCATTATCCACAGGATGTTCTACTCTCCTGGTATCAATGTGCAACAATACACATGGATTATTGCCAACCTGGGATGCTCACCTGAGCTTCAGTGTCCAAAGTATTTATTAGAGCTTCATTATGTAGGCATGATTGATTGTTTGCCCATATAGTTAAACTCAGTTTCTAGTTTCTCCCCTCACTCTCCAATGTCAACCTAACACCACATGGCTCAAGGGCCCCACCATGCGTAACCTTGTTAGCATAAATTATCAGGAATTATCTAGGTCACCATGAATAAAAAACATGTTTCTTTCACTTGGAGAATTCCAAGAGTTTAACGGTTACCACCCAGAAGCCAGGGACAAGGAGCAGACCTCTCTTTCGGTCAGGCCAATTACTTTATTATGCAGAGTAAGCATTCTCCTAATTTTTATGATTATCATAGTAATTGCCCTTTTTCTCTTTTAAGAAGATCAAGGAAAAACATTTTTTTCACTTCTCTTTTTATTATGAAAATGTATAGACATACATAAAAAACATTGTAAGAAACACCCATATAACCACCATTAGATCCTACAATTAACATTTTGCCATATTTATCTATCTAGATGAATATGTATATAGATATGTGTGCATATATAATATGCATGTTATATATGGGTAATATTTTTGCTAAATCATTTGAAAATAAGTTGCAGCTATCACAACCATTTATCCCTCAAAACTTCAGCACATATTTCCTATGAAAAATGACAATACCACTATTATAACTTAGAAAACTAACAATAGTTTCCTAACATGTAATATCCAGACTATATTCTAATTAAAGATAAAATATGAGTTGATTGGGGGATCCAATTAGTTGACATACTCCCTTTCCCTTTTCCCCAGACACCATGCTCATCCTGTATCTCCCTTGTAGAAGAATCTAGGCTTCATGTTTCTTGCTGATCAAGTCCAAACACCGGTATCTGTCCTTCAAAGTTTCTATGATCTTGTAGGTCTTTTGTGTGTTGCCTCTATTGCCACATACATTTACATAACATTTCCTGAGTGCCTACTGTGTTCCAGGCATGGTGCTGATTACTTCGTGTTCACAGTCTCAGTTCCTACTGCCTCACACCATCAACCCTCTCTGCTCAGACATGGTGTCTCCCTATCTTTCTGCAAAAACTGTGCACAGTGATCATAGATAGGCATTATTCTGTTCTTCTCAGCCTTCAGATTCCCCTGGTTTAGTAATCTTCAAACTGTGTCCCATGGATTCAGTTGATGAGCCCCAGAAGTGAACTTGAGGTTGAGGTGATGGCAAGAGGGTGGGTCATAGAGTATCTATAGCTTCCCTGCCACCACCAAGAAAGAATTATTATTATTCTACTACTTAAAAAAATGATTTTACAAGCCATTAATCTAATTCAACCAAATCATTATACAGAATAGTGAATCAATTTGCTCAGATATCCAAAACTTGTGTTTGGGGAGAAGAACCTACTGCAGGGATATTTGACTACCGGTGCTTCCCTTTAGCCTTTGGAAAGGTCATCCCCTTGTCTGAACAGCCACTGAAACTCCTCTCAGATCCACTCCTACCTCCTTAAAGGATTGGCAACATCTACCCTCTCTTTACCATTAAATCTCCCCACAGCTGCCCAAGGTAGTATCTTTCTCTGCTCTTGTAAAGCATTTTTAGTCTGAACTGCATACATTTAACATTTAATTTTGCACTCTGGAAAATCTTTTTTCTTTTTTTTTTGTGTGTTTTAGTTTTGTCTCCCTTCAAGGTCAATGGTACTTTGATCTCGGGAGAACAACTTGGACATTTTAGTCCACCAAAACATTTCAATAAACATTCACCAAATAATTACTGTGCACCAGGCACTAGTTGAGGTGCTTTGAAGAACATAAGGATGAGTAACTCCCTGCTTCCAGAGGCTCAAATTCTATTTGTGAAAAGAGGCAAGGAAATAATGTTCTACAGTGTGAATGAAGTAAGCACAAAATATAGGTCAAGAAAGGTGCTGTGAAAATGTAAGAGGAAATACAACTCATTGTAACAGAAACAATCGATAAAGTTTCCATTTGTTTCTATTCATCATGGGGCACCCTGTAGACAAGTGCTGTTGATTAACAGAGGGGTTTTACTCCATCTTAGTTTTGATGAATTAGTATTCAACTTTGCTAAGAAGTGCACACGGCCAAAGGCCTGTTTTGCCTTATGAGAACAAAGTCAAAAATTAAATCATTTTGGCTTTGTTCAAAATTTAATCATTTTGGGGTTGTGATTACTCTTGCAGCACAGGGCTCAGAACACAGTAACTGCTTAACAGTTGCTTATTAAAAGCAGCTTGTGGTGCTTTGTACATATTGAGTAAACCAGTTTTTAGAAGTACCATTCATTATGAATCTCTCACACTAAATTCCATTAAAAAGCAAAAGCATATTTTGAGATCACCTTATTCTGATTCGATCCTACCTTCAGGAGATTTCAAAAATTTCTCAGGAAAAAAGCAATTCTTATGGAATTCAAAGAAGACTCAGCTCCAAGAATAAAATTACATCAGATAATTATTAAGGTCAAGCCGAGGTCTATGATTCCCAACTCCTGACACTACCTTCCTCCTATCGTTTATTCTCCCAAAAGTCTATTTTAACCTCAAATTCAAATTCCATAGGTCATTTATGTGACATTCTAGGGTTTTCTAGTACAAAAATATATTAGTGGAAGAGCCACAAGAAATACTCAGGACAAATTATTTCCTGGAAGTACAACTAAACATTAATTACGTCAAACCCAAATTGTCATTTTTGGCAGGCACTCTGTGGCAACCAGATGAATAACACTCTTAAGATGTTATTCATTAAGTTAACTTATTTAATTTCTTGTGGGTTTGTTTATGGCTAACATCTGTTAAAGTCATGGAGATATAGTTCTCAAAATGAAATCCATTAGAGAAACTACATTAAAGGTGTACTATGAAGAGGTTAGGATTCCATAATGGCTCTTATAAATGTATGTTTGTGTTCTTACGTAATTAATGTTGGCTTTCCCACCCACTAGACTCTAAGCACCATAAGAGCAGGGAAACTAACCTTTTCACTACTGTTTCCCCAGTGCCTTGCAAAGTGTCTGATATCTAGGTGTCCAATATATTTTTGATAAATTGATGAATTTGGAAGACAGACTTTGGTGCAATCCTGGATTACTCTTTGCCCAGTAAAACTTGCTTGTTAGAGATCAGGAAGAACTCACAGAAGATACACTTATCAAATTCACAGAGAGGGAAGCAGCTAGGGAAAGTGTAGCTTGAGCCATAGGAAAATGCTGTTTTTGCAGGTCCAAACGAGAAGAGAAGACGAGCATTTCTTTTGGTTCAACCTAACATGATAGTTTTGAATATTTCTGTTGCCATTTCTCAGTCATCTGAATTTATAAGACTCATTTAAATGCACCATACTTGTAAAAGACATCTATGTCCTATGACCATAATCTGGAAGGGTGAGAGAGTTATTTTAGATGAGATGTGAAAGACATCTTTAGACATTTGAACAATTGTTGGGGGAAGGATCAAATTAGTTTCTATGTTCCTGATCCTAGTTTAACTGGAATCAATATTTGAAAGCTACAAGGAGACAGTTCTTAACTCAGCAATAAGGATAGACTTTTTAACTTTCAGAGCTGTGACACTTCTTCAAACCTGATGTATTTAATCAGCCTGAGTAACTTTTTGTTTGATTCTATTGTAAAGAGAAATCTAAGCCACATCAGGGAGAGACTAGATGACCTCAGGGGCTCTTCTCAGTTTCAGAGTTTATGACTTGGCTTCAAGGAACCCAGTAAGACCCATTAATGTAGGTGCAGGTGTATTTATCTCTAAGGGGATATTCTGTATTCAATTGTTAAATATTTTATGATCTAAAAAGAAAGGTATTACAGATCATGGTATAATTTTTCTACAAAAATTGGACTTGAGTCTAGATTAAAAATAAATATGAGTACACGAGCTGAACAAGTATTATCACAAGAACAGCACCACAACCAAGAGAAAGAATTCCTTAAATTTATGGTATTAGTGTTTCAAAGAGGCTTTAAATCCAAACTAAATTAGATAAAGAATTGTTTAATTTTTGCATTAATTCCAATAATTACTTAAATTAGATAAAGATTGTTTAATTTTTGCATTAATTCCAAAGAGTACTTTCCAGAATCATGGTTTATATGTTTGGGCTACACCAAACACATAGCTTCCAATGAACTTCAGTTAGAGATGAAAATAGCAGTGATAATAACCCTGAGCTTGGTCCTTTCGTGTCCATAAAAGACCAAATTCAGTTCAACAAGTATTTGCTGAGTCTATTTAACTTGTTATGTCCTACAGGCACAAGGGAGAATGAGGCAATGCAACCACTCCTCAAGGAACTAATGTGCTTCATGTTTTTGCTAGAAATATTAATGCTCCCTGAATTAGTCCATTCTCACACTGCTAATAAAGACATGCATGAGGCTGGGTAATTTACAAAGAAAAGAGGTTTAAAGGTCTCACAGTTTCACAAGGCTGGGAAGCCCTCACAATCACAGTGGAAGCCAAAAGAGGAGCAAAGTCACATTTTACATGGTGGCAGGCAAGAGAAGCCAGAAGTGAAGAGGGGGAAAACCCCTTATAAAACCATCAGATCTCATGAGAACTAACTCACCATCATGAGAACAGGATGGGGGAGTGCCCCCATGATTCAATTATCTCCCCCAATCCCTCCATGACACTTGGGAATTATAGGAACTACAATTCAAGATGAAATTTGGCTGGGGATACAGTCATACAGCCAAATTGTATGACTCCTGAATACTTAATTTGTGCCATTTAACACTTCTAAATGCCTTATAAAGTAAGAGCTGTTTTAAATCCCATTTATATATAAAAATACTAATATATAAAAAACAGACTAAACTCTTGTGGTCATACAGCTGGTGAGTAATCAATACAAGATTGAACCGATTCTGGCTTCAGGGTTCACAAGCTTAACCATGATAATATATTGCCTTCTAAGAGAAGGACAATACCTTGGCATTGTTCAAGGGATACTCACTGCCTCTGACAAACATACATGTCATATACTCATCAGAGGATGGCTACGTAGCCTGTTCGTATTCATCCAATTCTTGTTCAAATGATATTTGTGGAAAACCTATTGTATTTTAGATACTGCGGCAGCTGATTTCACAGTGACTATCTCATTCAATCCTAACAGCTTTGTCAAACAGATACTATCTTTATTTTACAGAGAAAACTGAGAGCTAGAACTTAAATGAGCTGTCTGGGTTCACACAATTATTGAGAAATAATGCTGGGATTTAAGCTCAGTCCTCCTGATTCCAAGGCCTTATAAGGTTATTTTTTAAATGAATATAAGTCAGTAGTTGTTAGTATATTTACAAAGTTGTGAAAGCATCACCACTATTTAGTTCCAGGACATTACAAAAGACACCCTGTACCCTTTAGCAACCACTTTCCTTTCTTCCCTCCCCCATCCCCTGGCAACCACTAATCTAGTTTGTGTCTCTATGGATTTGCCTATTCTGGACATTTCATATATGTGGTCTTTTATGTCTGGCTTCTTATACTTAGCATTTTGTTTCCAAGGTTTACCTGTGTGGCAACATGTATCAATATTTCATTCCTGTTTTTGGCTATTCTGCTTTATAGACATACTATATTTGTTTATGTACTCAGCTGATGAACATCTGGACTGGTTCCCATTTTATGGTTATTATGAATGCTACTATGAACATTCACGTGCAAGTTTTTGTGTGAACATATGCTTTCAGCTCTCTTGGGTATGTACCTAGGAGTGGAATTGCTGGATCATATGGTAACTGTCTAACTTTTGAGGAGCTGCCAAACTGTATTCTAAAGACGCTTCCCATTTTACAGTCCCACCAGCAGTGAACAAAGGCTCAAATCTCTCTGTATCTTCTCCAGTACTATTTTTCCTCTAAAATTATTACAATAGCCATCCCAGTGGGTATAAAGTGATTCCTCATTATGATTTTCAGTTCCATTTCCCTGCTACTGATGTTGACTATCCTCTCATATTTCATGTGTTTACTGGCCATTCATATCCAATTTTGGAGTGATGGCTATTGAAATCTTTTGCCTTTTTTTTCTTCGAGATGGAGTTTTGCTCCTGTCGCCAAGGCTGGAGTACAATGGCCCGATCTCAGATTACTGCAACCTCCACCTCCTTGGCTCAAGTGATTCTCCTGACTCAGCCTCCCAGTAGCTGAAGCTACAGTCATGTGCTACGATGCCCGGTTAATTTTGTATTTTTAATAGAGTCAGAGTTTCACTATGTGGGCCAGGGTGATCTCAAACTCCTGACCTCAGGTGATCTGCCCTTGGCCTCCCACAGTGCTGGGATTACAGGTGTGAGCCACTGTGCCCAGCCTAAATTACTTATTTTTAATTTGGCTTCTTGTGCTTTTGATATCATACCTAAGAAATCATTGCATAATTTAAAGTCATGAAAATATACACATAAATATCATTTTAAAACTCAGAGAGTTCAAAGACTTTCTCTTCTGCCATGAGGGAAGAGATGCATAATCACAAAGTTCCCTTTATGGCTTTAAGTGAGCCTAAGTCTGTATTTGGTGTTGTAAAATTGGGCTTATTTTTACTAGGGGATAGGAACATTACAATTAATAATTTTCTCCCAAATTAAAATTATTTATGTAAAGTGCTTATTATAGGATGTTAAACACACTCAGATTATTATTATCCTAATCATTATAACCATCCTAAAGATTTTAAATCAATATTCTGGATAAAATGTAAATAGAAAATAATAAAAGTTTGGCATTCATGACTAAGAGAAAAGCATTCAAAGAAAAGACATGTTTAACATGTTATCATGTGCTCAAATCAGCACATGGTAGCTGATTTGAGACAGCCCGCTATTTTTGGCAACCTAAGGGAAAGCATTTGTACCTCTAACCAACAGTTATGTCCCCTAAAATATGGGGATAGAATCCTTCATTTCATACCTGTTTCAAACTTAATTACATAAACATACATTTAAGATTTTATGGGATGGTTCACCTTTTGTTAGACCATTGTATCATGACTTTTGGTTCAGATTAACTTTTCACAGAACTCGTAATTGAATATTCTAGGGCCACATGCCCTTCAGTGGCCATATGCCCACACTTACTGCACCAGAATTCATGGGGTAGCCTCCAGAGAGTTTTAAGTGTGCAGTAAATTTTAAGTGTACAAATACTGCAACTGAATTACATGGGGCACCATTTGACTCAAAGCGATTGAAGATTCACAGGGCTTTTATGATTCTCCAGCAAGTTAGCAGACAAATGTGTTGGAGAAGAACCTTTTTCTAATTTTCTATAAATTCACCAAAGGGGTAGCAGTGGGGCAGTGCACAGAGATTCCCACAATTTCCATGTAGTTGAAGGTAGTGTAACCTTATCTTTGGCAGTATATTCATCAAGTCTTCAAGTTCTGGGGGACCAATTTGGGGATTCTGGGTTATTTTGGGTAGCTGTGGGCTCTATGGTATCCATTCATTTTGTCAATGTGGCAATGATACTATCCATATATTATACTTAAGTAGATAGCAATAGTCTACAGAACCCCTGATCTTTGTGTGTTTGATGCTATTACCAATAGTAATAAGAGTAATAGCATCAACGGTCATTATGAGTAACAATGATTTAAAACACACCGACTCGAGCTTTGGCGGGGAGGACCCAAGATGGCCGAATAGGAACAGCTCCAGAGCACAGTTCCCAGCGAGAACAGCACAGAGGGTGAATGCTCACCACATTTCCAAACAAGTTTTCACTGGCCACAGACCAGGAGATTCCTGGGCTGAAAAGCGCCATGAGTTTTCAGCATGGTGGTTTCAGCTAGTGCCGGGTAGGTGCACAGAAACTCACACAAGCCTGGGCAGCTGTTTTAGACAGGCGCCTGGAATGCCTGGGAGACAGAGCCACCCATTCAACTGAAAGGGAGGGGGCTGAGACAGGGAGCCAGGAGATCTGGCTCAGCAGGTACCAACCCTCACGAAACAAGCAATCTGAAATGCTCTGGATGGAGAGTTTTGCAGCAAGCGCAGCTGGACCCAGGATGGTCCAGATCAGCTGGGGGAAGGACGTCCCTGACTAACGAGGCAGTCCGCCACCACCGAGGCAGTTCACACAGCAGCTGGGCAGAGCCTGAGGCAGCTCAGCAACACCTCTGCTGGCAGACTGTGACTAGACTACTCTGTGCGGTACAGGGCATCTATGAAAAAAGGCAGCAGCATGACATAAATAAAGCCAACCTTCCTAGGTCAGAGCACCTGGGAACAGAGGCGGTTATGAGTTCAACTGCAGCAGACTCAAAGGTACCTGCACAGCAGCTACGCACAGAGCAATGGAGCTCCCAGCACAGCACTTGAGCTCCTATAAGGGACAGACTGTCTCAAGTAGCTCGCCACCCCTGGATACACAAAGAGACACCTCATAAAGGAGAGCTCAGGCTAACATCTGGCGGGTACCCTTCTCGGACAAGGAAAGCAGAGGAAGAAACTGGCAGCAACCCTTGCTGTTCTGCAGCCTCCACGGGTGGCTTCATTCTGGGCATGCAAGGCTGATTCAACATACGCAAGTCTATAAACGTAATCCACCACATAAACAGAACCAAAGACAAAAACCACATGATTATCTCAATAGATGCAGAGAAGGCTTCCAATAGAATTCAGCAGCCCTTTAGGCTAAAAACTCTCAATAAACCAGGTATCGAAGGAACATATCTCAAAATAATAAAAGCTATTTACGACAAACCTATGGCCAATATCATACTGAATGGGCAAAAACTGGAATCATTCCCTTTGAAATCTGGTGCTAGACAAGGATGCCCTCTCTCACCACTCCTATTCAATATAGTATTGGAAGTTCTAGCCAGAGCATTCAGGCAAGGAAAAAAACAAAGGGCATTCAATTAGGAAAAGAAGTCGTCAAATTGTCTCTATTTGCAGCCAACATGATTGTATATTTAGAAGACTCCATTGTCTCAGCCAAAAATCTTCTTAAGATGATAAGCAACTTCAGCAAAGTCTCAGGATACAAAATCAAAGTGCAGAAATCACAAGCATTTCAATACACCAATAACAGACTAACAGAGAGCCAAATCATGAGCAAACTCTCACTCACAATTGCTACAGAGAGAATAAAATATCTAGGAATACAACGAATAAAGAATGTAAAGGACCTCTTCAAGAACTGCAAACCACTGCTCAAGGAAATAAGAGAGGACACAAACAGATGGAGAAATATTCCATGCTCATGGTTAGGAAGAATCAATATCATGAAAAGGCCATACTGCCCAAAGTAATTTATAGATTCAATGCTATCCCCATCAAGCTACCTATGACCCTCTTCAGAGAACTGGAAAAAACCACCTTAAACTTCATATGGAACCAAAAGAGAGCCTGCATAGCCAAGACAATCCTAAGCAAAAAGAACAAAGCTGGAGGCATCATGCTACTTGATTTCAAACTATACTACAAGGCTACAGTAATCAAAACAGCATGGTACTGGTACCAAAACAGAGATATAGACCAATGGAACAGAACAGAGGCATTGGAGGCAATGTTACACATCTACAACCATCTGATCTTTGACAAACCTGACAAAAGCAATGGGGAAAGGCTTCCCTGTTTAATAAATGGTGTTGGGAAAACAGGCTATCAGTGGGCAGAAAGCAGAAACTGGACCCCTTCCTGACACCTTATACTAAAATTAACTCCAGATGGATTAAAAATTTAAACATAAGACCTAACAGCATAGAAACATTAGAAGAAAACCTAGTCAAAACCATTCAGGACATAGGCTTAGGCAAGGACTTCATGACTAAAACACCAAAAGCATTAGCAAGAAAAGCCAAAATAGACAAATGGGATCTAATTAAACTCCAGAGCTTCTGTACAGCAAAAAAAAAAACAAAAAAAAAACATTATTAGAGTGAACCTACAACCAACAGAATGGGAAAAAAATTTTTGCAATCTACCCATCTGACAAAGGGCTAATATCCAGAATCTACAAAGAACTAAAACAGATTTACAAGAAAAAATAAAAAACATCCAAAAGTAGGTGAAGGATAGCAACACTTTTGAAAAGAAGACATATATGAGGCCAACAAACATATGAAAAAATGCTCATCACCACTGATTAGAGAAATGCAAATCAAAACCATATTGAGATACCACCTCACGCCAGTTAGAATGGCAATCAGTAAAAAATCTAGAGACAAGAGATGCTGGAGAGGATGTAGAGAAATAGGAACAATTTTACACTGTTGGTAGGAGTGTAAACTAGTTCAACCATTGTGGAAGACAGTGTGGTACTTTCTTAAGGGCCTAGAAATAGAAACCCCATTTGACCCAGCAATCCTATTACTGGTTATATACCCAAAGGATTATAAATCTTTCCATTATAAAGACACAACCACATGTATGTTCACAGCAGCACTGTTTTCAATAGCAAAGACCTGGAACCAACCCAAATACCCATCGACAATAAACTAGACAAGGAAAATGTGGCACATATACATCATGGAATACTATGCAGCCATAAAAAATGATGAGTTTGTGTACTTTATAGGGACATGGATGAATCTGGAAGCCATCATTCTCAGCAAACTGACACAAGAACAGAAAATCAAACACCGCATATTCTCACTCATAGGTGGGTGTTGAACAATGAAAACACATGGATAGAGGGAGGAGAGCATCACACACTGGGGTCTGTTGCAGGGGGCCAAGGGAGGGATAGTAGGAGAGTAGGGAGGTCAGGGAGGGATAACATGGGGAGAAATGCCAGATGTGGGTGACCGAGTGATGGAAGCAGCAAACCACATTGCCAAATGTGTACCTATGCAACAATCCTGCATGATCTGCACATGTACCCCAGAACCTAAATTACAATAAAAACAAAAAAAACCACACCAACTCCCCGTTAGCGAAATAGAGAAAATCAGAATTCACAGAAGAAATTCAAATGACCATTAAATAGAAAAAGTTCAATTTTACCAGTAATAAAACAAATTTAAAATTAAAAGTGAGACACATTTTCATTTATTAGACTGACCAAAGTGAGTGCTGGCCAAGGTAAGAAGAGATGGTATTCATATGGTATTGATGGAATTGGAAATTGGTATATCTTTTTGGGTGGCGGTCAAAATGTCAAATTCCCTTTGACTCAGATATTACACCTCTGGGAAATTACTTGGTTGAGCAGAAGAAATACATATGTAGGCAAAGCTTTGTATACAAGCATGTTTATTGCAGTATCATTGGCAGCACTGTAATATTAGAAATGATCTGTTTCTCCAACTACAGATTATTGAATAAATTCAAAGCAAGATAGTGATTCCTTCTTCTAAAAATTATATATACATATGTATGGGTGTATATATAATCCCAACCATAACACACACACACACACACACACACACACTCACACACAGACACGAGAAAGATAAAACTGTGTGTAGTGATTACCTCTGGAATGTAGAAATGGGAGGAAAAAAGATTTTGACTTTTTGCTTTATGTATTGTTGTAGTATCTGGTCTTTTTTAAATTAAAAATGTACTGGTATCACTTACATAATTTTTTAAAAAGCAAACCTACTGAATTTATGGTTCACTTCTGGACTGGAAACCAGTCAGCAATATACTTCAACTGAGTATATTGTATACTGAAAATATTTGTGTAAAGTATTCACTGGATACTAGATACTTTTCTTTGAGGTGGTTTTTAGCACATCTAAAACTCATGAATTAAGGTACGTTTCATGCTCAGAAGCCAAGTAAACTATGAACAAGATTATTCTGTATATAATATAGTAGATATATGCAGTCAACTAATGACAGACTTGGGACGAGACAAATTTAAGTTCCTTAGCCCCAAAATATGATCTGGAGGAGGAACTTTGTCTTTGTTGATAAGCACAACATAAAAGCATCTACAGCCCAAAGGAACAACAGCTTCTTTTCAGGAGTCCCTGAGCAGCACAGGCACTACTAGCCATCTTAAAAGATCAAAGTCTTCATTTAAGCCAAATGCCCAGAATTCAGCTTTCCTGGGGTGCTCATGCAGTTACCAAACTTCTCAGGTGGCAAACAACAAAAAATTACATGTATAAAATAACTTATCTGTTCCTAGTGCTGCTATGTCCTTTCATAGACATAAAGACACTATTTAAAATTCAAAAGACTCCAGCCTGGATTTTCTCCTTCCAATAAGTCAAATACACTCCACATCCCTATTTCATATCCTAGAAAGGAGCTCTAATAATACCTGTGCCAGCTCCATTCTCAAACTGATAAAAGGCTGAAACATGCTCATGTTGGGTAAAACACTTTCAAAGCTGTTAAGTCCTCAACTGAATGGGAAAGCATTTTGTACAAATGTGACTTAGTATTTATTATTTTGAAAGTGGGAGATTCTCAAAGTAGAGCCCTGGTTTATGGTTGTTT
>NW_016107413.1:274700-359505 GCF_001604975.1 Cebus imitator
CTAGCTTTGATTTAGCAGAACTATATCCTGTTTATAAGGACTTATAAAATTAATGCTTTATGAAGTTTTATTACACAGTAATCATTGCTGGCCACTTCTGGTATAAAGTGAATTAGATGTAATTCTTCTACATTAGCATTCATAGATGATTTTATTAAAATAGTAGCAACGTTAAAGGCCAGAAAATTAAGAAACAATCTTATTTGACTTATTGGAGATAGCACTATGGCAAGGTCTATCAAAATTCTTTTTATCTTCTGCAACAGTAAAATGAAACACTCCAAAAATGCAGTAAAGATACTAAGAGTCAGATATTTTGCAGACAAGAAAACCTTTTATTTTAAACCACAAATAGTCAGCAGGTGGCCACAACTATCCATGTTTCATTAAAATCACATAAAACCTAGGTACAAAAGCACCACTGATTATTGCTCTAGAAAAACTGCATGAAAATTTCAAATATGCACAGTAAAAACACCACAGTATGCACAGGACTAAGTTTTAAAGCAAGTGCATGGAATGCTGAATCAATCTTACACACAGCTTCCAATATTAAACTGGTATTTATTTTACTTGAGGATGATGTAAATTTCCAAAAAGCATGACTATGAGAGGGTAAACTGTCCATCCTTATATATTTTTGTATGTCAACTAGTAGAGTCCTAAAAAATTAGCATTTACAAAATACTTGGTAAAAATAGCTTTTAAAAGTTGTCCCAAGAGATACATAAAATCAACCCCAATTTTTCATGACAATTCATTCTCCCTTGTTATCTACAGATTCAGTTTTCTGTGCCTGTGAAAAAGAAAGGAAAAAAATATATAGTTACTACTAAAACTACTACAAGAAAAGGAAATTCCACCCACCAACACACACAGTTTTGAACATTTGTTTTCTTTTTTTTTCCTCCCAGCTTTACTGCAAAACCTATTTCAACTCTGGGTGAAAAAGAGGCAAGGCAGGAAAATATCACACAAACAATTGGTTGTGTTTATTGCTTTCTGCTTTTCAAACAACCACAGAAGCCTTACCTGGAAGCTCCCACTCTTCATCATAATAATTAAGAAAAAAAAAGACCACATCACTACTATCTGATTCTAGTCACTGCAAACATGCAGAATTTTCTACTGTACCCTTGACTCTCCCTGTTTCAATCTGCCCCTTTACTGACAGTGTGCTGGGTGGGGTACCTCTGGAGGTTGAGACATTAACAGTTGAGCGAGAGATGTGGATCTGCAATAACATTACAGGCAATAAAAAGAGACATTAAGAACGAGCTATCACCGGCTGAAGGATTGAGAAATTTCTTTAAAGACACTGATTCAATCAGTGGGAGGTATTTATGGAAAGTACCTCTTCAGCTTTAGTTTCACCATTTTCAGATGGTGCAGTACCTTCCTTTCCAGCTTCCTGCTTTTCCTCCTTCTTCCCTTTAGCACCTCTGCTAATCTTTGCTCCAGGTTCTTTCTAACAGAGGATCAAAACACAGGGAAAGAGAATGTTAGAAACAGCGTGATGTTGGCTAAAATCAATCAGCCTCTGTCCAAACACAAAGGTGAAGCACAACCGTCACCACTGTGGTGGCCTTTATGGAGACATGGGAACCCAATTTTGCTGGGTTTCAACTAAGTTACACAGCACAGATATGAAACTCTGTGAAAATGTGGTAACAGGTTGCATAGAAAGTCCACTGTGCTTTCTCTTCTGTGGAAAACACAATCTGTGATTCCTCTCCTAGCTTTGGATTTGTTCAGTGGATCTCCCTCCAGTAAGGGGAGAAGTGGTTCTGCCATGGAGAGAGCAGCAGCAGGACTTGGGGAAAGATGAGGCAGAGATGGGAAGAACCCAGCCAGGGGGTGGCTCTGCTGCTGCTTTCCAAGGAAACCCCTCACATGGCTTGCATGACTAGAAAGCTGGGAAGGTGTCAGGAAATGAAGCCCAGATGAAGAAAAGTTCCTAATTTTAAGACCTAGCAACAAAAATAAGTTCTGTTTCTGGAATCACCTATTCACGCCACGACACACATAACTTTTAAACAATTTACATGAGACAATACCAAAGGGCAGAGTGCAGAAAAGCCATTTTGGGTAAGTTCCCTAATAAATCTGTACTTCAGTTTCCTCATCTGCAAAACAGGATATTTGTATCTACTTCAATAAAGCTGATGTGAGGGTCATATGAGTAAAGCAATCAACCATATCTGCCATAGTATAAAGGCCTTATAAATGCTAGTATTACTTACTGGCATTATTTTATTATTATTATTAGACCTCAGACTGGCCTGCGAAATCCAGTTAGATGAAGTCAGAGCCCCTTCCCAAACTCCTCCCACAGTGAGGCGGTGCTGCGAGGGCCGAAACTCACCCCACTGCATGCCATGTGAACCGCAGGTTCACAAGGCTGCTGCCAAATCCCCTTCAGACGTAAGGCTTCTCAGAGCAACATCTCTGACTTCCTGTGCCTCACTGACCAAATGAAAAGCACACTCCTATTAACATAGAAACTGTGCTTTATTCCTTTTAAGAAGGCCCATAACAGTGATAACGGTTTTCTGGTCAGTACATTTTAGCTTGGATCATTAAATATGGCTTTTCCTTAATAATTCTGAGGTAGGGAATTATAAATTATTCATTGTTTAAAAAGCCAAGAGTAGGAAACAGCATTTCTTACCTTAACAGATGTTTTTCTTGGTTTGGGTTCAGGTTTTGGTGGAGCAGGTTTCTGCAAAGATAATATAAATTACACAAATACTAAAAAAGACAACTGTCAGCACCAAAAGAAACACAAAGAAACAAACAAAGACAACTATCCATTTTCACATGGCTTTGGTCATTAAAAAGTATTTCATCCTATTTTCAGCAGCAGGTAACAGCTTATAAAGATCTCTGCACTTCATAACTATTTTCACCCTCAGTTCATAAGGGAACCACAGGTGAGACCGAAAAGCCGACTCCTTATTCCCCAGTCCAGAAGAGCTCTCCTGGAACAGGTCTAAGCTTCTATCTCCAATGTGTCTGTTCTTCCCTTTATCACAGCACAGCAGCAAGAGGAATGACTCAGGCCCATGGCCAAAGGACTCAATGAATTCAGTTGCACTGGCCTTCCTAACAGTCTAGAAATCATAGCACAATCACTAGCAAAGTCCAACTGGTAATGAAGACTGCTGCCTGTGAAGTATTTCAAAATCACTTTCAAATCCTTCCACTTCTGATGTCGATTTCGAGTTCTGTTGCCAAGCTTCTTCCTACTTTTATTCTCTCCATTGCCAGCTCAAGGTGAGAATCTCTTGCCTGACCAGATGCTGGGCTCATTTGTCTCTAGAGGTTTTTATTGAGAACATAATTATAATGCTAAAATGTCTACTGTTAGCTCCCAAAGTTTAAAAATTTTCACAGATATTATTAGCCAAAGAGTCCCCTAGGAAACTATTTTTCTCCTGCCTCATGTGGTCCTGCAGTCCCCATGAGCAGCACATGCACAGCGTGTGACCATGGTCCCTCCTCCACACAATGCTTCAGTCCTGGCTAGCTTCCAGGGGCCTGAGACCAGGTGGCACATGGGGACACTGGGGAAAGATAACCAGTTCAAACCAGGAGTTTTCTGTAGATATTTTAGGGCAAATATTTCTCTCATAGAACTAGAACGAAGTGTACATATCTCCTGGCAATAGAAGAATGGTTTTAAAATAGAAAACACTGGCCAGGGTCTCCCCCTATGGAGAAAAATACATGTTCCTCCCTAGTGCCTCTAGGTAATTCAGGTTTGCACAGAATCTGGCCCTTTTCATCAAGGGCATAAAGTGAAATTATAGATAGTTCCATTCCAGAAGACTGGCTGTTAGAAATGACCTTTCAAATAAAAAAAGAAAATCGAGCTTGAAAAGTAAGAAATGTTTTTATTAATTTTCTTATCACCCTAAATCTACAGCCCAAATACAGCAGCTTTCATGGCTCTTACATTTTCAGAATTTAAAAAATTTTGTCACCCTAAGCTTTGATATATTGTATTAATATACATGTTTTCTCCATTTACAGTAAATAATTTACTTTTATATTATTTTCTGTAGGACAGGCCTTTCCCTCTGACCCAGCATTCAAGTGTTTTGATAGGACCAGGAAATGAGGTTTTGTAGTCTGTAATCCTGCTGGCCTCTGAGGAGGCTCTGTTTCAGTAGCACAAGGAATGATCTCAGTGTAAGGTGCTTATATTGCCAGTTTCTGGTGCTCAGTAAAAGCTTTGTTTGAGATTTTGGTTTTCATTTGACTTACAAGGTCTATTCCTTTACCTGCCTAGAGATTCACAGCAGCACCCCTAGCTCTTAAGTCCTCCTAGTGACTGATATCTGTTCCTAATATCAGGAAGATAGTCGTTTGGCTGTGTCCCCAGTCAAATCTCATCTTGAGTTGTAACTCCTACAATTCCCATGTGTCGTGCAAGGAACCTAGTGGGAAGTGATTGAATTATGGGGGTGGGTCTTACCTGTGCTTTTCTCGTGATAGTGAATGAGTCTCACGAGAATTTAAATTCATCAGATCAAGCTCTCTCTGAACAAGTTCAGATGAACAAATTCATCTGAACAAGTTCTCTTTCTCTCTCTGCCTGCCAGCATTCACGTAAGACATAACTTGCTCCTTTTTGCCTTTCTCCATGATTATGAGCCTTCCCCAGCCACATGGAACTGTGAGTCAAATTAAACTTCTTTCTTTTGTAAATTGTCCAGTTTTAGGTATGTCTTTATCAGCAGCATGAAAATGGACTAATACAGTACATTAATACCAGAAGAGCAGGTCACTGCTGAAAGATAACTGAAAATGTGGAAGTGACTTTAGAACTGGGCTGGAACAGTTTGGAGGGCTCAGAAGAAGACAGGAAAATGTGGGAAAGTTTGGAACTCCCTAGAGACTTGTTGAATGGCTTTGACCAAAATGCTTATAATGATACAGACAATGAAATCCAGGCAGAAGTGGTCTCAGATGGAGATGAATAATTTGTTGGGAAGTAGGGCAAAGGTATGTTTTAGCAAAGAGATTGGCAACATTTTGCCTTTGCTCTACAGATCTGTGGAACTTTGAACTTGAGAGAGATGGTTTAGGGTCTCTGGTGGAAGAAATTTCAAAGCAGGAAAGCATTCAAGATGTGACTTGGGTGCTGTTAAAGGTATTCAGTTTTAATCAGAAAACAGAGCATAAAAGTTTGGAAAATTTGCAGCCTGACAATGAGATAGAAAAGAAAATCCCATTTTCTGAGGAGAAATTCAAGCTGGCTGCAGAAATTTGCATAAGTAATGAGGAGCCAAATGTTAGTCACCAAGACAACTGGAAAAATGTCTCCAGGGCATATGAGAGACCTTTGCAGCAGCCCCTCCCATCACAGGCCTAGAAGATTAGAAGGAAAAAATGGTTTCGTGGGACAGACCCACGGTCCCTCTGCTGTGTGCAGTGTAGGGACTTGGTGTCCTGTGTCCCAGCCACTCTACCTGTGACTAAAAGTGGCTATGGTACAGCTCAGGCTATTGTTCAGTGCGTGGAAGCCCCAAGCCTTGGCAGCTTCTGTGTAGTGTTGAGCCTATAGGAGCACAGAAGTCAAGAACTGAGGTTTGGGAACTTCCACCTAGATTTCAGAAGATGTATGGAATCAGCTGGTTGCCCAGGCAGATGTTGTAGGGGTGGGGCCCACATGGAGAAACTCAGTTAAAGTGGGAAAGAAAAAAATCAATTAATACAGTGTGTGACAGTTTTTACCTGAAACCACCAGCAAACTAACTGACCTTTTCACTTTTAAATAATTGTGTTGATGTCCTGAAGACATTATCATTATCAGAAGTGCAGAAGGGAAATGTGGGGTTGGAGCCCTCACGCAGGGTCCCCACTGGGAAACTGCCTACTGGAGCTGTGAGAATAGGGCCACTGTCCTCCAGGCCCCAGAATGGTAGACCCACTGACAGTTTGCACTGTGCACCTGGAAAACCTGCAGCCACTCAATGCCAACCTGTGAAAGCAGCTGGGAGGGAGGCTGTACCCTGCAAAGCCATGGGCTAGAGTTACCCAAGACCATGGAAACCCACCTCTTGTATCAGTGTGACCCAGATGCAAGAGGAGGAGTCAAAGGAGATCATTTTGGAGCTTTAAGAGTTGACTGCCCTGCAGGATTCTGGACTTGCATGGGGCCTGTAGCCCTTTTGTTTTGGCTAATTTCTCCCATTTGGAACAGCTGTATTTACCCAGTACCAGTACCCCTACTTTACCTAAGAAGTAACTAACTTGCTTTTGATTTTACAGGCCTATAGGCAGAAGGGACTTACCTTGTCTCGAATGAGACTTGGACTTTTGAGTTAATGCTGAAACGAATTAAGAGTTGGGGGAGTGTTTGGGAAGGCATGATTGGTTTTGAAATGTGAGGAAATGAGATTTGGGAGGGGCTGGGGGTGGAATGATAGGCTTTGGCTGTGTCCCCACCCAAATTGTATCTTGAATTTTAACTCCCACAATTCCCCTGTGTTATGGGAAGAACCTGGTGGGAGGTGACTGAATTATGGGGGTGGGTCTTTCCTGCGCTGTTCTCATGATAGTGAATGAGTCCCAGGAAATCTGATGGTTTTAAAAATGGGAGTTTCCCTACACAAGCTCGCTCTCTCTGCCTGCTGCCATCCACGTAAGATGTGACTTGTTCTTCGTCTTCTGCCATGATTGTGAGATTTTCCCAGCCACATGGAACTTTAAGTCCACTTTAAGAAAGAAATTAAATTTCTTTCTTTTGAAAATTGCCCAGTCTTGGGTATCTATTTATCAGCAGTGTGAAAATGAACTAATAAACTTCCTTATGAGACTCGTGAAACACTGGCTCAGCCGAACCAAACAGCTGTACTTCTGAACTTGTGAGTGGTCCTAATATCCATTTTTGTTTTGATTCCCTACATTGTACCAGGCACAGGTTTGGGTTGAGAATGAAATCCATGCTTTCCTGAAGGCCAAAGTAGCATGAAGCTTTTGTAATAATTAGCATGGGGATATATTAATATAGTGTCAGTCAAAATGTCAATGCCTTTCCCTTTACCTTCTCAGTGGGAAGCCTGGGCTGCAGGAACTTTAACCAAAATCCTCCACTAGAGTCCAGCTAATCTATTAGGAGGGCAGCAAAAGAGAACGGCATAAGAGCTAGTAAGGAGCACATACTGGTACGGAAAAGCTATAGGATGTCCACCTCAGAGGCTCAGCCATATCTGCCCATTTCAGCTTGTATCCTAACCCCACAAGAATCTCCTGGCCCACAGAAGGAGACTCCAAATAGCAAAGTAGAATTATCACTGTTACAAAGATTCTTTAGGTCTGAAATGAGGCTACAGTACATGGACTCAGACAACTTTCAGAACATTCTCATACAAACATTCTAAAGTATGAGTTGTGAACAGAGAATCAGAATTCTGTCCACTTCAGTACATCATAGGTAGAATCTGAAGACTGGAACTTTGCTTAATGTACTACTTTTGTTTCAGAGATCTAGCAATGTCAAATAACATCCTTTTTTATATTCTTTGTAATGGGTCTAGCCACTGTTTTTTTTGACACATTTGATCAAATGAATTGCTTGGCAACACTGGTCAAATCTGCTACACATGAGGACCCTAGGTAGTTTTCAAAAAGAAAATAAACTCATGGGAAACCATCTTCATCTTCCTTTTGCTGCTTCACTTTGGACAAAGGGATCATGTACTCACGTGAACTAACACCGAAGTGGTTCTAAGGTACTTACCGCTGACAATCTGGCAGACCGTCTTGTGGGCTACAAAGGGAATGGAAAAATATACATATTTTTTGGTGATTATATAAAGCGAAGTTGATTTTTAAAAATCTATTCTTAATATATCTTACTTTGTTGAATGACTATAATGTATGAGTCCCGTCACCTTCTCCAGGTAAGCACAGTGATATTCCAAGTCTCCTAGGCATCATGATACTAAAGAGGAAGTGTTTCTAAAAAGGGGTAGGTACACTGCTCAAATAAACGGCCACTCCCAACCAAGGGTGTGGTGAGTAAGTAAAGGAAATGAAGATGAATTTAGGCTTTATCCCGAATTAAAACCTCTACTTTTATGACAAAATCAACAGCAAGAACATTGAGGTGCTACTTAAGAGCTAGTCTTCAGTCTGACCCCAGCTCCTTAAAAATGGAACTAAAGCATTTAAGTTAATACAAGAAGAGACTTATGCAATTGGGTAGAAACTAAAATAGCAGGAGTTCCCCATGTTCCCCAGGCTGCTATGTTAGAAACGAAAATGACTACAAATCTTGGCAGTTAACAAGAACGGTTTCTTTTGACCTATAATAAAACAAACACATTTGTCTATATGTTCAAAGATTTAACTAGAATTAAAAGTGTATACATTTTTTCTTTTAACTTCAAAGTTTAGAAAAATTACAGAGAAGCTGTGTAGAGATTGATCTTTTGGGGAAAATCTTCTCTTCTTCAAGGATACTACAAGTTAACAGCAAATGACACTGGAAACTGGCCTAGGCACTTCAGCAATAACACACAAAATTGATATTCTACTTACCATCCGGCCTAACATGGCTCCCCAAAGGCTTTCACATTCTAAAAGCCTTTTAAAAAAAGTGCTTCAGAAATAAATACCCCATACTTTTTATCTTCTTAATTCACTGTTCTATTTCCAGTACAGTAGTGTACTGCCCAACATACAGTACAAACTCAGAATATTTGCCAAATAAATGAATCCAATCCTTTTCCTAATTCTCACTGCCTCATGCAGACTTTGTCTCATTACAATAGCTTAAATGTTTCAAATAATTTTTCCTAAGGGGGATAGTAAAAATGGTCAGTAGGAATCCATGCTGTAATTATGAGGAATCATGGAATTCTTGAAGTGGGGCTAAGGTCAGTCAAGGTCAGCCAGTCAGGCCAAACTGGAAGAAATATTTCTTGCCATCTCCACATCTAAGAACTTTCTTGCTGAAAATAGAGAAGCTAAACTCATCTTTCTTTAAACTACAGAAGGAAATGAAGGGCCACAGCCTTCATGAATACTTTTAACCCTGGGGTCTTGAGGAAAGATCAGAGCTGGACTTAAGACCAGCGAGAAGAATGTGCTGAGAATGGGAGACAGTGCAGGTTAAGTGGTTAGGTGGGATACACTCACTGCACAGAGTAAAAGCACGTACAGCTCAGCGCATAGTCCTGTGAATCAGTACAGGAGAAGCGCCTGTCAGATTCTCCATAGGAACCATAGTGCCTGCTATGGTTATCAAGGGTGCATTCCTGACAGTGCGCCCTTGAGTCCCTGGGCACCAGAATCCAACTTTCATAATACTTTTTACAGGATGGTTAACTGTATTAATTGAGTATACTGAAGAAAAGGCAACATTATCAAGTAAACTGGGCAATAAAAGGGTATCATGTGGTTTTTTTAATGTGCTTTCTGAGCAGAGAGGAGAAAAGAGCACCTGCCAATTACCCAACAGAGCTCAGCTTTGAAGCTTCAGTGTGGCCTCAAGAACTACTCATGTCTCACAAACTACAGCAGGCAGAACAATACCTTCCAAGACGAAAGTGGCATTCTCCATGCTAAAGAGAGGTGAATGAACCTTATCTGACTCCCTCATGACTTGATGTCAACCCATGTGCATCATGTTGGTCTTGCCTCATATTCACTTTATCCGACTCAGGTCTCCATCCCCTCTTGCACAGGACCACTTCCTCTTACATTTCTATGGCTCCAATATGCAACAGGGACCCTCAATAGGTGTTGAGATGAACAGAAGGGGTAAGCACCAGAAACATACAGCAACAGTGAGCTTGTGGGAGGGGAAGAGGTCCTGGAGCCACTACTCAGTTACTCTTTAGTTTGAGGCCTGAAAGGGGGACAAACATGTTAGCCCTTACTCAAAACTGCCTCCCTATCTGCCATCTACAAGTCTTCAATAAAATCTCCATGAAATGAGGCAAAATCATGTGAAAAGCTCCCCAACTATGACACTGTTATTCCTCTCCATGTGAACACCTGAACATACTCAATAGACTAAGTGATGTCAGAGAGCTCTTTGGGATTTCCAGAGACATTCCTATCTAAGCACTGCTTTGCAGGGCCTAACAGCTGTTCTGATCCAAAGGACTGAATACCTTTTAAAAATTCAGGTCCAGCACAGGAATTCCAAAATAAAAAGCCTAGGAAATTAATGCCCCAAAAAATTGCCTAACCTATCTAAACCAGCAAGTCCCTAAAAATCCTGTCTTCTATTATAAAATCATTTTGTGACTTTCTACCTAAAATTTACCAGCTCTTCTTTCTATGCCATTGAAAAAAGACCTTTCTTACATTTTCTTTTCCAGTAGCCACCATTTTTCTCTTTCACTGCAGACAGGGGAGGCTGAGACAAACCTTTCACTCAGCAGTACTGATTATGCATGCAAGTAAGGACACCTTCCTGGAAAGTTCCATCAGCTTTCACAGCCTTAAAAATCTATAAACTATTAGACTATATTTATTGGATATGAAATAGATTAGACTATTTTTTTCCTTTTTAAAACACTAACATCCGAAGTATTCGTTTGAGACTCAGATTGCTGGGTGGAACTACTAAAGAAAAAAAAAAGATACTAAGAATTTCTCTTGTTTTTTTTTTAATTGTGAATCCTCGGGAAAAGTGGTCCAGAGACTACTTATTAGCACTTCTTTGACATTCCCTATTACCCTTCCTTGCTGTTTCTTCATTGTCAATATCCAATTATTTTACTAGCTCTGAGAGGGAGGGAAGAAGGGCTTTTAGAATGAAAAGCCATCTTTGATAAATATGACAAACAGATATGACAAATGTGATGGTTTGTCACTATGGTATTCAGGTGATGGTCACAATGGAATTATTCCATCAGCATTTATTAACTGATCATCCTTTAGGTTGGAGAAAATTCTGGTGAAGCCTATTCTGAAAGACATGAAATCTACTTTAATGTCCTGGTTGCAGAAGCAACGCAGAAGTCTAATCTCCCAATGACAAATTAGACAGTGATAGCTAGATTCAATGGAATCACTGGGCTTTGTTGAATTGGAAATATGGGAGTATTTTTATTTTTGAGATTTTTTTACTCCTGAGCCTGACCATGTATCTCCAAGCAAAAAAAAAACGTCAAGTTGTTTTTAATTCTTAAAAAAAAAAAAAAAAAAAAAAGCCTAAAAAGAAATTGTCTTCTTTTCAAAACTGGGAAGTAGGAAAGTTTGTACCTCAGATCCTTGGCTGTGAATAGACAAGACAGAAAAATGGATACTGGATGACCAGATTTTTAGCACTGTCACAAAAGGGCCATAGGGATAGAGGATTTTTGAGCAGGAGATTCAGATCTGTTTCCTGGTTCTGCTATCGACAAGTTTTAACACCCAGGGAAAATCATGTTTGTCTAGGAACTTTGCTCTAGTTAAAATAGGGATAACATCTGCTAATATGTTCTCAAAAATAGCACTTCTCTAACATTAACTATTTCCCTTCCTTGCTTTGTTTTTTGTCATAGCTAATATTCAATCATTTTATTTACTCTCTCTTCCACTAACAGGTAGCTCCATGAAGGCAGGAATTTTTGCTTCTTTTGTTCAATGTGGGATCTGCAGAGCCTAGAACAGTGCTTGGCACATTATAAGTGCTCATACATTTTTGCTAAGGAATCATCTGCCTTCCTTTCACAGTATATAGACCGGACAAAATAATGGATGTAAAAGGGTTTGTAACTGTTGACTATAATGACTATATTATTTTGGTTATTTTCCATCCAACTCCCCTGAAATACTAACCTTTGTACAATGCATTCTAATATAATAGCGGAAGAGGATTTTCAAATAGAATCCCCCTTAGTAGCTGTTATCCATTCACTATCGTTAAGATAGTGCCATACTCAATGACATAGCTGGGAAATTAGTGGGAAAGAAAAAAAAATCAACTAATGCACTGACAGTTTTTACGTGAAACCACCAGCAAACTAACTGACCTTTTCATTTTTTAAATAACCGTTAAATGACAGGTAGTCTTTCCTAGAAAATACTTTTAGTAACAACAACAACATTTTGTAAAATATGTAGAAAATAAAATAAAATATAAAAATAACAAATAAAAACATAACAAAAAAATTAGCTGGGTATGGTAGCATGCACCTAGAGTCCCAGCTACTTACTCGGAGGCTGAGGTAGGAGAATCACTTGAGCCAAGGAGATGGAGGCTGAAGTGATTTATGATCTCGCCACCTCACCCACTCCATCCTGGATGACAGAGTGAGATGCTGTCTCAAAAAAAATAAAATAAAATAATATGTGTAAGACAGCTGTACAAGCAAAACCACACACATATCATTTATATATATTCTCACCAGCTTCATTTGCTTTTAGTATAGTAGAATTGGAAAGACTATCAAAGCTTACTGTGTGCCATGGTGTTCCTAGTTTTCCTGACTGATAAATCAATTTAAATGCCAGTCCCTAAAGAAAAACCCAGATGCTTTTGTTTTAGTGTCCAAATCTTAAAAACAATAAGGTTAGTTACACTTAGCCAACCGTTCTAAAAATCATGGCTGGGCGTGTTGGCTCACGCCTGTAATTCCAGCACTTTGGGAGGTCGAGGTGGATGGATCACAAGGTCAGGAGATTGAGATCATCCTGGTTAACATGGTGAAACCCAGTCTCTACTAAAAATACAAAAAATTAGCCAGACATGGTGGACATACTTGTAGTCCCAGCTATTCACGAGGCTGCAACAGGACAATCGCTTGAACCCAGGAGGCAGAGGTTGCAATGAGCCAAGATCGTGCCACTGCACTCCAGCCTGGACGACAGAGCAAGACCCCATCTCAAAAAAAAAAAAAAAAAATCACATTTTGCCATTTTCCGAGAAAATTCAAGCATTTGTCACTTTTTGGTTGGTTCTTATCATTTTTTGGTTGGTTCTCACATTTGTATGGTGACTCTGCTTTGGATAAAAGAAAAAATCATGATTATTCCAAACTCTGTCAAACCATGAATGCTAAGTACATAGATGGCAGAGAAAAACTGTTTTGTTTGTTTTGCTTTTAGGTTATTTCTTTATAGATTCTGTTTAAGATTTTCCACTTGGCAGAATGAATTTCCTTGCACAAATCTTGTATGGGGGTTTTGGTATTATGATAAACTCCTCTGAATTATTAACCACAATATGAATCACCCGATCAAAGAATCCGTAACTAGATATTGTTTTTGTCTCACTCATGACCCCTTTTAGTTGGTAAGTTCAAGGGTAACAGCTGCAGTTTTCCACCTACTCTAAAGCTCTGTGAAAAGACAATGGCTGTCTTCAAAATTACATCTCATTTCCTACTGTTTAGCCAATCTTTTTTTAGAGGTTCATAATAATAAATGTGGAGGGTCAAATTCCAGAAACTCTTCCAAGTTTCTAGACTTTTGGAGGTTTCCGAATTTTAATACAAAACATCATTGAGTCATTGCCTAATTAGTTATCCCAATATCCTTACTGCTCCCAATTTTTAAAAAAAAGCTTTAATATTTTGACATATTGTGTATCCTTCTACAGTTTTTGACTTTAAAGATGATCCTTCTCAGGCAAAATATTCAGCACCTAAAAAGTGATTTATAATCCACTCACTGGAGCACAGAATTTACGATATCAAGTCTTTCGTTTTCTTGGTGCGAAAGGCAGACTTTGTCGTCCTTGATGAATTTGCCTATTATCTTACTCTTTGCCCAGAAGGAATTCTCAGTATCTGCTTTACCAGAAAGTAGGGCCGACAAGTAGAAACATAACACAGTAAGTGGAAAAATGCCTCATCAATATACTCAACTGAAACATACCTAGGCCAAGAGAGACTACATACAGACACTTATCTCTGTTTTATGTAGTCTTAACAACCATGTTCATTCATATTCAACCTTGTTCATAACACTGTCTGCATTTCATTCAGATGCAGATAATCTTAACAATATTAAACATTTCAATGTAAATAATTAGATATAAAATGTTAAAGATATACTTACCTCCTGTTTAGTTACTTTGGATCCATCTTTGCCCTCCGCATTCTCTGGAGACTAGAAAGACAATATTTCAGTGAATTGTATTTAAATTGGAAAACACACATTAGAAAAATGTTTTTAAAAAGCTATTTCATTCCCAGAACCAAATAAGCCAACAGATTTTTTTTGCAGAGAAAAAATAAGTTATAACAGGATATGTCTTTTACACGCTTATGTGCAAGCATGCACACACAGTAGATAGCTGCATAACTGCTCTACTTTTAAAACAGAAATGGTGAAAGAAGGATGCCATCCCTTGTTCTCAATGTGCATGCACCCTAAGTGACTTTCATTTAACTTTGATGATTCCAGTTAAAGAACAGTGGCCAGCAGTCAGTGGCAGGAATGCCTGGGAGCCACCCTCTTGTTCCAATTGCTTTTCTAGTTACTCCATTCCTTTAAGATCAGGGTAGGCTGCTGGTAAAGTCCAGGCCAAACACGAAAGTACATTTTCATCCCATCCTTGCCTAGCCTTGATTTCTAGCCCATTTCTTGATATGACCTGACAAATTTATCATAGATTACTATTTTTCCATTATCAACTCCAGCATCTCTACTAAACTCCCAGCCTTGGCATGACAGCCAGGCTACATGCCACCCCCGATTTATTTCCAGGTTTTGATTCATCCCCTGGGGCAGCACCTGCCCCCTCTTGTGACAGCTGAAGCCTGGCTCCTTTACAGGATGTATATGCTATGGGGAAAATATACTTTATATTTTCTTTATATTTTAAAGTAAAATATACTTTGGATTTATTGGATACTCCACATGTCCCAGTATTTTTTATTGGCTACGAGTTAATAATATTTAAACAAACTAATTAGAAAACTAGACTATCTAACATATTTTAAAACTATTTTATGGTTGGAAAGTGAATACTCAGTCTCTACGGCACAAATAGGCTGCTGATCTGAATAGAAACCTCATTAGAAAAAAATACAAATAGCAAACTGACATTTGACATGATGTTTGGCTCAGCAAAATAAAACAGCTATGTGGTAATGCCTCATCTGATAAAAGGAGAACAAAATTCAAGAGATCATAAAACCCAGTGCTTGAGGCTGGTGGCACTGGAAATATAATAATTTCAAAGAACAACTTGGCAATATGAAAAAGACACAGAGGACTAATATGACCTAGTAATTTCAATTTTGGAACCTGGACTCAAAAAAAGAAACTCTTTGTAAATAATGGGTTTTATTTGTACTATTTTTAACATGGAATAAGTGGAAGCAACTCATGTATCAGTAAATAATAGAGAAATGTTTAAATAAACTATTATTTACATATTTATGTAAATATGAATGAACAGAATTAAAAAGTTAGGCAATCTGAATACATAAAAAGTCCACATAAAAGAATGCTAAACTTAAAAACTTAGGTCATAAAAAAGTATGCAAAACAAAAGTCCTAAGTATATATAAAAGTCTTTAGGAAAGAAAAAAGCTTTTCTTCAAGGCAAAGGATCCAGTGACCTTTGTCTATTCCCTGGGGCTGCCTATTACCCGTAGCCTATCATATGTCCTCTTTCCAGAACCTCCCATGTCATGGATTTCTCTCATTTCCAAATCAACCATCTCCCCTCCTCCATGGAAACTTCTCTATCATGAAGAAATAGCTTTCTCTTTTTTGTTCCCTACTCTCTTGCACAGGAATATTTGGTTCATAGATCTTGTGTCAGTCAGTTGTGGTAGAGATGGTAAAATCTTAGTCTGAGTATATGAATATAATTCCTAGGTGGGCCACTGGGCTTTGCACACTTCCATGGCTACAAACTCAACCCTTCTGGCCACACAACAGACCCTTGGTTGTCTAGGAGAGCTGGGCTTTCATTCAGACCTGTCAGGTCACTCAGCAGATTTCAGTCTAGGGTACTCTCTACCTATAACTGATAGGCAGTTAAAGCAGCAGCACATAGCTATTATAAGAAAAACTGATGTTAATGAGATTATTTCCATATTTTTCTATGCAGTGGGTTAGTGACAGGCAATATGATAGAGTTCAATCTCTAAACATTGACCTAATAATGTTTATATGGGATGCAAATTATTCAAAAAGAGAAACTTGTAAAGGCACTGCATAAAAAAAGCAGGTACACTAAAAATGTGAATGCCTTCAGATGAATGAACATAAGGCTCTGGATGTGAAAGGCTAGCAAAGCTGGTTTCTCTGGCAATCTCCCCACAACGGCTTTCTATTAACAAGCATTTAATACATCTACAGTCAGGAACAACCAATCTTTATCGCCGATCAGTGTGATACAATGGTATGAATGCAGGATGTGAGCTCAAGACATCTGGCTTGAATCTCAGCTCTCTACCTAGAAGTTGTATGATCTGGGACAGTGATTTGATCACAGTGGCTCAGTCTCCTCATCCATGAATGATAGATTATGATGACAGCTAACTCAAAGGGTCAAGCTTATGATCAAGTGAGATACTGCAGAAAACATTTCATAAACTGTAAATTGATATACCAAGGTTATGCAATAAAAAAGATCTTAAGATGACTTTTGAATTATACAGTATGAAACTATATTCAGCAGAGCCTTAAAGTTAAGCATATTTCCTTACATCCAGATTCCCAGAAAACTGGTTTTCTGTTTTTGCTGCACAGAGTAACAGGCAGACTATTTTGGAAAGACCTACAGTTATAAGCTGTCTTATCACATAACCCTCTCCATCAATTAACTCTAAGCCACAGGCCGGGGGCAGGAAGGAAGACAGCATGGTTTTAAGGGATTAACACAGAAACCCAAAACTTTTTGCGCCAAGGGATTGTGAGGAATAAAAACAAAGAAAAGGGGGAAACAAAGGGTTGGGGGTGTATACAGGGGAATCTCAGATGTACTTCAACTGTCTACTGTCTAGCAGGTGGATATGAACTTCCCAGCAGGCAGATATGAAAGATGAGGAGCGTTAGATGGGATGCAGGGACTGCCAAGGCAAAGGGGGCTCTTGCCCCACTCTCTAGGACACAGCAGGCTTCTACTAATCCGGTTTGAACAAAGAATAGTCAAGAGGTCCCAAACCATGGTTAAATAAAAAGATCTAATGCACATATCCAAGGTTCCTTCAGTTCCCAAGTGGCCAGCATACTGAGTTGAGAGCCAGCAAGGAGGTGGGGGATACACAGCAGGGTGGCCAGATGGAGGCCACAGCAGGGATTCTGGGCACCAGTGAGAGCTGATCTAAGGGCAAGTCAGCAGGCAGGTAGATCACTGAACACCTGACAACTAGGTCAGGACAGATAATCATCCAGGAGAACCTGAATGTTGGCACAGAATGATTATTCTAAGTGAATGAGGCTGATCCAGAGTAATCTCAAAAGGGCAGTACTTTGGGCAGCTACATATTGTGTGAATGGAACTGAATAGCTGTCACCCTCCAGAGGATAAGTTGAAAACATAGAAACCAATCATCATATATAAACCAGGGCTTTGGGTGCTGTCTCTGGAATGTTGGTAGAATGCTCACCTTGAATCAAATGGGTACTAGAGCAAAGGAGATTGATATACTCTGGCAGAATTTGTATCCATTTCAGATGGAGGCTTATACAATTTGTTCTAGGCCCTAAGAGGTCTAAAGAATAATTGTCATAGTAGAGTCTAGTGTCTTCAACTAAATGGGAGCGCTTTCTCCCTCAGCTGAAATATTGGGGTATCCTTGATGGCTGATGTGTCAAGACGTTATCAGGACAACTTTTTCCTTCACTATTAGAAGCCAGACTTACAGGTTTGCAGGACCTATAAGTGGTATGGAATGTGAACCCACATCAGGGTCAAAACAGGAAGTCTTTTTTCATCACACCCAGTGTTAAGGCTGACATGGGCAAGATCCCTTAACCTGTTCTAGGCAAGAGATGTTTTAACTTTTTGTTGTTAGTTCCTCATGCCTTTTAAGGAAGCTGCAAACTTGAGGATACTGCAGTAGCTCTTCTCCCACTGTACCAGCCCTAGGCTTTGATTCCTATCCCCTCTGGCACATCCCAAAAAGGAAAACAATGAGGAGTTGGGAGGGAAGGAATGCTTGCTCAATCAGATTTTAAGACTTAAAAATAATAAACAATATAGGTAACTAACACTTATACAATAATATGATAGTTAAAAGAGACACCAAAAACTCAAGGATATAGAAAGCATGAAAATAAAAGGATGGCGAAAAAATATATACTTAGCTAAACTTAATTAAAAAGTAGAAACCATCTAAATATGTGTCATCAGGAGGCTATGTACACAGTGGTATATAATAAAATAATAAGTAGCAATGAACACAAATGAACTGTGAGTATGCACATCCAACATAGGATGAATCTCACAAACGTAATAATGTTAGGTATAAAAGGGAAGTCATACCATGATTCTACATAAAGTTTAAAAATGCAAATATGTGGAAAACCTATAAAGAAGAGCATAACAAATGATAACTACAAAATCCTGACAGAGGTAACCCTTTGCTGAGGAAAGGGAGGGTAATCTGGGAAAGACAAAGTCAATGATAAGAGTTACATTTCTTAAGCTAGATGGTGGTTTATTTTATTATTATGTAAATCATGTATATGTAGATACTATGTTCTGTCTGTATGTTTTCTATTAAAATGTCTTTAATTCATAGAAAACAGAGGTTTTGAAAAAAAAAAGCAGGCTCATTGAAATAAAAAAAACTCAAAGCACAGATAAACTCACAGTAGGAATTGCCACAGACTGCTGAGGAATTAACCCATAATGCAACAAAGAACAACAAAAGGATGAACAAGAGAGGTTAGGAGATGCGGTTAGCTGAGAAGCTCCACAACTATTTGATAGACATTTCAGAAGCAGAGAAAGAGGTGCCAATAGGAAAGTAAAGATATAATGACTGAGTATTTTCCCAAAGTAAAGTCTTGACTCTCCACATTGAACACACACACCAAGGAACAAGCAGAAAACAAAACAAAACAAAACAAACAAAATAATACAATAAGGCATATTGCAATAAAATTACAAAACATCAAGGAAAATGAGAAAAATCCTTAAAGTTATCAGAGTTAAGGCAGATTACCTGTAAAGAATTACTTCTCCAGTAACAAATACAAATGTATGAAAATACAGAGTACTATTCAAGGAATTGAGGAAAACTGTCAACGTAGAATTCTATAACTAGTTATCATTCAAGACTGATGGCAAAATAAAGCCATTTCAGAATACAAATATAAAGTGAGTTCACTTCCAAAAAAGCCTTTCTTTCAACAAGAATCTATTACTAAAGGATCAAATTTAGCAATAAGAAAAATGAATCTAGAAGGAAGGAAAAGTATATAAGAAAAAAATGTTAAAAATATACTAATAAATCTAATTACTAACTGTAAATAACATTACCTATTGTGTGTGTTTTTAAGTTTCAATAGTAATTCTAGTGAAGTTCTGTCCTACAGAAATATAACATATAATTTTAGATTTTCTAATTGCCACATTAAAAAAGCATAAAAACAGATGAAATTTATTTTAATATTTTATTTAACTGAATATATCTAAAACTTTATTATTTCACCTGGTAACTAATGCCAAAAAAATGATTAATGAGATATTTCACAGACTTTTTTTATACTAAATCTTTAAAATCCGGTGTTCATTTTATACTTAGAGCACATTTTTACTCAAATGCTAGATTTTATCAGGAACATCTAAATATGCATTTAAAATTCACAAACTTTACAGTAGTTTCACCCAGGTTGTTCCAAACATTTACAATTTTCCAAAAGCAGATTCTAATATCAGTTTTTAAATGAAATTAAAAATTCAGCTCCTCATTCTTCTTAAGTGCTTAATAAACTCATGCAGCTAATGGCTACCATACTGCACAGCACAGCTTTAGACAATAACCATGAAAGATAGAAGTGGGGTCAGTAGATAAGACGTTAAAGGATACTATGGTCCTGGTTTTGTTCTGGAGGATGATACAGATAGAGAGCAATTTTAGACTTTGTTAAAATAAATTTAAAGTTATTTAAAAATTTTTAAAACAAAAATAAGATCTATAAACTTCGGTGGAATAAAGCACATTTACCAATAAAAAGCAAGAAAGTAAAGAACAAAATAAAGTTACTGAAATACCTAGAAGACTTCATGGTAATAATGCTCCTCTCTTACCAAGAACAGGACTGGACCCTGAGGCCAGCCTTAGGGCAGAATCACAAATAATAATGCCTTGTTGGGTAACTTTCTATGACCGGCACCTAGAAACCATGGCACCAGCCTATATTGTAATAAAGACATTTTAAACAAGTGAATACTCTTGTTTGCATAACTCTTGATTCCTCCTCATTTCATTCATTAGGTACTGCAGTTAAAAATACATGCAATTATTAGAAATAAACATATACATGAAGTATTATGGTGTGATGGTTAACAGCAAAATTTCTGAGTAAAACAGCTTGGTCAGAATGCTGGTTCTATCACTTCCTAGCTATGTGACCCATAGGAAATTTCTTAATCTCACTAAATCCCAACATTTTCCCCTGTGTTTGAGAAAGCTGCAGGGCTCACTGATTAAGATCACAGGCTCTGGAGCCATACTTCAGAAGTGAAATCCCAACTCAGTCATTCCTTATCACAGGTGCTTTGAGGAAGTCTGTTAACCACTTGGTGCTTCAATTTTCTCATATGTAAAATGAGAACGGGAAGAGGACACAAGTTACTGGGTGGTTGGAAGAATTAACATTATTAATATAAAGTGCTAAGAACAGCCTGACTCATAGAAAAAGACCTCTCTCTTAGCTGTGAGATGAAAGTGCCTCATTGAACTGTTGTGAGAATAAAATGAAATTATAGTATAATACTTCCCCTACATTTGAACCTAATAATTTCACATAAATTTATTTAAACTCAGGTACATTATGAATATAAAACACTTAGGTCTGGTACATCCAGGCATTCAATAAATAGCTCAATTTTTAAATTAATTCAATTTTAATAGTAGTAAGTATATTTGTGTTAATTACTGACATACATTTCTCTTAAAATATTACAGTTTGGAGCCAATTTTGAAATTTAAAACCACTTTTCCATCTTCCTACTTCTGAATGTGTATATAATTTACTTTATGTGTGACTGAATACGTATTTGCCTTGAGCATATCTAAATAGCCCTGTTTCTGGACATGCCCACAAGGTAGAATAATACTAGATTCAATAAATACCTTGACCAAGAATCCATGATTTGACTGAATTCTTCTAAGAAGACAGTGAAATGTACAATAAATAAGTAACCAGTGAAAAGGAATTCAACATTTTTATTTTGTTAACTTCGACAGTGATTTTTAAATTACTCAGGAGACTAACATCATATTTCAACACTCTAGGTACTGTGAAAGCAGACAGCTTAAATGATGTTTATTTCAGTCACCATTTCCAAATTGTGCCCTGCAGGAAACTGGAATATATTTAACTCTGGTGTAAACAAAAGCAACATTTTAGGAGAAAAATATAGGAAAAGAGGACCACTTGGTAACTGATCTTTCAAGGGAATTTTAATGTCATATGAAGATATTTTTAAGCATATTTTTTTCCGTGAGAAAAATCAACCATGTAGAAATGCACAAGATTAAAGCTTATACTCTTTGAAAAACACTCCATTTGTTATTTGGTGGTTGAACATGTATTCCTACAATTGCAGTGAATTCGACATCAGAGTAGGATCTACTTGCTCCCTCACTGTGTACACCATTTGTCATCCCACAAAGCGGAGGCATGGTGCTGTTAGAAGCCTGTTGTTCCACTGTGGTTCTCATAATAATTAAAAAGCTCATCATCACATCAAATATCCATTGATTGTTTTACACATACCAGGCACTGGGCTAAGTTCTTTGCATTCACCATCTCAATTAATTCTCATAATATTGCAATGAAATAGAGCATATCATTACTCCCATTTTAAAGATGAGAAAACTGACTCTTAGAGAATTCGGAACTTAGCAACTTAGGGAGAGGTTACGGGATCTACCATAGATCATATAGCTAATAAACAGCAAATGCCAGAACCATACTGGAGTTGTCCCCACTATATGAAATGATTAAACCTACTTACAATGAAATGATTAAACTTATTACTTCCTTCCTCTGAAAACAATTTATTCATCCCTTTGTTTTACAAATATTTACACTACCTGTGCTAGGTGCTATGGGGGATGAAAGGAAGATCAGAGCCATGAATGACTTCACAGTAAAGTCAAATTAGGATTACAAAACAAAATTAATTAGAAAATAGGCAATCAATAAAGTAACTTGTGCTGATATAGAAACATGGTGCCAGACAACTTCTGAAACACAACAGGGTGGTTAAAAGCTATAACCCCTGACCCTTTTAACCAAACACTCTTTCACAGTGTTTCTTCTTTGGACATTCAGCCTGGCTAAACCTTTGAATGTTCACTGCTCATAGCTTCTCTTGTGGCTCATTATCACTTTCTTCTATGAATTATAAATACTTGTGTATGTGTTCTACCTATCCCATTAGATTGAAAAATTCTTAAAAACAAGGGCACTTACTCATTTGAGTTGAAAAAAACAGTAATTTTTCATTTAATTTCCCAAGGTGATGATATCTTGCATAAAGATGATGCCCAATGAATGTTTAACATGGAGTGAATGAATAATTAAATATTAAATGTACAACCCTACCATTTTGGAGCCTTTACTCAAATATAGATTCCATATCAATATTTAACTCAATTAAATGCAGCAAGCATTTATGAATGTCAGGCCCTTTCATATTCAGACACGGAAACTCAATATTGCTAAGAAAGCAATTCTTTCCAAACTGATTTTTAGATTCATTTCAATCTCTATCAAAATAATGGCAGGCTTTTTTTTTTTTTTTTTGTAGAAATATATAAGGTGATTCTAAAATTTACACAAAAACATAAAAGACCAAATAGCCAGAAACAATTTTGGGAAAGAAGTAACAAAAAGTGAAAAACTGACATTACCAGATTTTAAATCTTAATATAAAACCATAGTAATCAAGATATCAAGATAGGGTAGCTTTTCCATCCTTTTGAGACAGGGTCTCACTCTGTTGCCCAGGCTGGAGTGTAGTGGCGCAATCTCGGCTCACAGCAGCTTCAACCTCCAGGGCTAAAGAGATCCTCCAGCCTCAGCTTCCTGAGCAGCTGCCACTACAGGTGCACCCCATCACGCCCAGCTAATTTTTAAATTTTTTGTAGAGATGAGGTCTTGCTATGTTGCCCAAGCTGGTCTCAAACTCCTGACCTCAAGTGATCCTCCTGTCTCAGCCTCTCAAAATGTTGGGATTACAGGTGTGAGCCACTGCGACTACCCAAGATAATGTAGTACTGGTATAAGAACAGACATACAGATCATAGAACATAATTGAGTGTCCAGAAATAAAATTACATTTATGACAGAGTTTCAACAAAGGTGACTAGGCAATTCAGTGGAGAAAGGATGGTCTTTTCAACAAATGGTGCTGAGATCATTGGATTTCTACAGTAAAAAAATAAATTTAAACCCTAATCTCATACCATACAAAAAATTAACTCAAAATGGATCACATACCTAAATATAAGAGTTAAAAGCATAAAACCTCTAGGAGAAAATATCCATAACCTTGAATTAGACAAAGATTTATTAGATATAATACGAAATGGATTTCATCAAAATTTAAAACTTGTTCTTCAAAAGACACCATTAAGAAAAAAAAATTTTAAGTCACAAACTGGGAGAATATAACTACCAGTCATATTTACGATAAGGGACTTCTATCTCAGACATATAAAAAACTCTTACAAATCAATAAGACAACCCAATTAAAAATGGGCAAAATATCTGAATAGACATTTCACATATGATATACATTATGCTAGTAAACACATGAAAAGATGCTTATTGTTAGTAGTTATTATAGAACTATAAATGAAAATTCATTAGGATGTCTATAAGCAAAAAATGAACAATATCAATTATGACCAAGTATGTTGGAACTAGAACTCATGCACTCTGGAAAACAGTTTGCAGGTTCCTTAAAATGTTAAACGTTGACTTTCATACCACCCACCAGTTCTACTCTTAGAAATCTTCTCAAGAGAAATGAAAATACATGTTCATGCAATAACTTACATACAAATATTCACGGCAGCATTATTTATAATAGTTCTAACCTGGAACAATCCAAATGTCCATCAACTTGTGAAAGGATAAACAAAAAGTAGTATATCCATACAATGAAACACTACTGGACGATGAAAAAAGAATGATGTAATGATACATTCTACAACACATTATGCTGAGTAAAAAAAATCAGTCATAAAAGACTACACATTGTATCATTTCTTTTATATAAAACTTCCAGAAATATTTAATCTAGAGACAGCAAAAGTAGATTAGTGCCCGGGGCTAGGCTGGGAGTGGGGATTGGCTATAAACTCCATGAGGGACCTTTGTGGAATGATGGAAATGTTTCAAAACTGGATTATGATAATGGTTGCACTTTATACTTTACTAAAAATATCTGAATGGATGAATGGACTTTACAATAAGTAAACAATACTTCAATAAATGCTTTAATTTAGAGTGCTGAGTGGCTATGTCCCTCAGCACTAGCCAGTACCTACTTTTAATCTTTTTTTTAAACCAGATTGGTTATTTTAAAAAATTACATCTCATTATTCTTAATAGTGTACATTTCTTTGATTTCTAGTAAAACTAACATTTGTGTCTACTTAGTCTTCGTTATTTTCCTATAAAGATATACATCTTTTCCATAAGGAAATGTGGGATGCTATCTTTTTAAAATAGCAAACCTTTTTTCAGTATATGTGGTACAAACATTTATTCCCAGTTTTTCATAAATTTAAAATTTTTGTTAACAGTTTTTTTTTTTGCCATCTTGAAATATTCATTTTCATGTAGCCAAATTTATCTGTGTTTTCATTTACAGTTTCTGTTTTTGGTGTTATGACAAGTAATATTCTTTTCAAAATTAACTATCACAAAACTTGATCACTGTTAGTTAAGCATCCCCTGTGCTAATAAGTCCAATGCCACTGCTACTGGGCCTTCCATTTCAAGGAAACAGATAAAAATCTAATTTCGAATTTCAAACCTAGAGGCAGATGGGCTTTCCTTCCTTAAATCTTTACTTTAAGTGTCAAGAGACATGACCGTTTACATGCCAAATTCATGGAAAATTGCTTCATTAGAGAATTTCTGATGTGATACGTTAGACATTTAAAATAGTTCTAGTGATAAGGAACTGGAAACTATTAACTAAAAGAAAGATGTAAAAATCTATTTCCTGTTGCTAATCATGCCAGGACTGTGATTCTAGGTCTTGTTGTCTGATGTCTTTGTAGAACATCAAATCATCACATAACAACATGACCACTGTGGGCATTTGTGGATGTCTGACCAGAACAGTCTAGAGCTCAGTCACTCATTGTCTCACTACCACCTGAGTCCATGAATGTTATCATTTCCTTTGTAATTCCACTCATCCACCACCCGTTACCTGATACAGGAAACTCACCTTTATTTACATCTCACAAACTTAGAGATTAATATGCACTGAAGAACTCTTCACTAAGTGCTGTATTACTTCACAAAATACTATAGTATTTATAAGAAACCATTTGACTTAATGTAGCTATGATTATCACACACAAAGACACACATGAAACTTACAAAGAAATGTCATGAGAACATTTTAATATTAATGCAGATGGTATTACAGCCCTGAAGTTGCATAACTGAGGGCTGGTCATGTTAAGATACAATCAGGAGACACATCTGAATACCGGGTAACCAAAAATGCCTCTGACTTCTTCTTTGTATAGTTGAGTTATACCCACACTTTTAAGGCCAGCCCAAAGTTAACTTTCTTTCCTTATCTTTCCTACTGTTTGTGGAATCTATAACTACACATTCTGGAACATATACACAGTCTTATGTTATTCAACTGTTTTGTGCCTGCTAGTCTTACCACCTTATTAAACACAAGCTCCAAGAAGGCAAAAACAGTATGTTCCTGTAGCATTAAAACAGGGCTAGGATTCCAGATGTTTTCATTGACTTCATCTGTCCCACTTCTTGCTCTGCAGAACAACTTACTTAAATGCTCATTAAATAACATTTCTTGATTTCTAGGAAAAGTTGATCCAGGGGGCTACGAAGGCAAAAAAAAAAAAAAAGTACTATGGGGACATTTTAAAAGTTTCGTAGAGCAGACAGTTCTTTAGTCAAGAAAAATATTGTGTAGTATGTAAATGCTTTGGCAATTACCCCAGCTTTAAAGATGTTGAAGAGCTATGCATGGATTGTCTCCAATTCTTTTTTGTATCTAAGCAGGCTTTACCTAATGACAGTAGTTTCTTGCATAAGTTCCACTGAACTTTAGGATTCCATGAGGCTGCTCTAATATTTGACTGACAGATGGGCTGGCAATGATCACTGTGTTTAATCTGAGGTTGTTCTTGCTCAGGTGCCAACTGAGGTCTTTAGGCTTTAGCTATAAACGGGAAGCCTTCCTATTAATCAAGGAGAAGTTTTCCATCACTGGAGAACACTCTGATGTCCTGAAGGATGACACATAGGTGCCTGTACAGAATTTAGCCCCTAGTCTTAGGCTTACTGGCTAGCTTATGCATGGGGGTTCCCTGCCTTCCAAAGAAATAAAACCATAATTGTTATTTTAGTGCTCTTTTCTTCTTCCCTCCGTCCCCTTGAGAGAGGTAGACAGTTCCCCTATAAGAATAATGGTTTCAGCAACTCTGGCCCTTGAATAAACAGCTATGAAGGGTTCCATCATCAGGGTCCATTATACATAAAGTGTGCACACCTAACGTACTGTTTATGTAAACATGTTAATAATTCCCAGGAAAAAAAGATGGCCCCCAGCTCACTTACTCTGTAACCCATATCTTGATTAGTTCCTTTATGGGAAAGCCTCTACTAGCATTCCTAACCCATCATTAACCCTCAGTCAAAATGATGACAATGGTGACATCATTTAATATTCTAATTCTAGTAAAACAGGGCTAGGAAATACTTTCATAAAATGTAAGTTTAAATAATAAATCTCAAGCATTAGTCTTCTTAATAGGCCATCTGTCTTCTTACACTGGGAGTACGTTTGGATTTCCTAAACTCCTCTTGACCCACCTTTTCCTAAATGAGTACATAATGGGTGAGAATAAGACTTTGGCATCTATAGTATCCGATCAAATCTTTACTAGTAGTTATTGGTTGGTGAGATGCAGGACAATTTATTTCTTTAAGTCTCAGTTGAATGGGGATAACACTGCTCACAGTGTTTTGAGAATTAAATGAGATAATGCAAGTCAAATTCTGCATAGCGTGTTGTGCACACAGTATGTGCACAACAAACTAAGAGTTTTAAACACTTTCAATTACTATTATTTTTAAAAAATAGAGTAGGAAGCAAGTTTCCACCCAATTCTCAGTAATAACATATAAGGGAAAAGCTTCTGAGTTTTTTAAACTTCAGTATTTTAAAGTAATGCAGTCACTCACACACACAAATTAGTCCATGGTCTTTGATAAAACAGGATATTAGGTATAATTTTCCTTCAAACTGAATACCCACACTCGTTGACACCGTTGGAAACACTGAGGCTGGCGGTGGGAGGACGCAAAGCACTTGCTCAGGAACCAGCCATCACACATTGGTTTCTCAGGGAGGAGGAAAGCCTTCCCTTCCTTCCCTGGGAAAGTCGCAGCCCCACCCCGAGGCAGATTTGTGTCTCGGAACGTGGTAGTCGGCGTCCGGGGCCTGCGCAGAAGCGGACAGTCCGCAAGGGGTGGAAGATGGGACAAAAATGACTCCAGTTTGCTTTACACGCAGAGGAGCGGACAGCACGGACCCCGCCTTCCCCAACTGAGTGTGGGTTCCAGTCACTGGGGAGGACCTGTTGGCCCCCTGACCTTGGACGAGCCATATTGGATACTCCGGCGCTGTCCCGCCTTCCACGCTGCCAACTCCGCTGCTCTCGCCGTGAAGCGCGGGTAGGTCCAAGCCGCCAGGCCCCGCCTCGCCGGCCCCAGTCCTGATTGACACTGGAGTTGGTACATACGGGTCTGCTGCGGAGGCGAGCAGGAGGGTGAGCGCTATTTTAAACATGGCTTTCTGTCTCCCTTAGCCTCGGAGCCACCACGGCGGCGCAGCCAGCCGCGAGCGCAGCCAGCCGCGGGCGCAGCCGCATGGGAATAACCCCAACATTTGCCCGATTTATTTTCTTCACCCTCCCTATGTTTGGACGTGTTTTTCTCCCCTCTCTGTTTTTCCTTCACACTAATTCGCTACCTGGCAGTTTGCAAAGAGGAAACTCCCCTTCGGAATGGAAAGCCGCTTTTGCGTCTTGTTGTACGGGGAAACCATTCCAGCAAGAATGAGTTCAAAAAGAGGGGAAACGGCGTCACTGGAGAGAAAGTAACATTCAGAGATCGACGAGGACAGAGGGAGGGGGAGAGGGAGAGAGGGATGTCTGCAACAGGCATCTAAAAACAAGTGTGGAGAAGCAGAGATTCCCAGTCCCCCGGTTACTACCGCGCGCGTTCTGCGCAAGCCATTGCAATGCCAGGATTCACTGTAAGCACAATTTTAAGGCCTTTTAAATCTTTTTTGGTAAGACTTACCTTTCTCTTCGGCATAATGACTATGTCGGTGAAGCAAAAAGTAAAGCAACCGGCTGGAACTGCTGGCGCTGCCGCTGGATGCTGCCTCTGCTGCTGCAGCTGCTCACACGCAGGGCACGGCGTAGCCCGGCCTCTTCGACCTGCACCTCCGCGGCTCCCTCCGGGGGCCCTCTGCTCGCCTCCCTGCTGCTCCAATGAGGAGCCCCGCCACCCGGCCGCGAGGCCCCATTGGCCGAGGCAACGTTCTAAATTCCACGAGGGCACGCCCACCTCCGCGCGCGGTACTCGCTGTTGTAGTTGCCACTTCACCGAAAAATCTGCCTGGCGACTGAGCATGCCCAGTTCAACTAGCAGCCCCCAGGCCACACACTCCTGAAGGTTCATTGTTTCTCTGCTCTCTCTTGGAGATTGTAAGAGTAAGAACAGTGTGTGCCTTCATAGGAAGGAAAAAGAGTAACAATGAACACGTAAACTTTATAATGTAAGTAGATACACAGCAGGTACTTTATACATTTCCTACCCATAAAGACTTTTAATGAGTGTTACATGATGGGGACCTGTAAAGAGTGGGAAGGTACTCTGTTCTGGAAGAGCGTGGCAACCTCTAAAGGTCTCAGTTTCCTCTTCTAGATATGCAGTGACAGCAGTCCCTAAAATAACTTAGCTCTAATTTTCTAAAATCTGTGATTATAAATCACTCACTAATAAGGCCAACTTCAAACTAGATGTGAAGAGGAATAGGACATGTTTATTATGGAAATTAGGAAAAGAAAGAACAAGATAAAAACTGATTGTTTTATATTTGAGACATATATTTGAATCACACCTGTCATGTTACACCTTATACATAATGTTTCTTAACGTTCTGCAAGGCATAAAATGAGCATTGCAAAAATACTTCTGAATTCATTTTATGAGACCAGATTTACTCTGCTATCAAAACCAGTGAAAGACTTCAAAAGAAAAGAGAGTTACACACCAATATCTCTCATAAAATAGACATAAGAGTCATGAACAAAATTTTAGTAAATGAAACTCAACAACATTTAAAGGGACAATACATCATGACCTGTGGGGCTTATCTTGGGAATGCAAAGTTGCTTTTTTAATATCTGAGAATCAATCGATATAATTTTCAGAATTAACAGAATAAAGGGGGAAAACAATCATTTTAGCAGATGCATGAAAAGTGCTACTTGAATGGGTAAGCTAATTGTGATGAACACATACAGTGGAATACTACTCAGCAATAAAAAGGAATAAATTTTCCTACATGGGTGAATATCAGAAACAAAATTCCGCATGAAAGATGTCAACTACAAAAGATCACAATGAATGACCTCATTCATATGAAATTATAGAAAAAGCAAAATTGGGCAAAGTTAGTTTCAGAATCAGCAGGCAAAGCTCACATCTGTCGAAGCCTTTTATAAATATGGCTAAATCCACTTTGGTAACACAGAGGCTGCAAATATGTATTAAAAATATCTTCAAAGAATTAAGTTTAATATTTCACTTTTTCTTTAGTAATTTTCAGAATAAATTAATTGATCTAGCATACCCCAGAGGTAGTTAATGACTTTCTTTTTTGGAACATCTTTATGAACTCATGGATTTTTATATATTTGGTGTGCATCAGTGTATTGCTATCATTATTATTACCTTTTTAATGCTCATGTTACCGTATCTTTAACCAATGCATGCCTCTTCAAATTAGTGCCTGTGTTCTTTTGACAGGATCCCAACCATTTTTGATAGATTCCTTTTTCTCAGACATTCAGTGAATGACAATAGTATACTCAAACAAACTAAGATAAAAACCAGTTGCCTAGAGCTAGATAAAAGTTTACAAGTTAATAATTTTACCATTAAAATAATATTTATAATGAAGATTTCTTGCAAGAGATTAGTCTGCCAAGTGCTTGATAGTTAAAAAAAGAAAAAGTCAGTGAAAATATTTTTAATAAGATATGTGTGAGAAAGATACTGAGTAGCACTTGCAATCTGGATGGCTATGTTTCTTTATGGAGACGGAAAAGTGCCACATCAAAGGTAGTGGCTTCTTTGTTAATTTTTTTCAAAACCAAACAGTCCGATCAACAACAGCAAACAAAATTGTAAATGTTTTTGCTGCACATAATAAAAATTATCCAATGAAACTGAAGCTTGCTTGTTGGATAATGAAAGTTTACTGTGGGGACCTTGAGTCCTTGGAACCTTTAGTTCCTTTACAAGTTATGAAAATAACAGTTTTGGTTGAAAAACAACAGCATCGCTTATCTTTCCTTTGATGTAGATTGCACCTGTCTGAGCACTACTCTAGGAAATGAAGTGTTCTCCCTTGTACCTTGAGTAGCCTTCAGGATCTGGGAAAGTCAACACAAACCTCTACTGGTGGCCCTGGAGGTAAGAGGAGTAGGCAAAGAGAATGATTTGGCGGATACCTAGAATTCTAGGCTAAGAGATAAAGACATCTGGGCAGAAATGAGCATGTCACATACAAGACAGTGAGGAGGTCATGCTGGTAAGAAGTACAGACTCATTTATTTATTCCATTGAGCATTTCTACTACTTTGGAATATCAGCCTCTAAGACAGTAAAAGTAGGATGCATATACTATAGCTAAGATAGACATGGATAAATTAATAGAGTTACTAAGAAAGAAAGAAGAAAAAAATAGTGAACAAACTTGTTTTCCAATTCCAGCTCCTCTCCTCTTTTTTCCTACTCAAAACTATTGGAACTGTACAACTACTCCACATATTTCAAACAGCAGAGCAAAAGCATTTATAGTGTCATGACTATCATTAAGGAAGAGAAAGAGACAGAGACATTGACAGACACAAACACACACACATACACAGAGTGAGAGAGAATGAGAGAGAGAGAGAGAAAGAAAGAGAGAAGGGAAGGATACGAAAAGCAAAGAAAGGGCCAAGTAAAGAAAATGTCAAGAGTGTATTTCACATGGTAAAGGCAAATAATCTTTCATAAGATAATTGTTTCTATTTTCCATATGTGCTCATATAAACACATGAAGAACACATACATGTATGTGTGTGCATTGGATTGTGACATGAAATATGTATTTTAGTATGGTGTTGATCAAAAAAATTGAATGCCACTGCCAATGAATCTTGTGGATCTTTGGCATTCCAAAAAATGCTTAATATTAAAATTGCTTTAGAGGTAGGATCTGTCTGCTGCCCCAGGCTGGCATGCAGTGGCACAATCATAGCTCACTGAACCTCAGACTGCTGGGCTAAAGAGATCCTTCTGCCTCAGCCCCCTGAGTAGCCATGTAAGCCACCACACCAGGCTTGAGAGGAAGTTTTCAAAGGAGAAAATAATTTGCAAATCACCTCCCTTTTGATTCTCTTTTCCTCCTTTAGGCACACACAGACGGGCTCCCTTAGGCTTTTGCTGTAAGTAATGACAAATTACTAGAGAGGTCAGATCTAGAATCTACATATTGTTGCTTCTGATAGTTGCAACTGTACATCTACTTTGCATTTTTCAGACAGCAGGACAAAAAAAATGATAGTCATGACTCTTGTTAAGGAAAAGAGACAGAAACATAGAGACAGAAACATAGACACACACACACACACACACACACACACAAACACACAGACAGAGGGAGAGACAGAGGGAGAAAGGAAGAGAGGGGAAAAGTGAAAATGATAGAGTGTTGCTTCTAATAGTTTGTAATTCCAGATTAAGTTACTATTCTTCCATAAATAGGCCAAAAAAATTACACAGTGAAGAATTCAGGTGTGTAACAAAACAACATCAAAAATAACAAATAAGAGGTGGCAAAAGGATATTTTGTATTTTCTAGTCAAATCTCTACTTTGATTGGGTGCTAACTTTTGAAGAGCCCAAGGTTAATTTTTACAAAACAAGGAGAGTCCAAGAGCCAATGGTCCCAAATCCAATAAGCAGCCTGATAACAGTGCAGATCCCCAGGCCTCAACCCCATGGTATTAAATGGCTAGGCTTGGGAATCTGCATTTTCAAATGAGCTTTTCATGTGTTGATTACACTATAATTTGGGAATTCTAGACTAGGCCCTTGCTCTCAACAAATATTTGCTGAAGGCTGCTACTTAGATTCTGATGACAGATATCTACAAAAGCCTTTGGACTTCTTAACACACTTGTGGAGCAGGAGCATAATTCTGTGAGTGAAACTTGCCCTGCAGACCTCACCTTGTGCTTTTGCTCTATCTCAGTTTTGCTGGGCACAGCCTGCTTACTTCACAGTTTTCCTCTTCTCTAGTTGCAAGAAACCTAAAGAATAATTAAAAACTCCACACATCCGGATACCTAGAAAAGTCCATTCTTCTTCCCAGGCAGCCCTCTAGGCAGCTCCTTTGGCCCACATGAAATGAAAATTCCTGACCCCAAATCCTCAAAGGGAACATACCTTGGCCAAAGCCCCACAAGCCACACCCTTTCAAGGCTAAATGTTAGTGATTACATAAGCATATCTCAACCATATTAATAACAAGAGGAGTCAGGGTATTCCGTGACCTTCCAAGGAACTCACTCTTTTGTTTTCCCAGCCTTAGATCAAATTAATATTTGTGAAGATTCTTTACCCCAGGTATGTTTTACACAGTTTTCCCACCGCTGGTACTTTTCAGGTTCAATCTCTTTGGTATTTACCTCTCTTTCTTGCTCCTGCTGCTTAAGCTCACAGGAGTGTGATTAATTTGCTCTTTATAGCTACCAAATGACTATTTGGGGATGAATTAGATAGGATCAGTGGCTAGAACCAGGGATTGGACCACACTGGTTTAGCCATTCCTTTCTGTCAGATTGTTAGCATGGCTGGTGCCAAGAGCCATCTAGGCTTAAGGAGGTGAAAAGGTTAAGGGAAGGAAATCCCCAAAGTTCATAGTGAGGACACAGCAAAGTAAGGACTCCATCCCATCCCATTAAGTAAAAAGCCACATGCTGCAGGTGCCAAAAACCAGTTAGTGGTTGTTGCAGAGCCCTCCAACTGAATTGCACATTCTCAGTGCCAATACACTCTCGAATACAACCACACCCTCTTCTCTAAGCTACCAATTTTGACTACCCATTTTTTGTGTCTTCTACATTTTCTTCAAATCTCAGAATCCCTGGGAGCTTGTAAAGAACATCCCTGTCACTACTCCCAAGGGTCCTGCCTTTCAGAGATACCATACCATTTTCCTTTTCTCAACGAAAGCAAGAAAATGCTGGTTTGGGGAAATGAGAATCGAATGAATCATTCTGAAAACTACCATATAGCAACTGGAGATGATTTTCAGGTTGGTTTGGTTAATAACTATTATAGTTCTCAAGTACTAAGAAAGCGTTAGCCAATAAAATGAGTTTGGCCAGGTCACAATGAATTCTAGCCACCAGGCAATAAATTTTTGTCCAGGAGTGGAAAACTAGCCTGGAAATGTGCCGTAATCTTCAAGGCTGCTTATCTACATGGGGTTTTTGTTGTTTTTAAAACATAGGATTTTGCTACTCCTACAAAAAATCTCTCATCCTTTTCCACCTTCTCATTCCCATTCCCACTTCTGCTCTCTGGAATTGTAAGCAAATGTATTCTTTTTCTCCCCCCATGACTAAATAATCCAATTTACTTCTTAACATGTCAAAAAAATTTTTAAGTTTTAACCATTTTAAAAATAAATGCTCATCAAAAAGTTTGGAATTTGCAGTCAAAAGCATGAATTCAAATCTCAAGCTACTGAGCTACCACCACACTACTCAACCTCTTTGAATCCTGGTTTCCTTATTGTAAAATGAAAAAAATAATGTCTAGTCAAGGTAGATATTGCTAGTTACCTGCCCAATATTCACGCTAGCTTTCTTCCTACTAACAGAATTCTGATTTGGGCAATAGGGCTGGTCAAAACAAAACAAAACAATCTTCAGTTCCTCCAACTCCCTGGCAGATAGAGGTTGCTATGTGACACCTTTGGGGCTAATGAAATGTATGCGGAAGTCACAAGGTGGTTGTTTAAACACCGCCAAATAACAGGGCAAACCTAGCCAGGCAACTAGCTGCCTTGTGCCTTTGTTCTTTCTCTCCTTTGATCCTGGAAGTTGCTAACAGTGTCCGGAAGTAGAACAGCCGTCTATGTCCAAAAAGAGAAGGGTCACAGTTAAGGATGAAAGAGCACAAAGGCAGGCCTTGAGGTCTCTGTAGTGGCCCCAGATTGCCCAGCTTTAGTCTACCTTTAACGTTTGGAAAATAAACACCACGTTTGATCAAGCCACTTTAGGTGGATGTCTGTAATGTGAAGCTGAATACTATCCCTAACTGATACACTGTTTCATGGAACTGGTGTGAAAATTGAAGATGATAAACCACCAAACTATGGGAATGTGCATATGCCTGAAGGATGATGCTTAACATATTTTGTTTGAAGCAATTATATTATACTCCCCCTAAAATGATAAAAGAGAGCACAGAAAATATTTAACTTTTCCTGAATCCCTAAGGTCCTGATTATGAACAGTTAGCATAAATCTCTTAAAATTACTTTGAAGTAGGCAGGGATAAAAATGATTAAAAGAAGTATTTTATTGTTGCCATAGAACATGGTGCTACATAATATGGCCTATTGCTATGTTGTACCAATGTAAGTGCTGGATTGTTGCTCATGTGCCTCCCTACACTCCAGACTCTGGAGTTCCCACTGCAGCTAGGGTTCTGGATGTAATCTGCATTTGGCTAATTAGATGCACTAGCATGACGTATAGACAGTGGAGGTTAGGAAGAGGCCACACTTTTGCTATATCTGCTGTGTCTGCTGCTTCTATTTTTCCTAAAACGACATCAGCAAAGATCCCAGGCACTAGCACTGTGGGTTCGGAGAGGCATGTCTCCTTGTGTTCACTCTGTAGCAAGTGAGGTATGGTCTGAAATTGGCAGAGATGGGGCTTGATGATTGGGAAAGTATTTTTATTCTTATACAGTCCTGATACTAGTGGATTCCTGCTTGCAAAAGAGACATCGCTCCTTTGACGACCTTGTTCTGAGTGTGACTTTGGGAGACTTTTCTGAAAGTTCAACCCACAGTCTGGCTCTTTAGTCCTCTGAGCTATCCCATAAGCTATTGAATCTTTGAAACCCTTTTTCCTTAAATTAGATAGAGTGGGTTCTGTTCTCTACAACTGAATCCAGAACTACAGAGCTTCCTTTAGTGTTGCTTACCAAATCTTTCCGGCTTTCAGAGACACGCTTGGGTAGGCTTAATGGCTCATGCTTGTAATCCTAGCACTTTGGGAGGCCAAGGTGGGTGGATTGCTTGAGCCCAGGAATTTAAGACTAACCTGGCAACATGGTGAAACCCCATCTCTACCAAGAAAAACCCCACAAATATTAGCCGGGCATGGTGGCATGTGCATGTAGTCCCAGTACTCAGGAGGCTTAGGTGGGAGAATCGCTTGAGCCAGGGAGGTTGTGGAGGTTGTAGTGAGATGAGATCATGTCACTGCCCTTCAGCTTGGGTGACAGAGTCCAACCCTGTTTCTAAAACAAAACAAAAAACTCTACAGAACCACAAAAGCTATACATTCTCCTCTCACTGGAGCTGATTATAGAAACAGATGTTGATACAGAGATTGCCCATGTGTGTCTTTCAGTGATCACAATGAACAGAACCCTTTGAAGACCACCCCCCACAATGGACATAGAGCTATCAAAGCTAGAAGTGAACCTTTTATTTAAGCTGCTGAGATTGAGGGAAATTTGTTTCCACAGGATTATCTATCTTGTCCTGAAATGATAGAATCTAAGAGAAAGGTGCTGCTTTAATAATAAAACAAACCCTAAAATACGAGGCATTGGCTTAACAGCTGGTCAGAGGAATCAAGCAAACTATTACTGAATCCTGGAAGAATGCAAATTCATTTCTCTAGGGGGGGAAATTTGCTAAGACTATTGCCTAATTTGAAGGCAAAAGGCATATCTAACCTTAGGGAAGAGGTTGAAAACAGATTATCATTATTGTTTATTGTTTATTATCAACTGTAGTTAATTAGATATTATAAGAAAAAATATATGTTCAGAGAAGACTTGGTCAGTTTGTAAGAACCAATGAAACAGAGAATCTACAACGTTAAAAACTTACAAGGTTGGAAAAGGCACCTGCTTCTCAGTCTAAATAATGAAAGGTAAAATTGATCCTTTGAGCAACAAAAGAACATTGGAACTCAGCTTTGTGGCAAGGATCAGGTCACTGATTGTGAATTAGGGCGTGGTGCCCAGTAATTCCTTCAATTAGACCAAATGGCCCAGAATGACTTAAATTGGTTCATGGGAAAAGGTATAGCTGTCACTGCTAGGCACAAGACACCCACAACTGGAAGAGAGGAGACAGAGGGAGAAGAGGGAAGAGGGAGGGAAAACAGAAGTGCTGGGGCAAGAAAACACAGAAGTATGGCAAAGAAATATGTCTAGAAAGGAAACATGGGAGTAAGTCAGAAGACAACCAAGGTTAATTTTGTAAGATAGTTTTACTGCTAAACAAAGGCTCTAACCTGGATTAAACGTGATTGTTGCAATTTGATACTTAACATAGCTGTTGGACTCTCCAACAATGATAGGCAGGAAGCAGGCTGAGAAAGCTGGTCAGTTTTCTAAAACAGGCATATCTTCAGTGCCTATTCAAACAAGCCTGAAAGAGGACTTTCCTAAAAGGAGAATCCAAGAGTCATGGACATCAGTGGACAGGGGAGCTCCTTTTAGGAAATCCAGCCTATTCAAGGAACGTTTCCAGTAGGGAGTTTAAAACATCCGCCAAGCCTAAAAATTGTTACAGGCCAACGACTGCCATAAGTTTCCCATTCTTCCACTTTATAATGTGAGTATTTATTGAAGGTATCTTGACTCTGCTCTACCACTGGATAATGTGTGAGTGGGAGGTGAGAGGGCCAGGTCTCTGGATCAAAAGGAGATACACACACACCTGTTTTACAGACTCCTTCACATTATCCCCTCACATAAAGACTACCACGCATCATCCAGGGATCCAGGGTTTTGAAGTTGACGCAATCAATGAGACTTTTGAGTTATCTTCCCTTGGAGGAAAGTAAAGAATGCATTTTATATGTGGGAAGGAAGATGAAGGAAGTATTTCATGCCCCGAAGTGAAGACTGTAATAATCATTACTACTATTCACCATATATTTCTGCTTTACTCCTTCACGACAGTATTATACTTCCCTTCCCCATCTTTAAAAGGTAGGTATAACTAGGTAACTTGCTTTGGCTAGTTAAATGTGAACAGAAGTGATGTGTGTCTTTTCTGAGCATCATTCTTTTTTACTGTGGCAAAAAACACATAAAATTGACCATCTTAGCCATTTTTAGTATGTAGTTCAGTAGTGTAAAGTATATTCTCATTGTTGTGAAGTTGATCTCCAAAACCTTTTCATCTTGCAAATCTTAAAACTCTATACCCATCAAGCAACTTCCCTTTTCCACCTCCTCCAGCCCCTGGTAACCACCATTCTTCTTTCTGTGTCTATGCATTTTACTATTCTATGTCCCTCATGTAAGTTAAATCATACAGTATTGGTCTTTTGAGTGGTTTTTTTCACTTAGTGTAATGTCCTCAAAGTCCACTCACGTTGTAGTATGTAACAGAATTTCCTCCATTTTTGGAGGCTGGGTAATACTCTATTATATGAATATACCACATTTTATTTATGTGTTCATCCATCAGTGGACATTTGGGTTGCTTCTACCTCTTGGCTACTGTGAATAGTGTTGCTGTGCTGAGCACCATCATTAAGAGCCAGTGGGTGATTCACTATACTACCCCCATCTTTTATTTATTTATTGCATTTTAGGTTTTGGGGTACATGTGAAGAACATGCAAGATTGTTGCATAGGTACACACATGACAGTGTGATTTGCTGCCTTCCTCCCCATCACCTATATCTGGCATTTCTCCCCATGCTATCTCTCCCCAACTCCCCACCCCCTGCTGTCTCTCTCCTATTTCCCTTCGACAGACCCCAGTGTGTGATGCTCCCCTCCTTGTGTCCATGTGTTCTTATTGTTCAACACCCACCTATGAGTGAGAACATGCACTGTTTGATTTTCTGTTCTTGTGTCAGTTTGCTGAGAATGATGGTTTCCAGGTTCATCCATGTCCCTACAAAGGACACGAACTCATCATTTTTTATGGCTTCATAGTATTCCATGGTATATATGTGCCACATTTTCCCTATCCAGTCTATCATAGATGACTGCCCCTGTCTTTTGCTGCCATGAGCAAGGAATCATATGCAAAGATGGGCTTCTCTTCACCTGGGCTTTTGAATTATCAAAATGAGCATAGCTCCCAGCTGACCCAAGATGGACATGTAGAGTGAATGAGAAGTAAGACTTTGCTGTTTTGAAGCCATAGAGATTTGGGAATCCTTTTTCTTTTCCTAGTGAAAACTGCTAAGGTTTCAAAATTAAAACTTGACTCTTCCAAAGTTTGCAGAGAACTTTGATCAGAGTCTCCCATAACGGAGAAAGCTGATGTGTTTGAGCCCTGTAATTCTCTTGTCTCCTTACACCTTCTTGAGCTTGTGGGGGTGGGAGGGTAGGATGGATGGCCATATCCATAGCTTCCCCTTCTTTAACTGGCCAAAGTCTGGAGAAATCGCAAATCCTGTTTTCTCGTTCCTCATCCATTTATCTCTTTTTCTGTACTCTAAATTGGAAACTTCATTGCACTCTGTATTTTGTAGGATTAGCTTTGGTTGTCAGTATCAAAACCGCCAAGTAACAATGGCTAGGAAAATAGAGTTAATATTTTCCCTCACATTAAAAACACAGGGTTGACATAGTGGTTCCACAACTAACTGGGACACACTCTTCTGTCTCATTACTCTTTCACCTTCATTATGCACTTGTATCTTAGTTAAAGATGTCTAATCCACTTTCATTCCTCACATGTGTGTTTTGGCCAGCAGGAAGGATAAAAGATAAAGAAAGGCCCTTCCTCTTTAAAGGCAACTTCCAGAAGCTGCATATATCACTTTCATTTACATCCCATCATAGAATTTAGTCACATCAAAGGAAGTGGAGAAACAGGGACTTTATTCTGTGCAGTGATATTCCAGGTCTTTAGTAATGACATGAATATTTATAGTGATATTCCCAGTTTTTAGTAAATACTTGTGATGAAGAAAGAACATTGATATTGAAGTATAATTAGCTATGGTAGGTAGAATAATTGTCCCCCAAAGATGTCTACATCCTAATACTAGAATGTTTCTGTAAATACATTATCTTTCATGGGAAAAAGGTTTTTGCATATATGATTAAGGTAAGAACCTTTAGACAGGCAGATTATCCAGGTAGGCCCAATCTAATCACATAGATTCTTAAAAGCAGATAATTTTTCCAAACTGTGGTCAGAAGGGAGCTAAAATGAGGGTCAGAGATTCCATTTGAAAAGGACTCAACCCACCATTGCTGGCTTTGAAGATGAAGAAAGGGAACCATTAGCCAAGGAATGTAGGTGGCCTTTAGAAACAGGAAAATGCAAGGATATAGACTTTCTCCTAGGCTCTCCAGAAAGGAACTCAGACCAGCTAACACCTAATCTTAGCCCAGTGAGGTCCAGGCTTCTAATCTATAAAATTGAAAGATAATAAGTTTTTATTATCTTTCAATTATTTCAAGATAATAAGTGTCAAAATTCTAGTCTATAAAATTGAAAGATAATAAATTTTTGTTGTTTAAGCCAGGAGTCCCCAGTCCTCTGGCCATGGGTCTGTGGCCTGTTATCTGTTCATTCGTCTGTTATCTGTTAGGAAGTGGGCCGCACAGCAGGAGATGAGTGGCGAGTGAGCATTACTGCCTGAGCTCCACCTCCTGTCAGACGTGTGGTGGCATTAGGTTCTCACAGGAGCATAAGCCCTATTGTGAACTGCATATGTGAGGGATCTAGCTGCATACTCCTTATGGGAATCTAATGCCTGATGATCTGAGTTGGAACAGTTTCATCTTGAAGCCATCTCCCACCCCACCTCTGAGTCTGTGGAAAAATTGTCTTCCACAAAACTGGTCCCTGATGCCTAAAAGGTTGGGGACCACTGGTTTAAGTCACTAAGTTAATGACAATTTGTTATAATAGCAATAAAAAAAATACATTAGCAGCTTCAGCCACAGTGCCTTCTACTTTGGCCACCCAAATATCTGCATACTCTTTTTTTTCCACACATAGACTACACTCATCTTCTGTCCAAAGAAGAAACCCATCCATGTCTTTCAGTTACAGTGCCCAGCTCAAAGTCTAACACCTCCAGGAAATATTCAGTCCTTTCTATCAGGTCTGGATGTAGCTAAGTTATCTGCCCCCTAAATGCCTAATACACTGAGATGGGGTAGAAAGATTCATTCTCTCTCTTTTCAGTAATTTTTTTTTAAGATAGAGACAGGGTCTTGCTATGTTGCCCAAGCTGTTCTTGAACTTCCAGGCTCAAGTAATTCTTTCACCTGGCTCTCCCAAAATGTTGGCATTATAGGCATGAGCCACTGTGCCCAGCCAAAAACTCATTCTCTAGCATAAAGTTCCTTGACTGGCTCATTTAGCAGCCTTGATGACAGGTTTCCCTCTTCAAGATGATTAGTTATGGAAAATCATTACTTATCAGAACACACAACTTGAGAAAGATACAAACTCTGCCTAACTTCAGGCCTTTGCAACCTGTGCCCCTCACAGGGTCACTATACGTGGACAATAGAAACTCGAGCTTCTTCTTAGATCTTTGATCTCATCTAGAATTTTACCCTAGGTTGACTAACATCTTTTTCTGGACCAAAGAGAAAAGTCTGGATGAGGTTTCACATCTGCTTTTGACCCTAAAATGAAACTGTAAGAAATTTTAGTTCAAAGGCATGGATCAACTGACTATATATAAGAAGAGTTTAAAGAGCTTAAGCCTCACAATTTGAGAATCAGCATCATCCCCAGTGCTTGGGCCCATTTGTAAGAAATCCATTTGCTGCTTTCCCCTACATAGAGACTCCCTTCAGAATAAAGTGCCTAGTGTGTCATTGTCTTTAGCCTAGAGAAATAATCTTCACCTCAGATACTGATATACCCCTTCTTCTTTCTCAAATATATAGAATCCCTGTGTTCTGTTAATTTTCCCCTCTATCAATTTGGCAAAATTAAAATGAATAGTATTCTGCTCCAGTTAAAATGTAGAAAGTTGTGACAGTCACTCTTACCTTTAACTGGGAAAAAGAATTGGATAAACTGAGGAAATCATTTTTTAAATGACAGCTATTGAATACAAAACATTCTAAAGGAACTAAATTCAAAAGAGGGATCAAATCCTAGAAATTTATATAAACACATAAAAATGATAGAGATGTAATCAAATTTTTGAAAAATCACTCCAAAGGATTGTTTTTCCAGACAAAATAAAAATATTAATTAATTTCTTAAAACCTATTCTTAATAAGCTTAACTTTGTGCTTTTTCTTGATAGGAGAATATAACTTAATTTAATTGCTAGATTTTATTCAGATATTGATTTTTTAAGCACTTGACATAACTAATAATGGATCACATAATTTTTCAGCATAAATAATAAAATGTAAACTTTTTAATTCTCACACACAAAACCATGAGGAACAAATATAAACAACAACAGCAATGCATAGCCATCAGCAGTCCATTTCTTGAAATAGTCTGACATTGAGCCATCGAACAAGAGAAAGTCCTTGATTCACAGCTGTCTATGTGTATAGTTTTATAGCATTGATTTAGCATGTATTTTGCGTACCTTCGGTGAATTCAGTGTCCATGCTGCTCATGTGATGCCCCTCTCAAATCCAAAACCCAATGAGAGGAATTAAATAGTACTAAGAAATGAGATTTTATCAGGTAGGATTGAGTCCTGGAGGGCCATATACCATTGCAATATAAAGATTTTTTGAATATCCCCCAAGAAATAATTTTTGCCCAATAGAGTGCAATAGTGAACTCACTGAAAATGCATAGTGTAAATGAATTTAAACCAGTGATAGGACATATTTATACAATTAATATTTTGAATATGTATTTGCAGGACAGAAATATTTTCCCTTGAATTGTATAACCTTTTTTGTTTTTTAAACATGAAACTTATATTTACAAGAGATAATTCCCCCAGCCTGCCCCCAAAATTTCGCTAATTTGCTTACAGAAGTCGGAGATTCAAAACTCACTACACACTGGCATCTGTTGGGGGGAAATAGGGAAGGGACAGTGGGGGGTAGGGAGTTGGAGAGAGATAGCATGGGGATGCCAGATATAGGTAAAGGGGAGGAAGGCAGCAAATCACATTGCCACATGTGTACCTATGCAACAATCTCGCATGTTCTTCAAATATACCCCCAAACCTAAAATGCAATAAAAAAAAAAAAAGAGAAAAAAAAACTCATTTAATAGAAATTCATTTTGAAGCACACTTTTCCTAGGCACCTCAGGGATCATCTTGTGCTATAGTGTCCAGCCCCAGATATTTGGATAATTACAAATGTAATAATGGGTGTTGAAAGTTGTTTTTTTGTTTTTTTGTTTTTTTGTTTTGAGATGGAATCTTGTTCTATATCCCAGGCTACAGTGCAATGGCGCAATCTTGGCTTACTCCAACCTCCGCCTCCCAGGTCCTGGTTCAAGCAATTCTCCTGCCTCAGTCTCCCAAGTAGCTCGGATTATAGGCACGCACCACCATGCCCACCTATTTTTTGTATTTTTAGTTGACACTGGGTTTCACCATGTTGGCCAGGCTGGTCTTGAACTCCTGACCTCGTGATCCGCCCACTTCAGCCTCCCAAAGTGCTGGGATTACAGGCATGAACCACTGTGCCTGGCCATTGTAAGCTATTTTTAATGTTTCAAAATGCCTAGACAAAATCATATTCTGCCTGGAGTTTGTTTCTCTAATATGTTCAGTCAGATAGGTCTTTATTCTGTAAAAACTGGACATCAATTCCCTGACATCTCCTTGCCATTCATGTACCCTGCCTTCTGCCTCCCACAGCTCCCCGTTTTTGTTCACCACCATGCTTAATCCCCTTAGATATTTGCCAGAATATTTAACAGAACAAAAAATTACTGCTTATTAGGTAAATTTTTCTAAATATAATATTTTGAAGCAGAAAGTTTATGATTAAAAGTTATTAACAGAAGAGCTTAGTAGTGAAAATGTTTCAACTACTGATTTATTCTAACTTTCTACTGAGGTATAAAGAAGTCAAAGCATTTTCCAAGACCATGCAACTGGTTAATAATAGAGGCAAGATTAAGTCCCAAATTTCTGACTAAAACTTGTCATATGTTGCTGTCTTCAGCATCAACAACACTAAACACTTGTATGTAAATGGCATGAAGGCCATTTTCTATGGATACAGGTTAGTGGTTGCCTTATCCATTTCCCATGGATAAGGCTTATGAGAGCTAATTTTGCCTGGCTTGGTGTATGTCAGGGTACTGTCTTCAGCCCAGAGCACAGCAGAAGGCAGGGATGCAAAATGCTGGTGCAGCATTTTTGACAGATCCTGAAAGCAAGCCTGTGTTGTCTGTGACTGCTGAGTTGTGCTATGATAATAGTGGTTCACAATCATGTCCCTAAGGCACTACAAGTTTTTAGAATGTGATCTGAAGTATCAAAAAGTTGTTATATTTAGAACAGTTTTAGCATTCACTACACATGATGGCATTCTAAGGTTACAAATGGCAATCCACACAATTTATTTAATTGGACTTTAAAAGAAGATTCCTGGAATATAATTTAGTAGAAGACTCAAGGTATACAGTCACATTACAGTACTTGTTATTTTAGTTTATACTTGTAATAGTTTTACTTTTGCCTCATCAAGCCTTTGCTAACTATTACAGTATGAAGCTCATTCACTTTTTGCCTCTTTGAATTATTCAACTCCATTAAAACACAATCAATTCATCAATTGTGTATTTATTTAATAAATTCATTGTGCATCTGCCATGTACCAGACTTGTGCTAGATACTGGGGATATACTGATGGGAAAAAAAAACTATAAAGTATAGCAACTATAACATGTATAGCGCAATAAAAATAAAATAACTGTGATAAGTACTACTGAAAGGAAGGTATGTTTATTAAAGGCAGATTTGATGAAATTGAAAATAATAATAAAGGATTCCTTGAGGAAGGAATGATTAAGCAACAGTCTGAAGAAGTAGCCTTTAAGTAAACAAAAAAGGCAAAGAAGGGACTTCCAGGCAGAACAGCATGTATGAAGTCCCTGTGGCATGAATTGGTTCAATGAAATGAAGGCCAGTGCTGCTGGAGTGCAGAGAAGGTTGGAGAATGTTGTATGAGATGAAACCAAAGTTAGGACCAAGTTATGCATGATTTGTAGGCAGCGTTGGGCATCGTGGCTACATTCTGAAAACACTGAAATCGTTGAAGGAGGTGGGGTGATTAGATTTATGTTTTGAGAAATCATGTGACAGTATTGTGCAAAACAAAGCAGAGAAGAAGAAAGGATGTATTAAGTCCTATTAGGAGATTATTTTAGAAACAGGAGTGACAAATGATACTTATTTAGACCATGCCCTCTCAACAGGGGTGATATCACACCAACAGGGCTAAAATTGGTTCATGGAAGGGGAAAAAAAATCTTAGCTATTACAATGATTTGTAGCCCTATAAAGTACAACCCTAACTAACAAAATCTTAATCCTTAGTATTTAATTTCTATTACTGGGTTTTGCTGTTATTTTGGGGTATCACATTAGGAGAAAAGAAATTGAATTAATGGAAAATATGCAAAATGTGTGAAAGATAGATCAGTGTTACAAAACTATGTGGAATAGATGGCTGTGATTCAAGGACTTTCTCAGGCACGATTATTGCACCTTAAAGTCATATTGCAAGAGATGGCCGAAGCATGGCTATGGGCTGCTATTGGCCACCTTGTGGATGTTGTTTATATTTGATCCTCATGCTTTTGTGTGTGCACTGGGCTTTCAGAATTAAACTAAAATTGTTTGGCCAGGCGCAGTGGCTCACGCATGTAATCCCAGCAGTTTGGGAGGCCGAGGCGGGTGGATCACAAGGTGAAGAGATCGAGACCATCCTGGTCACCAGTAGAGACCTGGTGAAACCCCGTCTCTACTAAAAATACAAAAAATTAGCTGGGCATGGTGGTGCGTGCCTGTAATCCCAGCTACTCAGGAGGCTGAGGCAGGAGAATTGCCTGAACCCAGGAGGCAGAGGTTGTGGTGAGTCAAGATCGCGCCATTGCACTCCAGCCTGGGTAACAAGAGCGAAATTCCGTCTCAAAAAAAAAATAATAAAATAAATTTTAAAAAAATAAAATTGTTCATATTGCATTATTTAATTTGACAAAAGTTAAACAACTCATCATTCATTTTGTCAAATGTTAGAAAGAAAAAATGCCAACAGTATCAGAATGGATATCTAGCAGCTAAATAAGCAAAAAGATGTTCTCAAGCAAAAGTCAAAAGCTTACTAAAAATAATTTTTAAGAAATTAATGTTATTAAGTTTTACTTCTGCTGGAAAATATGATTTGAATTGTTTTGAAAGAAATTGATTCTATTGCTATTATTATTGTATAATTTTATATATTAATTATTTGCATCTGTAGTTTGATATAATTTATTTAAGCATGTAAATTATATTTGAAGTTACTCAGCATATTCAGTTTTAAAGTTAAATGTTAATACCTTTAAAATTTTTAATTTACTTTAACTTGAAAACTTTACTTATTCTTCATTCTTCATTATATGCAAAAAGCTTTAAATTATACTTTAAATTATGAGATACATGTGCACAACGTGAAGGTTTGTTACATAGTTATACACATGCTATGGTGGTTTGCTGCACCCATCAACCCATCATCTACATTAGGTATTTCTCCTAATGCTATTCCTCTCCTAGCCCTGCATCCCCCAACAGGGCCCAGTGTGTGATGTTCCCTTCCCTGTGTCCATGTGTCCTCATTAATCAACTCCCACTTATGAGTGAGAATATGCAGTGTTTGGTTTTCTGTTCCTGTGTTAGCTTGCTCTGAAAGATGGTTTCCAGCTTCACCCATGTCCCTACAAAGGACATGAACTCATCCCCTTTTTATGGCTGCATAGCATTCCATGGTGTATATGTGCCACATTTTCTTTATCCAGTCTATCACTGATGGCATTTGGGTTGGTCCAAGTCTTTGCTATTGTGAATAGTGCTGCAGTAAACATATGTGTGCATGCATCTTTATAGTAAGATGTTTTATAATCCTTTGGGTATATACCCAATAATGCGATTGCTGGGTCAAATGGCATTGCTGGTTCTAGATCCTCAAGGAATCTCCACACTGTCTTCCACAATTGTTGAATTAATTTATACTCCCATCAACAGTGTAAAAGTGTTCCTACTTCTCCACATCCTCTCCAGTATCTGTTGTTTCCTGACTTTTTAATGATCACCATTCTAACTGGTGTGAGATGGTATCTCATTGTGGTTTTGATTTGCATTTCTCTAATGACCAATGATGATGAGCTTTTTTTCATATGTTTGCTGGTCGCATAAATGTCTTCTTTTGAGAGGTGCATGTTGATATCCTTTGCACACTTTGATGAGGTTATTTTTTTCTTGTAAATTTGTTTAAGTTCTTTGTAGATTCTGGATATTAGCCCTTTGTCAGATGAATAGATTGCAAAAATTCTATTCTCCCATTTTGTAAGTTGCCTGTTCACTCTGATGATAGTTTCTTTTGCCGTGCAAAGCTCTTTAGTTTAATTAGATCCCATTTGTCAATTTTGGCTTTTGTTGCCATTGCTTTTGGTGTTTTAGTCATGAAGTTTTTTTGCCCATGCCTATGTCCTGAATGGTATTAGGACATAACATTCTAGGTTTTCTTCTAAAGTTTTATGGTTTTAGGTCTTACATTTATGTCTTTAATCCATCTTAATTTTTGTGTAAGGTGTAAGGAAGAGGCCCAGTTTCAGTTTTCTGCATATGGTAAGCGAGTTTTCCCGACACCATTTATTAAAGAGGGAATCCTTTCCCCATTGCTTGTCTTTGTCAGGTTTGTCAAAGATCAGATGGTTTTAGATATGTGGTGTTATTTCTGAGGCCTCTGTTCTTTTCCATTGGTCTATACATCTGATTTGCTACCAGTACTATGCTGTTTTGGTTGCTCTAGTCTTGTAGTATAGTTTGAAGTCAGGTAGCATGATGCCTCCAGCTTTGTTATTTTTGCTTAGGATTGTCTTGGCTATAAGGGCTCTTTTTTGGTTCCATATGAAATTTAAAGTAGTTTTTTCTAATTCTTTGAAGAAAGTCAATGGTAGCTTGATGGGGATAGCATTGAATCTGTAAATTACTTTGGGCAATATGGCTGTTTTCATGATATTGATTCTTCCTTACCATGAGCATGGAATGTTTTTCCATCTATTTGTGTTCTCTCTTATTTCCTTGAGCAGTGGCTTACAGTTCTTGAAGAGGTCCTTCACATTCCTTGTAAGTTGTATTCCTAGGTATTTTATTCTCTTTGTAGCAGTTGTGAATGGGAATTCACTCATGATTTGGATGTCTATTTTTTTTTTAAAGTGAAAGTATGTTTATTAAGAAAGTAAAGGAATAAAAGAATGGCTACTGCATAGGCAGAGCATCGGTGTGGGCTGCTCATTTTTATGGTTATTTCTTGATTATATGCTAAGCAAGGAGCAGATTATTTCTGAGTTTTCCAGGAAAGGGGTGGGCAATTCCCTGAACAGAGGGTTCCTCCTCCTTGTAGATCATATAGTATAACTTCCTGACATTGCTATGGCATTTGCAAACTGTCATGGCACTGATGGGCATGTCTTTTAGCATGCTAATGCATTATAATTAGCATGTAATGAACAGTGAGGAGGATGACCAGAGGTCACTTTCATTGCCATCTTTGTTTTGGTGGGATTTGGCTGGCTTCTTTACCATATGCTGTTTTATCAGCAAGGTCTTTGTAACCTTTATCTTGTACTGACGTCCTGTCTCATCCTGTGACTAAAAATGACTTAACCTCCTGGCAATGCAGCCCAATAAGTCTCAGCCTTATTTTATCCAGCCCCTATTAAAGACGGAGTAGCTCTGGTTTGAATGCCTCTGACATATTTTTCCCTTCCCTTTTATAAGAGAACTCTTAATCCTAAGCGTTATAGAGGGGCAAAGATCCATCTTTGGATCTTTCATATCCTTTGCTACTTTGTGTTTTTTTACCTTTGTTGGTTTAAAGTCTGTTTTGTCAGAGACTAGGATTGAAACCCTTGTTTTTATTTGCTTCCCATTTGCTCCATTCCTTTATTTTGAGCTTGTGTGTATCTTTGCACATAAGATGGGTCTCCTAAATACAGCACACCAGTGAGTCTTGACTCCTTATCCAATTTGCCAGTCTGTGTCTTTTAATTAGGGCATTAAGCCCATTTACATTTAAGGTTAGTTTTGTTATATGTGAATTTGATCCTGTTATTATGATGCTATTTGGTAATTTTGCACACTAGTTTATGCAAAAATACTTTTTTATCGTATGATTGGTCTTTATATATTGCTGTGTTTTTGCAGTGGCTGGTACCAGTTTTTCCTTTCCATATTTACTGCTTCTTTCAGGAGCTCTTGCAGAGCAGGCCTGCTGGTAACAAAATCCCTCAGCATTTGCTTGTCTAGAAAGGATTTTATTACTCCTTCACTTATGAAGCTTAATTTGGCTGGATGTGAAATTCTGGGTTGAAAATTCTTTTCTCTCTGGCTGCCCTTAATAGCTTTTCCTTCATTTTGACCTTGGAGAATTTGATGATTATGTGTCTTGAGGTCGATCTTCTTGTGGAATATCTTAATGGCGTTCTCTGTTTCCTAAATTTCAATATTGGCCTGCCTTGCTAGGTTGGGGAAGTTCTCCTGGATAATATCATGAAGTGTGTTTTCCAGCTTGTTTCCATTCTCCCTGTCTTCTTCTGGTACTCCAATCAATCGTAGGTTCAGTCTTTTTATGAAGTCCTGTATTTCTTGGAGGCTTTGTTTATTCCTTTTCATTCTTTTTTGTCTGTTCTTGTCTGCATGTCTTATTTCAGTAAGGTGGTCTTCAACTCAGATATTCTTTCTTCTGCTTGGTTGATTCAACTGTTGATACTTGTGTATGCTTCATGAAGTTCTTGTGCTGTGTTTTTCAGCTCCATCAGATCATTTATGTTTTTCTCTAAACTGGTTATTCTAGTTAGCAATTCCTCTAACCTTTTACCAAGGTTCTTAGCTTCTTTGCATTAGGTTAGAGCATACTCCTGTAGCTCAGCATAGTTTTTTATTACTCATCTTCTGAAGCCTACCTCTGTCAATTCACCCATCTCATCCTCTTTCCAGTTCTGTGCCCTTAATGGAGAGACGTTGCGATCATTTAGAGAAGACGTACTGTGGCCTTTGGGTTTTCAGCATTTTTTTCGTTGATTCTTTCTCATCTTCATGAGTTTGTCTAGTTTCTATCTTTCAGGATGCTGATCCTTGGATGGGGTTTTTGTGGGGGCCTTTTTGTTGTTGATGATGATGCTGTTGTCACTTTCTGCTTGTTTGTTTTTCTTTCAACAGTCAGGTCCTTGTCTGTAGGGCTGCTGAAATTTGCTGGAGGTTTACTTCTGGCCGTATTCATCTGATTCACTCCTGTGCCTGAAGATGTCACTCAAGGAGGCTGGAGAACAGCAAAGATGGTGCCTGCTCCTTCTTCTGGGACCTCTGACCTCAAGTGGCACCAATCTGATGCCAGTAGGATTGCTCCTGTATAGGATGTCTGACAACCCCTGTTGGAGGGTCTCATTTAGGTGGTACAAGGAGCAGGGCCCATTTAATGAAGCACTTTTTCCCTTGGTGGAGTGGGTGTGTTTCACTTGGGGGAAACCCATTCGTCTAGGCTGTCCAGATTCCTCAGAACTACCAGGAGGAGAGGCTAAGTCTACTGGTTCACAGAGAGATTTGAATTCTGTCCCTGAGCCTCTGGCTGGAGTTATTGAAGTTCCTGCAGGGAAGCCCCACCCAATGAGGAAGCATGGTCAGGGTTATGCCTGAAGAGGCACTCTGGCTGCAGACTGCCATAGCCGGTGTATTGGGCTGTGGGGACAAGTCTTGGGACCAAACTGTCCAGCCTCCCTGCCTTCAGCAGGAGAAAAACACAGTCTGGAGCTATAAAAATGGATGCCACCCTTCCCCTGCCCAGGGAGCTTAGTGTATAAGGCAGTTGTGAGTCCCAGTGCTGGTTGCTGCCTCTCCCCCAAGGTGCTCAAATGGCTTAGACAGCAGGCAGCCCTAGCCTTTTCCCTAGGAGTTCGGTAGGCTTAAGCAGATTCTAGCTCAGAGGCTGTAAGAATCTGCACGTTCCGGGTTTGGGATGCTAGGCCTTGGTGGCATGTGTTCCTGAGTGGGATTTTCTGATCCATGGGTTGCACAGTTTCTTGGAAATAGCACAATTTTGCCAGCTAAGTAACATGCTTACTCACTGCCTCCCTTGGCTGAGGGGAGAAGATTCCCCTGCCCCTATGACTCTCAGTGGGCTGTCACAGCACACTGTTCTTCCTTCTCTCCATGAGTTACACCAGACTTCTAGTCAATTTTGATGAGAGAACCTGGATGCTTTGGTTTCTGGCAAAGGATTCACATTTAGTTTTTTTCAATGGGAGCCTCCAAACGCTGCCACTTCTAGCCGGCCATCCTGGCCCTACAGGTCCTATTTTTATACCAGATTCTGGATCTCAAAAAAAGGGAATCAGTCCATTTCCCATGGAAGTCTTATTTCTCAACAGAAAGGTGGGGATCTTGCTATACCTTCCAGTAGACCAAGAGCATGCTTTTTAAATTCAAAAGTGCAAGGAACTTAGTATCTCTCCATAAATGACATTAGCCATCCCCAAAAGTATATTTCCTACCTAGTTATTATACACCAAAACTCTCACATAACACGAAGTCATTTCTTATAACCCCAAAAGTAAAAAATGTCAGATAATGCCATGTAAAACAGAACAGAGCTTTTATTTAGAGAGGGGTCCATCCACTTTGGATTCCTGAGAGTTCATGAGGAAAACAGAGTCTGTGGCACCTCTGTTTTCCCCAAGCAGTCCCAGGTTGTTAGAGCTTGAATAGCTACTTTTAATTAAGCTGACTTTTAACCATAGCACTCTTAAAAAAAATCCTTTTAAATCTCTTTTAACCTGACTTTAGCCACATCAAATGGCCCATATTTATGGCTTTTAAACTTTATCAAAGGTAGACTTCTAGGTGCTCAGAGAAAGGAAAATTCAAGATAGCTCATGTAGCGGAAGAGAATCAACAAACAGTAAAGATCACACAGATATCAAACCAGAAAGGGTGCACTCACTAAGCCAGGAATTGAACATGAACCCAAGCCACCACTGTAAAATGGCAAAACCTTAGCTGCTGAGCTTCAGCATTTGGTGATTTCCATTGCCCTTCCCAGAGGAGCCTACAGCAGTCAATTTTGAGCTTTCAAATGCTTTTAACTGCTCAAGATAAAGTTTAGAGCTAACTATGACATAAATTCCAAAATTTCTGGAAGGCAGAAATAAGACAAAGTACTGCCATGTGATTACAAGGTCAAGCCCCCAAGGACATAACTAACCACATTGTTGGACTGGGTTGAATAGCAGGCTTATGTGGTCCTAAGCCCATGTTCTATCCTAAGGTACTACTCCTCTTTATGACAGAGTGACACAGACAGACAAATTCATAGCACAAAGTACAGTAAATTCACTACAGCTTCAGGCTAGCCTCCCAAATCTTTTTTCCCATTAATCAAAACGTTATAGTGGAGATAAACAGTGATTTTCACCATTCATTCAATCAGTCTGCACAGAGTGAAAGAAACCAGAAGCCTGACTAGTAAGAAATTCCTAACATTTTGACGGCATACCAGGCTTCTGGGTTCCCAGGGGACCTAGCAACCCTTCTTGCAACATCATAATGCTGGGGGTCAAGCTCCAACACAAAAGAAAATATTTTTTTCTTCTTCTTCCCTGTTTCATGGAGCCACAGGCAAAGCCTCTCAATTTTGTAAGATGCCACCCAACCAACTGCATGGGGGACCCAAATTAACATTTCCATTCTGGCTGGTGCAAAATACATGTGACAAAACATAGATATTAGCATCCAATATTGAACTAGCAAGGCTCAAAGTTTCCCCTGGATGGGACCTGTCATCTTTAATCCACCCAAAGCAGATTAAAGGAGTTTCAACATACGATCTCTCGACAAGATGGTCACCTTGAGTAACAGGATAGAAAAAAAAAAACGGGAGAGAAAGAGAGTGAGAAAAGCATTGCCTGCAGTGTGGCAGAGAAGCCAAAGAGCTCAGGGAGGCCAGAGAAAGACCCACCCATTGCAGCAACACTGAATCAAAAGTTCAGGCTTGTCTGTAGTGAAGGAATCTTTTCCAGCAGTCCCATCAGCTCTCAAGTGTGCCCCTTTGGGGAGAAAACAGATCATTTTCCATGATCCTGTACATACCTAATCCTGTCACCCATAGCCATCAGCAAAGAGCGCAAGGCAGACTAATCCAAAGAGAATAGTACCTAACATCCCATAGTACCAAATCCATTTTAACCAAGCAGGACTTTACTGAGGTGAGGGAACTCTAACCCCTAAATCTTAGGAAGGACTCTAAACCTTCATAAGTTGGGCCTTGAACCCAAGTTGATTCAAACATCCTTGCCTTTTATTAAGAGGGGCCTTTAACCCACTCTGTCTTAGGAGGGACTTTAGGCCTCCTAAGTTAGACATCTAACCCAATCCCATCCTTTACCTGAGTCCTAGCATTTACCCAATTCAGCCAATTGGTGCTGCAGTCTATCTCCTTTGGGTCAGGGGACTCTTCAATATTTTCCCTTTGGGCTTTGCCAGCAAGATGTTACCGGACAAGGGTCCCAATCCAGACCCCAAGAAAGGGTTCTTGGATCTCACACAAAAAAGAATTCAGAACAAGTCCATATAGTAAAATGAAAGCAAGTTTATTAAGAAAGTAAAGGAATAAAAGAATGACTACTCCATAGCAGAGCAGCCATGCTTATTATTTTATGTATCAATCACAACTGTACAGCATATTCATGGTATTAACAATTCATGAGTACAAATAGGAAACCAATACAAAGTAACAAGAAAAAAAAGATTGATAAACACTGGTTTAGATGAGAGCAATGGAAGTAGGACTGCAGAACAATGGGTCAATTACAAAGAATTTTTTTGGAGGTAAATGATTAGGACTCAGTGAATAATCTGATTTGAAGGGTGACAGAGAGGAAGATGTCAAATATGACTCCTAGGTCTGGCTTAAGCAACACTATAGATTATTCTATCAGCCATGAAATAAGAAAGTATTAGAAGATCACCAAGAGTTTATTTGTCATTTGATGGTTTATTTTGTGAAGTCTGTTAGTGTGTGCACAATTGTGTATCTGTGTGCACATATTTAATGAAAGGAAAGGGTCTTTGGTGTATTAACTTTTAGGTGTCTGTAGCAGGCAGAATAATGGCTCTCTCAAAATGTTCACGACCTAATTCCTGGAAGCTGTGCATAAATTATTTTACATTGTAAAGAGGAATTAAGGTTACAGATAGAATTAAGGTTTTAATCACTTGACCTTAAGATATTAATGGTAATCACCAGGACAGCCACCAGGAAAATAATTCAGAAATATATAGTAAAAGATAACTATACAAAGGAATTAAAATGGTACACTAGAAATATCTATTTAACAGAAAAGATGGCAGTAATGGAGGAATTCAGGAATAAAAAAGACATAACAAATAAAAACCAAATAACAAAGTAACAGATGTAATCTCATTTTAACAATAAATATATTAGATGTGTAAACAGATTAAATTCTCCAGTTAAGAGACAGATTGGCAGATGGATTCTAAAATATGATCCAATTATATGCTACTTACAAGAGACTCACTCTAGATACAAAGGTACAAATAGGCTGAAAGTAAAAGGATAGGAAATAGATACCTGCAAAAGTAACCAAAAGAAAGCTCTAGTGGCTATATTAATATAGACAAAATGTACTTTAAGACAAAAATTATCTCTTGAGTCAAAGATGGACATTTTATAATGATAAAAGATCAATCTGCCAGGAAAATACAATAAATATAGATGTATATATACTTAACAGGGACTCAATATATATGAAGCAAAAGCTGACAAATTGAGCAAAGATAGACAATTCAACAATAATTGAAGACTTCAGTACCCCACTTGCCATAATAATAGACAAGTAGATAGATCAGTAAGGAAGTAAACTTGAGCAACACCACCAATCAATTAGACCTAACAGACATCTACAGGATACTCCACCCAGTAACAGCAGAATACATACTCTTCTCAAGAGCTTATGGAATATTCACCAAAATAGACCATATGTTAGGCCATTAAACAAATTCTGTAAGTTTGGAATGACTGAAATCATACACAGTGTGCCCTTTTGTCCACAATAAAATGAAACTGAAATCAAAAACAGAAGAAAATTTGCAAAATTCACACATGTGGAAATTAAATAACATACATCTAAAGGACCAATTATTTAAAGGAGAAACCACAGGGGAAATTAGAAAATACTTCTAGATAAATGTAAGTGAAAACACAGCATACCAAAACCAATCGGATACAATGAAAGCAGTGACCAGAGAGAATTTCTAACTGTAGACACCTGCACTTTAAAAAGAAGAAAATAACCTACATTTTCACATTAAGAAAAAAGAAAAAGAAGGGCAAACTGAATCAAAAGCAAGGAGAAAGATGGAAATAATAAATATTAGAGCCAAAATAAACACAACAGAGAATAGAAAAATCATACAGAACATCAGTGAAACTAAATGTTGTTTCTTTAAGGATATCAACAAAATTATTAACATTTAATTAGACTAATAACTATTTGAAGAGAGAGAGAGGGAGAGAGAAGACTCAAATTAGCAAAGTCAGGAAAGAAAGTGGGGACACTGGTAGCAATGTTCCTCCTTAGTAAAAAGGATCTTAATGAAATATGGTAAATAATGGTATGCTGATAAGTTAGATTACCTAGATAAAATGACAAATTCTTGGAAGACACAAACTACCAACACTGACGCAAGAAGAAATATTAAATCTGAATTCACCCATGACAAGTAAGTTGACTGAAATCAGTTATCAAAAACTTTTCATTAAAGAAAAGCCTAGGACCAGATGGTTTCACTGGTGAATTCTACCAAACACCCAAAAAAGAATTAGCACCAATCCTTCACAAACTGTTCTAATAAATAGAACAGAAGGGAACATTTCCTAACTCATTCTATGAGGCCACCATTTCCCTGACACAAAAGCCAGACAAAAGCATCATAGGAAAAGAAAACTACAATACTGTATAGGCCAATATCCCTTAAGAATCTTCAACAATGTGGTGGTAAACATAATCCAGCAACATACAGAAAGCATACCATGGCCAAATGAAATTTATTCCAGCAATTCCAGCTTGGTTCAACACGCAAAACTGAATCAATGTAATATAGCATATTATAGAATAAAGGAAGAAACTCCACATGATCATTTCACTAGATGAAGAAAAAGCATTTGACCATATGCAGCACCCTTTCATAATAAAAATGCTCAACAAACTAGGGGTAGAAGCTTCCTCAAACTAGTAAAAGGCATCTTTGAAAATCCCACAACGAACATCATACTTAAGGTGAATGATGAAAGCTAAGATCAGGGAAGCCAAGGATGCCTGATCTTGCCACTTACATTCAAGAGAATAAAAAGGCATCCAGATTGGAAAGGAAGCCAAGAATGTATCTCCATTTGCAGACAGCATGATCTTATATGTGGAAAACCATAATGAATCCACCAAAAAGCTATTAGAGCTAATAAGCTCAGCAAGTTCGCAGGATACAAGATCAATATACAAAAGTGAGGTATAATTATACTTACCAGCAATGAGCAATCACATATACCAGCAACGAGTAACCCAAAAATAAAATCAAGAAAACAATTCCACTTAACAATAGCATAAATAAGAGTAAAATACTTAAGAGTAAATTTAACCAAAGAGGCATAAGACATTTACACTTAAAGCTACCAGATATTGCTGAAAGAAATTAAAGAAGACCCAAATAAATGGAAAGACATCTGGTATTGTTGCACTGGAAATTTAATATTGTCAAGATCCCCAAAATTAATTATAGATATAATGCAATCTCTAACAAAATTTCAACTTCCCTTTTTTTTTAAAAAAAAAAAAACTTATGTGGAATTACAAGGAACCCAGAATAATAAAAATAATCTTGAAAAATAAGAACAAAGTTGAAAGATGCATACTTTTCTGATTTCAAACCCTACTTCAAAGAAATAGTACTCCAAACAGTATCATACTGATATAAAGTTAGACAAATAAGTTCATACATGTATGGTCAGCTAATTTTTGACAAGAGTAGTAAGACCATTCAATGAGAAAGAAATGGCTTTTTCAACAAAGGTTCTGGGACAACTTGATATCCACATGCAAAATAATGAATTTGGACTGCCTTCCTCATGCCATATGCAAAAATTAACTCAAAATGGATCAAAGACTTAAATATAAGAGCAAAACTCTAAGATTTTTAGAAGAAAACATAGGTATTAATCTGTATGACCTTTGATCAAGGCAATGGCTTCTTAGATGACACCAAAAGCACAAGCAACCAAAGAAAAAATAAATAAATTGGGCTTCACCAAAATTTTAAAAAAGTTTGTGTGTTAAAAGACACTCTCAAAAAAAGTGAATAGACTACCTACATTATGGGAGAAAATATTTGCCCATCATGTATCTCAGAAGAGTTAACTGTCCAGAATATAAAAATAACTTTTACAAATCAACATTTAAAAAGACAAGAAACTAAAAAATGAGCAAAGGATTTGAATATACGTTTCTCCAAAAACGATACATAAATGGCCAATAAGCAACTGAAAATATGTTCAACATCATCAGTTATTAGGAAAATGCAAATCAAAATGATGAGATAATAACACTTCACAGCTATTAGGATGGTTATATAAAGTTTTTAAAGGAAGAAAGAAAGAAAATAACAAATGTTGGTGAGGATGTGGAGAAAATGGAATCCTCATACACTGCTGGTGGGGAATGTAAAATGATATAACCACTTTGACAAATAATTTGACAGTTCCTGAAGAGAAGTAAACATAGTTATTTGTGATTCTACCCTAGGCCCATACCCACGAGAACTGAAAAAATATGTTCACACAAAAACTTGTACCTGAATGTTTATAGTAGCATTATTTATAATAACCAAAAAGTGGAAACAGTCCTTAAGTTCATCAACTGATGAGTAGATAAATAAAAAATAGTGTATCTACACAATAAAATATTATTCAGCCATAAAAAAGAATGTAGTATTCATACATACTACCACATGGATGAACCTTGAAAACATTACGCTAAGTCAAAGAAGCCAGTCACAAAAGACCACTTATTATTTCATGTTTATAAAAGGTCCCAAATGAGAAAATCCATAGTGACAGAACATAGATTCCTAGTTGCCAGGGGCTGGAGGAGACAGGAATGGGGAGTTACTGCTAAGGAGCACGGGGTGTCCTTTGGGGATGATAAAAATGTTCTGGAATTAGATAGTGGTGATACTTGTACAACTTTGTAAATACACTAACAACCACTGAATTTTAAATTTTAAAATGATGAATTTTATGGTATGTGAGTTATATCTCAATTTTTAAGCAAAGAGGGAGACAGAAGAAGGGAGTCAGAGAAAGAGATGCCATGGAAGATGGACAAAGGGGACCATAACTCAAGTCATGCAGGTGACCTGTAGAAGCTGGCAAAGGCAAGAAAACAGATTTTCCCTTTGAGCCTCCAGAAAGGAAAACAGCTCTGCTAGCACCTTGGACCTTGATTTTAGTCCAGTAAAACCTCTGTCAAACTTTTAAACTACGGAACTATAAGGTAATAACTTGAGGTTGTTCTAAACCTCAAGTTTGTGGTAATTTGTTTTAGCAGCAGTAGAAAACTAATATAGTACCTTTGACATGTCTAAGTGGAAATGTCCAGAATGAAATTTCATATGTGAGTCTGAGGTTCATAAGAGAGATTTCGGCTAGATATATAATAGCAATTTCTAGATGCTCTTTCAATACATTTATATATATGTATGAGAGAATTAATCCACTGGATATCTACAGGCATTTGAGGTTATTACTTATTACTTACATTTTTATTATCAAGGCATTGAGAGGTTCAATAACTTCCTTGAGACATACAGGTATTAAGTAGTAGGCGGAGCTATGACTCAAATGTGGGGAGTCTGGCTTCAGAGTTGGGTCACTTCTCACAAATAAATAGATTTGTGAATTATCATGTAGGTTATAATTGAAGCTGTCTGAGAAACGCCTATTGGTAACATAGAACACATGAGTCACATTTGCAAGAGCTTTTTTGGAGTGATGTTGGGAAGAAGCCAGATTGGGTTGATGAGTGAATGAGGGATGACAAAGTGAAGATGTAAGTGTAGAGAGAAGTTTTCCAGAAAACATATCTTTGAAGAGGGAAAGAAAGATGGCATCATATCAGCAGGAGAATGAGAGTTGAGTCGAGTAGTTTTTGAATGAAAGTCTTGAAGATGTTTAAAAACTGTGGGAAATTCTGATGGAGAGGGATGAGTCTATAAAAGTGAGAAAGAATATTTATTCCTGCTTAAGAATTCTGAGAAGGAAAGGAGAAGGAGGATCTACAACACTGGAAGGATTGGCCTTACACAGGAAAGGGACAGTTACTTTATTATATCTGAATGGATCGAAAGGGATGGGTGTAAGCCGATATATTTGGTTTTAAGAAGTTGAGGACATTTCTGAGGGCTTCTGTGTTTTATTCTCTCATATGAAGTAGGAGTTAAGGTTGCTCTCTGAGAGTGGGCAAGGTGGTAGAAAAGTAGGTGAAGTCAGTGGCTGTGGCAGTGACGCCACAGTAGAGAATCAGCAGTTTGAGGAGAGCGAAGAAGGCTTGAGTCATCATTTTGGAGAACAGGAGATCAAGTTGCCTAGGGGAACATCATCGTATTTTTGTCAGTCTCAAGGGCTCTTTTAAGGATTTATTTGATTTGCTGCTATCGTCTTAAGTTGTCCACAAATTACTACACATGTCTTAGATTTCTCCTCACTCTCAACAGTATTGTAAAATTCTTCTTCTAATTTCATCTCAATGTCCAGGATAGTGTTGAGAAATAATTAGGAAATATTCTTGGATTAATTAGGCTATTTGATTAATCTGAATACTTCAGTTCCCAACACTTCTAGATAAAGGAATTTTACTGTAACATGTTTATAAACTAGACATCTCCTTCCAAATCTGATTTCAATAGAAATCTTCAATTTTTTTAGAAAAGGTCAGCTATAAAAATTTTTTATAGTTAAAATATTTTAGCTATAAAATGTTTTAAAGTTAACAGAAAAATTAACAAAAGACCTTATCCCACAAAAGCTAGAGAAAAAAGCTTCAACCCTCTCATTTTATTTTGAGGTTAATAAACCTTATAAGTTTATAGATCCATTACTAGTGGAATAAACATTCACACGGGTGTGTTGAATTGTGAGAAAGTGAGATCTTTTTTGAGGAAGCAGACGGTGAAATGAGACACAAGGGATGGCTCTGGGCAGAGATAAGGGAACTCCTGCCAAACTCCCTTCCTGCTTGTTACTGTCCACAAATATGTGTGTGGTTGCAATTGAGCTTCTCTGAGGCCCTCTTCCATGCCAGAGGCTGATAAAAAAACTGTGACCATTTAGTTACAAATGGAAATCTCACAGCATGTAAAGCATAGCAACCAGGAGAGTCCCAAGGGAATTACCCAGCAACAATCAGAAAGTTAAAAACAAAGCAACCCAGTAACCAAAACATAACCCAGACAAACTATAGAGCCAAGGAAAGAAGAAAACACTCCAGGCAGAGCAGATATGCTGTGTCAGATTCAGTCCAACAGTGTCACAAGACTTTTACTTCCTCACTTATGTTTAGCAGATGCCTACTGTGTGGCAGTGCTTTGCCAGGGGCTAGGGATTTTAAATTGAATAAGAAATAGTCCGTGTCTTCAATGAAATAACCCCAGCAGTACAGTGTGACAAATGTTAGGATGAGGCATCGGCAATGTACTATGGGAGAAAAGGAGATTTGGGATGTTTGGGAATATGTTTACTTTGAGATGTATTTGGGACATTCAGTTGGAACTGACCTGATCCCAGACTTCATTTGGCAGATTTATAAGCTATAGCTTGGAACAGACAATAAGAATGGCGATATATGATAAGAATATCTATAGATTGTAGGCCAGGTGCAGTGGCTTATTGCTGTAACCCCAGCACTTTGGGAGGCTGAGGTGGGCAGATCATTTGAGGTCAGGAGTTCAAGACCAGCCTGATCAACATGGTGAAACACCATCTCTACTAAAAATACAAAAAAATTAGCCAGGCATGGTTGGTGCATGCCTGTAATCCCAGCCATTTGGGAGGCTGAGGCAGGAGAATCACTTGAACCGTAAAGGCAGAGGTCGTGGTAAGCCAAGATTGTGCCACTGCATTCCAGCCTGGGCGACAGAGTGAGACTCCATCTCAAAAAAAAAAAGTATCTATAGATTGTAGTTGAAGTTGAGGGTTTGGAGAGAGTCATGAGGGTATAAGAAAATGACTGCAGAGCTCTGGGGAGCATTGACATTTAAAGGAGAAACCAAGAAGAGGAAGATGGAAGGAGGTAGAAGCAAACCTGAAAACAACAGAAATGGAAGCAGGAGGGAGCACCAACAAGCGTCCAATGCTGTACAGCACTCCAAAGTATATGTTGAATTTGGAAAGGAGGAGATCACTGGTGACATTCATTAGCCAGCTTAGAGCACTTCTAGGAGGAAGACACGAAAATTAAGGAAGGAGAGAGAGCAAATGTAAATATGTTCATGGTATTGTAAAGGAAAATCCAGCAAGTTTTCCATTTGAATAGCACACTTTGACACAAGCTTCAGGCAGCTAGTCCAGTAGGCTCTATTTTAATTCTTTAAACACTTTTTCATCATTTAAATGAGATCTACTTTAAAGCCCTGAGAAGGCAGGAAAGAGACTATGAAGTGAACTGGCACTTGAGTAGTCATCAGGTCCAGGTCTTTTACATACATGATTTCATTTAATACCCACAAAACCATTTAAAGAAGTTATCATTTTTTAGTTTAAGATTCAAAGGAATTGTAAAAGGGAGGTGTAAGTTAGTAGCATTGCCTAGTAACCTCAACTGTTACCACTTTGTTTTGATTTTAAAGCCTCAGGAAGACCTTTCATTTATTTTGCTTATGAGTTTTCCAGGTTTTGAAAAGCCTTGGGCCATTGGCTATCTATGACCTACCAAAATAATTCTTCTAGGCTCACTCCCACCTTCCCTTGCAAGATGCATCACAGGAGCATCACCCGCATCAGAGCTACCTGTGTGGGTGTTCCTGGCTCATCACTTAGCTGATCCCCCTTCTGCAACTCTTAGGGGATCTTCAAACTTGAACATCTATTTTTTTTTCTTTTGGTCATAAACAGAAAAGATCACATCACGTCTATCTAAAACCTATATCCAATCCTATGATGAGTTTCTTCCAACTGGAAAAATGTACTCTCAGCAACTAATTTAAATTATTCACCTGCCACTCATATTCCTGTTTCATATAAACTGATATTTACGAATTTCAGAAAATTTGAGTGTTAGCAATTCCATGAAGGCTTTGGGTAACTTTTAAAAGTTTATTTAAATACTATTTTATTTCCTAGAGGCTTAGACTCTTAAATCAGAAAGCCTATTCTATGTTACACTCTAAAATCAAGCTATTGGATTTTAAAAGTTTACCAATTTCAGAAAAATTGAGTGCTAGTAATTCCATGAAGGCTCTGGGTGATTGGTTGAGCTTTATTACACACTGGATATTTGTGTTCCCCCAAAATTCATATGTTAACACCCTGCTTCCCAGATATGATGGTATTAGGAATTGGGGCCTTTGGGAGGTAATTAGGATTAGATGAAGTTACAAGGGTAGGGACCCCATGAAAGAGATAGTACCCTTATTAGGGTTATGAGAGAGCTTGCCTCCCCTCTCTGCTTTTCCCTATGTGAGCATAAAACAAGACACGCAGTCTGTATCTTGGACAAGGTACTGCACCAAGGCCTGACCATGCTGGCATCCTGCTCTCAGACCTCCAGCCTCCACAACTGTGAAAAATGAGTTTCTATTGTTTATAGGCCATCCATTCTATGACACTTTTTAATAGCAGCCTAACATCAGCTTCATGGAGGACGTGATGGGAATATGGACTCGATGCTTTTCTTTGATTTAATGTTTATGTAGTTTTTGTGTATTTTAGTTATATTTTTAAATTTATATGATTTATATATTAGTAAGGTCAGTCTACTGTTATTATGTCTAGGGGATGTATTAACTTTTATAATCAGTACCCAAAGTGGTATAGATTAACTGAACAACCTTTTTAAAACAATCTGTCATTTTAAGGGCACGTCGCTGAGAGTCTGAGCTTTTATAGCATTGTTTTTGAAATAAGAAACTCTCAAGAACTGATCCTCTTAGCCTACATGTGGACAGCTCCAGGCAGTTTAATCAGGTCTGTGTGTTGCTGAACAATATACCTTATACAAAATCACATCTGGGGCTAAACCTCAACTCATTTCAATTTCTCAGGCAACATGTGAACAAAACCATATTTACTTTAAATATCACAAGCTGGGTATTCATGTTGACATATAATATTAAGATTAAATCACATAGCCTAAATGCCTACTTTTTATTTGGTTTAAAAGTTCATTTAAATACTATCTTATTTCCTAGAGGCTTAGACTCTTAAATCAGAAAGCCTATTCTATGTTACACTCTAAAATCAAGCTATTGGATTTAAAAAGTTCACCAACACGGACAGAAAGCTAACACCACTTTTAAATGCTTCTGGAGTAGCATTAAAAAAACCTCAGTTTGGAAGGTCGTTGAATTCAAATCCAATCTCTTTATGCTCAAAGAGCCTATAAAACAGCTCCTCAGGTATAATGAAAAGGTATAATGATTAATGTAAATATTCCTTACACTTAAAAAATCCGACTTTACCTTCAATCCGTTTATCTTAACCATAACCTTTGACTCCCTTATAAACATATTTAATTCACTTCTAATTGACAATTCTTTTTACTTTTTAAGGGAAACTTATATATCCTCCTAAGGTTAGCTTTATCGTATGATTTTGATGTGTAGGGCTATTTGGGGGTGAGGTGGGGAACAAGCAATATCTTACTATTCTCATTTTTCTAGACATTGGTATTGAATATAGAAAGAAATGAAAGGACTGAAATGTCTGCAAAAAGTTCCAAGTAGAGGTTTTAAATAAATTTTTTTTATTAAGAAAGTCAGAAAAAAATGAACTAGAAAAAGGAATGTATGACTGGCTGGGGAAACAGTCATTTTTTGGAAATAAGACAAACCTCCATCAGAAGAAGGAAATGGTTGTATATGGACCAATAGTTTTTATTTTATTTCATTTTACTTATTTATTTATTTTTTTAAAGCCTACAGCACCCGGTATTCCTGGGCAGTCTCCCATCCAAGTACTAACCAGGCCCGACCCTGCTTAGTTTCTGAGATCAGACGAGATCGGGCGTCTTCAAGGTGGTATGGCCGTAGACAGGCCAATAGTGTTATAGGAAAACTGACAATTATTACAAGGACTGAACTGTGTGAGTGTATATATCTAGTTTTAGTCTAGAAAGTAATTGGGCTAAATGAAGCCTAATGGGTTGCAACCTTTCAGAGAATATGGCCTCTGTAATAGTTTTGGAATGGAACTTTGTGCCAGAATTTAAAAACCTTAGTAAATTGCCATAATTGAGAGCGGCAGAAGCCTTAGTGTTGGGCACTGTTAGTTGAAGGTTGTCATGGAGGAAATATACCCAGGGGAAATAAGCAAAGATTCCAAAGGCATAAAAGGAATAACAAAGAGAGAAAATCTTGGCTTTGTTATCTGTGACCTTAATGTTGGGTGGTCTAGTCGGATAATGCTAGAGCTGGAAGTGACGTTGAGAATCTCTGCATCTACCACTTTATTTTTAGATGACAAAATTGAGCCTCAGAGAAAAGCTACTTGGTGATATACCTGAGATTTGAACCAGAAACTCTGTTCCCAGTAATTTATTTCATTTAGCATCACCTAACATGTTCTCATTAGTTATTGCGAAGGAATTATAATAAAAGCGATGCTTCAGTTGTATGTAAATGCATACAAATGAACATTATCATCACTATTTTTACCAAGCATTTGGAAAGAAAACTCTTGCATTTGTTTCAGATAAAAGATTCAGATAATTCCCTAGAAGCCTGAGGAACAGATTCTAGATCAATCCTCTAAACTGGCTTGATTCCTCATCCACTTTCTGACCTCCTGCTTTCTTGGTGAGAAATGATTATTGGCCCTCCTCAGTGAGAGTGTATTGATAGAGCATAGTTTTTTGTCCCCTCCTGGATATTGCATGGAGATTTGGCCTGAAACTCTTCTTTGCAAATGAAGCCATAAAGGGAAGAAAGGGTCAGACACTTCCAAATCTTTGGATTTTCTTAGTTCCTCTTTTGTAAGCCTCCATTGTTGTGTGTAGTCAACAGGGTCCCAGAGGCATACCACCGCTGAACATCTTGGCAGTACTTGTCAGCAGCAGTACCCAGCTCCTAGGGACTAATTCAGTTAGTGGTAGCTCTTGTTCCTAGTGACAGAGCCACTGGAGCAGCTCCAGTAGCAGCCAGAGCTCCTAAGGAAAAGCAGCTCTGCCAGTCTTCCAAAGCCAAGCTCCATCTCCTTCAGTGACAAGACTGCTCTCTGTTACTCTTTCTAAAGATACCCCATGTCCCAGTTCTTACGGAATCCAGCATTTTTTTCAAGCTATGTGTTTCAAATGCCTGAGAAGTCACTGAACTACTGCAAGAGCGAGTAAATCAATGTTTACATAAAGTATGTATGTTAATAAGCTGAATAAGTATTAATAGTTACTATACTATATATTCTGTACCATACCAAGCCCTTTGCAGACATTATCTCATTTAATCCTCAAAAATATGCTATGAGGTAGGTGTAATTGTGACCCCCATTTTACAGGTAAGGCAACTCAGTCTCAGAGAGGTTAAGCAAATTGCTGAAGATCATGAGACTAGGAAATGGATAAACTGGTCCAGGTCATTTAATCTCAAGTCTACAGTCTTAGTCATGACATGAGTCTCTAACATATGGGTATCACTTTTTTACAAATGTTTCTGTGTTTTGATCTAAAAGTTACAGATGTAAAAGTATTACGTAATTTATAGATTTTTAAATCTTTTTTTCAGTACTTTTTAATACTGAAAGTACCTCAACTGTCATATGATTGGTACATGATACAGTCTTTTTTCAGAGCTCTTTCAAGAATTTTACTCAAAGCCTTTAAAAAAATATAGTAGAGAAAAATGACTTTGTAAGTCAATGGAACATCATATTTGCACCTGATCTTTTAGCTGCATTCTGTTGCTCCTTAGGCAAGGACCCTACCATTGAGTGATCCCTTGAGTCAAATGAGCAATGAGGCACCTCTCAATACTCTGAGTTACATTCAGATTATCAATTCTGACACAAAAAATTGAAATAAACAAAACATGGTGAAATTAACTTAATTGACTACCTATTTCATTCATTTATTCACCCATTCAGTAAATTTTATTGTCTCCTATGAGGCATTGAGTTAGGAACTAGAGATGCAATCTTCAAAGCAAGAAATGGTATTTGTCAGTTGCAGGAAAATGTGACACCTGACTGGTTACTTTGCCTATAAAAACTCTTTTATTCTCTCTTTTTAATATTTATATTCTACATACCCATGTCCTCTAAAAACTTACTTAGCAAATGCAAAACTTAGGAAATATAGGACAATTAGAATTTCATTCTAAAAAATAACAAGATCCTATTTGGTCTGCTCCCCAGGCCTCTGAAACATGGGTCACTCTACAGGGACCCTAGTTACCATGGCTGCTAGCTAAATCTTTGAATCCAGTTTAGTGCCTTACTGTGCGGGGGCTCTGCTTGGACACAAAGGAAGGATTACAGGGAAATTTCTCAAAAAGCCTTTAGTTCTTCTTTTGATTCTAAAGAAAAACTATGACTAATAGATTTTTGGGAAACCGTATTTCAAATCTTTAGGTTAAAATCAGAAGTCCGGTTAGACAGGAATAATTTAGGAGGCTTTTGCCTACCTGGAAATCAGCATCAAGACAGCCTTGCTGCTATCCTCAGGAATAAAACCCACATCTAAAAATTGGGTTTGGCCATTGCCTGTGGGCCTGGATACTTTTTAAACTCAGTCTTTATCTTTTTTCCTAACATGTCGGCAATACTGAAGCCTTACTACCTGCTGGCAGACTTTCCTAGTGCTGTCTGTTTGTAGTCTGTCCTCAGTATGCTTAGTCTTAGACATGAAAGCTGACATAGCACATTTAGGCTCTGCCTACTTGGTCATGTAGTGGTGAATACTCTTTTTTGGCTCACCTTACACCTGGATGTTGCTCTCCCTAATGATAACCATTTTTCATTCACTCAACAAATATTTATTACATGTCAGGGATTGTTCTGAGACCTAGAAATGTAACAGTGAATAAAATAGACAAAAGCAACAACAATAACAACAAAAAACACTCTTGCCTTCATGAAGCTTCACATTCTAATAGATAGTGAAGCCTGGTGAACTGCTTCCTCATCAGACCACAGCTGGATAGTTTTCCCTATAACCGAGCAGTCTATTTCCAGGTCCTAATTCTCTACAGTCTCTGGTCCCACTGCAGTGAAAGAAACTCTCCTCTTATGGGAAAAACAGTGTTACATGAAGAAAGGAAACAGGACCAAGAGCAAGGACACAGGGGTGGCATAAACTTAGAGATAGAAATATGTTCAGGTTTGCAAAAATCCAAGGAACTATAAATTCAACTTTTAAACTGTATTTAACAAAGAGAAACAGGCTTGCAGCAGGCTACTGGGTATAGTTAAGTCAGCAGTAATCTATTACTGAAAGATTACTTAGGAAAAACCAAGCTCTTCAACCTCAGTTTTACTTCCGTCTTTTTACCAAGGACAGTAGGGAGAGGAGTCGGAGGGAAGGAGAGACTCCTTAGCAAGAGAAAGAGAAGCCCAAAGTGGGAGAATATAATTACATTCTAAGCAGTTTCCCAACTCCAGTAACCTGCATCCCAATGTTCTGTGGAAGATGTTCAAATTGCATTGCTGATCTAATCTGGAAAGAATGTAAAACTGTAAAGGGTGGTAGAAGTGCCAGGAATGTTCCCATTTTCAAGAAGTGGGAGATTTTGCATAATAAACATCAGTGACTAGATGTTGGATATTTAAAGGTATATAAACTATTTATTGATAGACAAGGCTTACAGATTTATTTCTTCTGGGACACAAACATGATGTGGCCATGGAGGCTGGTGGCCTCAGTATGCTTAGTCTTGGACACGAAAGCTAAGTAGCATGTCTTGGCTAGGGGCAGTCACTCACGCCTGTAATACCAGCATTTTGGGGGGCTGAGGCAGGAGGATCATTTAAACTCAGGAGTTCAAGAGCAGCCTGGGCACATAGTAAAAACCTGTTTCTCAAAAAAATATGAAAATTAGCCAGGCATGATGGCACACACTTGTAGTCCCAGCTACTCAGCAGGGTGAGGTGGGAGGATCATTTGAGTCCTAGGAGATCTAGGCTGTAGCAAGCTATGATCATACAACTGCAGTATAGCCTGGACAATAGTGAGATCCTGTGTCTCAAAAAAAAAGAAAGAAAAAGAAGAAAGGAAGAGAGAGAGAGAGAGGGGGAGAGGGAAAGTATGGGGGGGATGGGGGCGAGGGGGCAATGGCCTCTGGTGGCCAAGAATCTTCTTCAATTGCTGCAGATCTTCACAGAGCTTGTTGTCCAGGCCTTTGGACAGGACTCAGCTGTAACTGCCATCCTTCACATCCTTCTGTCTGTTTAGGAACCAGTCTGGGATCTTTTACTGTCCTGGGTTTGGCAAGATGGTGATCACACATGTCACTTCATGCTCAGTGAACCCTCTAACCTCTTGATGAGGTCAATCTCTATTTTCCCTAACACAACATGAGCATATTTTCACCTCACACTCTTAATGGTAGTGATGGCAAGTCTATTTTCTGCCATCCATTGATGGCCAAATCCAATTTTTAGAAGTGGGTCTGAGATGATGTTTTCAGGCAAGCATGATGGCACACACTTGTAGTCCCAGCTACTCAGCAGGGTGAGGTGGGAGGATCGTGCCTGTAATCCCAGAATTTTGGGGGAGTTCTCACCTCACACTCTTAATGGTACTGATGGCAAAGCTATTTTCTGCCATCCACTGATGGCTAAACCCAATTTTTAGAAGTGGGTCTGAGATGATGTTGGTGTTGAGTGTAGTTGTCTCTTGGTATGCACAGTGTATTGGTTTGAGAACTCCCAACGGATACCAAAATCCTTGGATGCTCAAGTCCCTTATATAAAATGGTGTAATATTTGCATATAACCTATGCACATCTTCTTATATACTTTAAATCATCTCCTGATTACTTATAATATCTAATACAAAATAAATGCTATGCAAATATTTGTTATACTCTTATTATTTAGGGAATAATGACAAGAAAAACTGTCTGTGCATGTTCAGTAGACACAACCATCCATTTTTTTCAAGTATTTTTAATGCAAGATTGGTTGAATCCTCAGATGTGGAGCTGTGGTTATTCTTTACAGTCAGAGAGTACTGACTGTACCTGCAAAAATTGCTGGAATGTATCAGAGATTATGAGAGATATGGTAGTAGCATGTAGACTTCCTATGGGAGAGAACTAGTGGATTTTTTTAAAGTTTGTTTGGAAACTTCTAGATTAGGAGTGGGCAAACTATGGCCCACAGGCTAAATGCAGCCCAGTGCTTATCTTTGTAAATGAAGTTATATTCCAAGGAAGCCATGTCAATTTATTTATGCATTGTCTATGTCTCCTTTTGTGCTACAACAGCAGAGTTGAGATGATCATATGGCTTACAAAATTCTAAATATTTACTTATTATGTATTGCTTTATAGAAAACTTTGATTCTAGTTAGAAAAAGCACTGGGTACTAAGACTTGAGTTTGCTAGGAACAATTATGTCCAATGAAACAAGAATTTCTTTTTGGTCAGACTTTCCAGACAGAACAGGGAAATGTTATTCATACTGAGCATCTGGTCGTCACTAAAAACCACCATTTCTTGAGTATTTACTATATAACAAGCACTGGGAATATAAAGATGAAAAACTGTGTGGAACAGGAGCCACACACATAAGGGGATAATTCCAAATAAAATAGTACTTGTTATGAGAGGAATGTGTGCAGAATGGTGCAAGAGCTCTGAGGGGGCAGTTTAACAAATCTGGGATTTATAGCGAAGGAACATGGTGGAAGCAGTGGGTAGAAAATTATGAAGAGGGAACATCAAGGATAGATGGCCAGCGGGTTTCTGGCCAAACTAACTTGATGGGGTTGGAAATGAAGACAAGGTGCAAGTTGAGCACTAAAGACTAAAGAATAAGGAAGAATTAGATCTGAGATGAAGCAAGATTCCAAGCAGAGAGATCCACTTCAGCAGTGGCTCATGGCACAAGGTGGTATGTTTAGTGGGAGAATAAGATTCAGTGTGATATTATTATAAAGTGCAAAGTTAAAAATGGCAGGAGCTGCAGGTTGCGGCTGGGTTCAAAGAAGGAATGTTGTTGTCATGCTGATAAATTTGAACTTTATTATAGAAGCAAAGGAGAACCACTGAAGCATTTTAATTGCCGGAGTAAAACTGTCAGATTTACAAATTAAATGAGCCCATTTGGCAATGATGTGAGACAAAAAATGAAACAGGGAGCCTGGCTCAGAGGTTACCGATAGAATCCAATCATAAAGAGGTTAGTGCCTGGACTGGGGCAGTGATGGTATGGGTTGAGAAAAGGAGCACATTTGAGAAACATAGGATGTAAGATGGGCATAATTTAGTAACTGATTAGATTTAGCGATGCAATAATATAATAAATCCAGAGTAACCCACAGATTTCTGGCCTAGAGAAGTGATGTCATTAATTGCTGATTGGGAAAGGCAGAAGGAGAACCAGGTTTAGGGATAGTAAAGATGAAGAATGCAGTTCAGAACATGGTGAAATGAGGAACCTGTAGGTTATCTGTCAGAGATTTCTAGCAGGAAGTCATATATGATCCTGAAACTTAGGGGGAAAATGGGGCCCAAGAGCCAACAGTATACAAGTAATGGTTAGAAATAAGTAAAAAAGCGTGGATCCAAGTGGAACCATCAAGAGACCAAAATTTTCCAGCAATGAGCAGAGAAGGAGTAAACTACTAAGGAGACCAAGAAGGAACTGTCAGGAAGAGGACTCATTTCCCATAAATTGCTTATGAAAAAATAAATAAATATGGTCTGGATTAAAGGGCAATTAGATAAATTGGAGCTAGTTAAGTAAGCATATCTAAATGCCTAGTGTCATCCTGCATGGAGGACCCTACCGGAGACAAGAAAGAACCTTTATTGTATCTGCCATTTCAATCAATGCCTTAGGTAAAAGGCTCTTTAAAAGCTTGGATGAAGTGAAGCTGAGACGAATAGAAAATACGCTAGATAAAAGAATTAGATATGATGAGGTCTTGACTTGCTAGATCTTAACTGGCTAGAGCCATAGACTCTGTCTATTAAAAGTTTCAAAAGATGAAATTTTCAGTGACACAAGTACAAGTTAGAGGTAATGTGACTTAGTCAAAGAAAAACTTAAAGGAATTTGTTGATAATTAACTTAATATGAGTCAACAGCATGAAGTGGCTGCCAAAAAGAGATAAGATGAATTTGGAGTAATTGAAGCATAGTATCAGGAACAGTGGTTCTCGAACTTAACTATACAATATAATCACCTAGGGAATTTTTACTCTTTCTGCACTAGTCACTCTCCGTGCAAATTAAATCAGTATCTCTGTAGGGGTGGGAACTATGCATCATTTATTGTTTTAAAAACTCTCCAGGTGATTCCGATGTGCTGCCAAATTTGAGAACAAGTGAATAGAATTTAGACTGTTACATTTAAAAAATTCAAAACACTTGTTAAAGGCGTAAGGCGGACTAGATTCAGGTGAGAGGGGGCATCGCGATAGGTTTAGGGACCACTGTAACAGGTTCTTGCAGAGGGGAAAGAGATTGGACTCTACCGTAACTACAACAAGTAGAAGTGGGGATTCACAGCCAAGGAACACAGTGGGATCAGTGGGTAGAAAGTTACTAAGAGGAAACATGAAGGATAGATGGCCAGAGAGTTTCTGGCCAAACTGACTTAATGGGGTTATTGCTGAAGGCGGACCAAGGTGATACAACATCAAGGGTAGTCAGATATGAAAGGTGTGGAATTTCCCCTAACTTAGGATTCTTGCTCAAACTAAATTTTATTTATTTATTTATTTATTTATTTATTTGAGACAAGGTCTCACTCTGTTACCCAGGCTGGAGTGCAATGGTGCAATCACAGCTCACTGCAGCCTTGATCTGCTGGGCTCAAGCTAGAATCCTTTCTCGGTCTTGAAAGTAGCTGGGACCACAGACACATACCACCACACTGGGATAATTTTAAATTTTTGGTAGATATGGGGTTGCACTATGTTGCTCAGGCTGCTCTTGAACTCCTGGGCTCAAGCGATCCACCCGCCTCGGCCTCCCAAAGTGCTAGGATTATAGGCCTGAGCCCCAAACTGAATTATTTAAAGACAAAGAGGGAGGCCCAAATTCAGGCTTACCCAAGCAGAGGACTGAGAACTCTGACTACAGTTTTGGTGAAAGGAGAGTGTTTGTCAAAAACAAGAAATAGAATAATCATTTTTTTTAGGAAAGCAAAAAATAAATTCCCTCTACCCTTCTAGGTTTTTTGGCTGTACTACAAATTAAATTGACATAAGACAGATTAATAGGAGAAAAATCACATTTACTTACATAGGTATGTACAGGAATCCCACAGAATATGAGACTCAAAAAAGTCAAATGGTTGAGATTTGCATAGCATTGTGAGCTGAAGGCAGACCAGGGTGAAAGAGACCATTGTGAGAAAGAAATGGGGTCAAGCTTCTGGGAACTGGTGGTAATACCAGTTATGGGAGAGTGAACGCAGGAAATGTATGGTGAATAAAGGTTGTCTGATCATAAGGATAAGCAAAGCCTCTCAGCTTAAAAAAATGGTCTGAAGCAGCCCTCTCCCTACACACATAGTTTTACTAATGTAGATTTCCTTTATACATGTAAATTTCTTTTACAACAGGACAGCTTTTCAGAGCTACTCCTATGTCTGCAGTTTCTCAGAATAACAAGCTCAAAATATACCAGAGAAGTATATTTTGGGTGGCATATTCTGGTCTCCCACAGTCATATTTTGAGGTGGTATATCCTGAGCCCCAACAATTTTTAGCTGGGAGGAGAGTACATTAGAATCATCTAGGGGTAGTGTTTTTCAAAATATACATGGCAGAGTCCCTGCTTTTCAAGGTTCTGATAAGCCTGTTGGACTGGAGTTCTGATGCACCACCCTATTCCACATAGAATGAGAATGGCTAGTCAAGAATTGCTCTATTCTGCACTGTTCAGACCATACCTAATATCTCTGGGTTTGACTGCCTGTGTTTTAATAAGCTATAGATTAAAATTCTCAAACTTGTGGACATGTGCTGGATCTTTGTTTTGTCCTTGGATTTGGGGGTGGAGGAGGAGCCAAAAAGTAAAATACTGTCAACAGTAAAACAAATTTTAAAATTTCACATGGTTTTGATTTTCAGATTCTCTTGAAAACTGGTAAGATCTGGCAAATCTGAGCCTACTTTGCTCCTGAAATAATCATTTGGTGCTGAGTAACTGCTTCCTCTCTAGAGAAGGCCTTGTACTCTCCAGCCCTTAGTTCACTTACTTATATTTCCAGGCAAGCTCCCATAAATGACTGAGTTGGCTATCCCTATCATATAGACCAAAGGATCAGGCTCTAGGAAAACAAGCAGGAAGATGGAAAACCTTAAAAGCATGTCATTTAAAAAATGACTTCAAGTAGTTGGGATATTATAAGAGAAAACTCAGGTGGGTTCTTCGCATTCTTGGAGCATTGTCACAAAGAAGAGGAATTGGTCTTGTTTGGGCCAAGATAAAGAACGAGGACCACTGGGTAGAAACTACAGAGAGACAGATCTGGGTTCCATATCCTAACCACTTTTCCAATAAGCAGAACTGTCTAAAGAGAAAGGGGATGGCTTTAGAGATAGTGAGTTCTCGGTTATGGAGATGCGTCAGGCTAAATTTCTGACACTTCTGCAGGGATAATGCAGGTCTGGGATAGGCATGGGGGTGGCAATTGTAGCTGGACTTGTGGGTCTAGAACCTGATGCTATTTGACCAGGGGTCTTTGTATCTGTAACCAAGGAGCAGTTACTGAATCTGCTTTTTTTTTTTTTTTTTTTTTGTGACAGGGTCTAGCTGTGTCACCCAGACTGGAAAGCAGTGGCAACATATAGGCTTACTGCAACCTCCACTCCCCAGGCTCAAGTGGTCCTCCTACTCAGCCTCCAAAATAGCTGGGACTACCAGCATGTGCACCACACCTGGCTAATTTTTGTATTTTTTTTTGTAGGGACAATTTTGCTATGTTGTTTAGGCTGGTCTCGAACACCTGGACTCAAGCAATTCTCCCGCCTTAGCCTCCCAAAGTGCAAGGATTACAAGCGTGAATCACAGTATCCAACTGAAACTGCTTCTTAATAAACTGTTGAATTATAACTAAAGGGTCATTCTGAGTTTGAGTCACTAATCCAAAAAGAGCTAGGCAGAGTTCAATGGAATGGGGATAGGGAGAGCCATTTGGAGCAGATGGTGGTGAGAGAGTGATCTGGAGCAGGGCTTGAGTTCAGGAGACTAAAATAGAAGGTGTGAGGTGTTGGTAAAACTAACTCAGGCCTTTCCATCCTAGGAGCAATTGGGCCAGGAATGCTAAAGAACCAGTCAGCCCTGAGGAGGAATGTGAGGGATAACCAAGCAGTATATGAGAATATGTGCATAGAATGGTGGACAAGAGTATGTGTTGTTCTGAAGTCCAACTGCCTGAAGTTCTGAATTCACTATTTAGTCTGTCTGTGCTTTAGTTTACAGGTATTGATCGACTTACGACCTATGCAATGTACGACCATTCGACTTTACGACCACAATCGCTAGCCACGACTGCTCCGTGTCTGGCAGCGCAAAAGTTGCCCAGCTGGGCGTACGACAGTGCAGACCAGCTTCCGGCAGCACTACCGTCTCCGCGTGCACCATTTCAACTGTTATCCCAGACTCGGTACAGCAATTTGTGTTTTGTGTCTTGGATATTTTTCATCAAACCCCTCCCAATAAACTTCTTATACATTTCGAAGCAATGGACCCAAACATCGAACAATTTGCAAGGATTGGATGGCGCACAATGTGTTTCGTCCGTATCATGAAATTTATGAAGAAAAAAAGAAACATACAATTCAGACAAAGCTCACCATGTTTATGAAAAAACCAACTCCGGTAACCCCAACCGCTGCCTCAGATGATGACATCAACGATCCGAAGCCAAGCACCAGAGGCCAATAAAATGTTTCGTACATGTTTATATATTTTGATATGTTTTGCAATTGGGAAAACATGTCCTATGGTATTTTTTACACCTGTATTTTGTATTTTTGTATGCACCTGTATTTTGTAATTTTGTATGTTTTGCAAATATTAAACCAGTTGTACTGGTAATGCAGTGTTTTACTTAAACCTGACGAATRTAAAAMTRAGAAACAAAATGGTGTAGAGATGATACAAATGGCATAAAATGAACAAAGAAAATTATGATATATAACAATAATGAAAGAAAATTATGATAAAATATGACTTAAAGATTTTTATAACATCATTTCACAGTACTGTACATATAGCCTACTCAACATACAACCAAATCATGTCACAACCAGTCTGTCAGAACCAATCGTGGTCATAAGTTGAGCACTAGCTGTATTTGTAAGATGGGGGAATGTAACCTGCATCAGAAGGTAGAATTGTGAGGATCAAGTGACATAACCCATGTAAAGTGCTTAAAGTGTTTGAAACAATATAATAACAGCATAATATGCAATTACATAAATACATTTTAATATATTGAAACAATTTTATTATATGGCATTTTTGTTGTTCCCAATCCTAGTTGTTACTGCAAGTTTGATTTTTTAATATACTGACAAAAATTGCTTAAAAGTCACATTAATTAACATTTACAAAAACATAAAGTCAGTAATACTTTTTCAGATTAAAGGGACCAGGTAATCCAGAACTCCTTTCCTCTGTATGGCTAGTGATCTAGCTCTTGGATGCCAGCTCACTGATCTAGCATATCAGTTAGAGAGTAAGAATAATGCTTTGTACCTTGCCAGCAGTAGACATTAACAAAACAAGCATGTTATCAAAATTAAACTGCTAAGAGGAAATTATTTTTCCAAAAGAGATGGCACAAAATCTTTTTTTGCTTCTTTTTTTTGAGACAGTCTTGCTCTGTTGCCCAGGCTGGAGTGCAATGGCGCTATCTTGGCTCACTGCAACCTCTGCCTCCTGGGTTCAAGTAATTCTTCTGCCTCAGCCTCTGGAGTAGCTGGGATTACAGGCACCCACCACTACGCCTGGCTAATTTTTGTATTTTTAGTAGAGATGGGGTTTCACCATGTTGGTCAGGCTGATCTTGAACTCCTGACCTCAAGCAACCCACCCGCCTTCGCTTCCCAAGATTTGTAGGCATGTGCCACCGTGCCCAGCCTACAAAAATCTTTACTAGTTTTTATAACTGGTCTCAAAACCTACTCATAAACAGACAATTAAAATGGATACAGGAAAACGTATAGATCACTGCATCCAACAAAAGTAAAGTATATATTCTTTTCAAGTTGTGTACAAGATATTTATCAAGGCAGACTATAGATTGGCCCATTAAAATATCTCAATACATTTAAAAGTATTCAAGTCACACAAAGTATGTTTTCTGACTACAATAGAATTAGATATTCAGTAACAGAAAGGTATGCAAAAAAATCTGTAAATTTTTTGCTGGCATCAACACACTTCTCAATAATCCATAGGCTGCAGAAATCAAAACAGATATGAGAAAGTATTTTTAACTGATTGAAGATGAAAACACAACGTATCAAAATTTGTGGGATGCCTTTAAAGCAATACTTATGGGGAAAATTTATACTACTAGACAACTATGTTAGAAAAGAAGGAAGGTCTTGAATTAATGTAAAGAATGTAGAATTTCTAAAACCATTTTTAAAAAGAACAAAGGTAGAGAACTAACACTATCTAATTTCAAGACTTATTATAAAGCTACAGTTAATCAATGTTGTGGTATGACACCAACATTATTATTTATAGAATACAAAATGAGTAAGTTAGGATCCATCAAAATTAACAACTTTTGTTCTTTGAAAGACACGGTAGGGCCAAGGGAAAACTTCCCCTATTCTCCCTGAATGTTTGCTGAAAAGACAGAATAGGAAAAAACATGCAAAATTTATTTTAACATGCATAGCACAGGGAAATCTCAGCAGAATAGTTACCCAATAACCCAATGAGTTACAGATGCTTATATACCCTTCTTCATAGGGGAAGAAAGAAAAGGAATGTGGGTGATTTTAAGGGGTATAGTAAATGATTTTTTTTTGCTTTAAAAAAATTATTATTGGTTGAGTCAGGGAGCCCAGCTGAGCTGTGCATAAAGTTCTGTTTAGGCAGCCTGACAAATTCCTTGACATCCAGAAGAGAAATTTCATGGGAGACAACTTTCTGTTACCCTCCCCCACTTACTTACTTACTTACTTATTTATTATACTTTAAGTTCTAGGGTACCTGTGCAGAACATGCAGGTTTGTTATATAGGTATACACGTGCTGTGGTGGTCTGCTGCATCCATCAACCCATCATCTACATTAGGTATTTCTCCTAATGCTGTCTCTTCTTTAGCCCCAGTAAATAGTTTTTAAGTAAATTCAGTGGGATTGGAGGATATACAGTGGCCTGGGACAAAGTCTGTTTGGCCTGCAAAAGAGTGTGACAAAAGTCTGTTGTGTTGACAGACTTCAGTCTTTCTTCCTGCAGTAGGAGTTCAGTTAAAGAAACCTCAGGGAAGGCAGTATTGTCTGTCTTTGGCAGGTCTGGGTTTTAGGTAGATAAGAGAACTTCATCCTGTGCTTTGGAAGAAAGAGAGAATTTAGAAACTAGGGATGGGGTGGAGGAGAGGTCAGAGAGACCTTGAGGATGCTTTTTCAGTCTGGCATGTCAAAGTGCCATATTTTGGGATATCAATTTCTAAGCCTCAAAATTTCCCTGTCTGAAGCTTCCCTGGAAGTTTCACATGCTAAAAGCTGGTCTGGGTGCTGTGGAAAGAAAATTCGGTTAGCAGCTGATGGCAAAGTATCCCATTAAACAGATCTCTTATTTTTGGGACTAGTCCAGTCCAATTGAACAGTTGTGTCTCATTTTAGAAAACGGCATTGCAGATGGGCTCTCAATGCTAGGTCTCTATATATGATGCAGGCAAGCAAATCTTTAATATGAGGCATTTCTATGAAAACAGAAGAAAAACTAAGGTCAGTGTCTGGAGTGTCTACAAACTAGGCCTAGAATCTGGAAGGCGGTCAGCTAAGAAAGCTAAAGGCAAACTGACAGATTTTATTGGATCATAGGTTGTGTGTAAAGTTTGTCCAAATATGTTACAGTGATTATTTTTTAAAGTCAAGTTGACTAACTTCAATTTGTAAAGCTTCAGGAAAAAGACAGTTTTAATTTCAATGAGTCCAAGTCAGAAAAATGGGAGGAAAATTTGGACCTGTTAATTTGGAAACTTGCGGCCACGGGGAAAGAAAAAGAGAATTCAGTCCAAATCATAGGAAAATAACAAAAACAATGAATAGGGCTAGAATCTAATAACCGATACACTATAGTTTTCTTCTGAAATACAACTTTTCTCTCTGATTTCCTATTTCTACCAAAGATATTTATGACAAAACTAATTTGTAATTACCATTAGCCTCATTAACTTGGCCTGATCATTTGTATAAAGTGCAGTAAGAACAGTAATTTGTCATATAGGCCCTTTCAAAGTTGGCTTTGCTGGAACTTTTCATAAGTAATCTCAGATTATACTTTTTAAAAATTTTAGATTCAGGGGGTACATATGCAGGTTTGTTACATGGGGGATATTGTGTGAGGCTGAGGTTTTCACTTCTAATGATCCCATTGCCCAAGTAGTGAACACAGTACCTAATAAGCAGTTTTCAACACCTGCCCCACTCCCTTCCTCCTCCTTTTGGAATCACTACTGTTTATTGCTTCCCTTTTCATATGTATGTATACTCAGTGTTTAGTTACCACTTACAAGAAATAATATGTGATATTTGGTTTTCTGTTCCTGCGTTAATGTGCTTAGGATAATGGCCTCCAGATCCATCTACATTGCTGCAAAGGACATGATTTCATTATTTTTTATGGCCACATAATATTCCATGGTGTATAAGTACCACCAACAGTGGATTTTCATTATCCAATCCATTGTGTATGGGCACCTGGGTTGATTACATGTCTTTGCTATTGCAAATAGTGCTGTGATAAATATACAAGTGCAAGCTTTTTTTGGTAGGATGATTCCTTTTCCTTTGGGTATATACACAGTAATGGGATTGCTGGGTCGAATGGTAACTATTTTTAGTTCTTTGACAAATATCCAAACTACTTTCCACAGTGGCTGAACTAATTTGCACTCCCAACAATAGTGTGTAAGCATTCCTGTTTCTCTGCAACCTCACCATGTTATTTTTTCACTTTATATTAATAGTCATTCTGATGAATGGGAGATGGTATCACCTTGAGGTTTTGATTTGCATGTCTCTGATGATTAGTGATGTTAAGCATTTTTTCATGTTTGTTGGCTGCTTGAATGTCTTCTTTTTGAGAAGTGTCTGCTATGTCTTTGGCCTACTTTTTAATGGGGTTATCTTTTTCCTTGTTGATTTAAGTTTCTTGTAGATTATGGATATCAGTCCTTTGTCAGATGCATAGCTTGCAAATATTTTCTCCCATTCTGTACATGGTCTGTTTCCTCTTGATAGTTTCTTTTGCTGTTCAGAAGCTCTTTAATTAGGTCCCTATGGTCAATATTTGGTTGTGTTTCAATTTCTTTTCAGGACTTAGTCATAAATTATTTGCCTAAGCCACTGTCTAGAAGAATATTTCCTAGGTTTTCTTCCAGATTTTTATAGTTTGAGGTCTTACATTTAAGTCTTTAGTTAAAAAGTCTTGAGTTAATTTTTTATATTGTGAGACGTAGGAGTCCAGTTTTATTCTTCTGCGTATGGTTGGTCAGTTTTCCCAGTGGCATTGTTTATTTTTGTCAACTTTGTCAAAATTCAGTTGGTTATAGGTGTGAAGCTTTATTTCAGGGGTCTCCATTCTGTTCCATTGGCCTATGTGTCTATTTTTATATAAGTACCATTCCTGTTTTGGTTACTATAGACTTGTAGTATCGTTTGAAGTTAGTAATGTGATGTCTCTGACTTTACTTTTTGTTTAGGATTGCTTTGGCTATTCAGGCTCTTTTTTTAATTGTATATGAATTTTAAAATTGTATTTTTTTCTAATTCTGTGAAAAATGATATTGCTAATTTTATAGGAATAGAGCTGAAACTGTAGATTGCTTTGGGCAGTATGGCCATTTTAATGATAGTGATTCTTCCAATCCATGATCATGAAATACTTTTCCATTTGTTTGTTTCATCTATGGTTTCTTTCAGCAGTGTTTTACAATTCTCACTGTACAGCTCTTTCACCTTCTTGGTTAGATGTATTCCTAATAATTTTATTTTTTGTATGGCGATTATAAATAGGATTACATTCTTGATGTGGTTCTCATCTTGAATGTTATTGGTACACAGAAATGCTAGTGATTTTTGTACATTGACTTTTGTATCCTGAGACTTTGTTTAAGCTATTTATCAGGTCTAGGTGACTTTTGGAAGATTCTAAGACTTTCTTGGTACAGAAGCATATCATAAGCAAAGAGAGAGAATTTGACTTTCTTTTTTCCTATTTTGGATGCTTTTTACTTCTTTTGCTTTCCTGATTGCTCTGGCTAGGACTTCTAGAACTATGTTGTGGAGTAGTGAGATTGGACATCCTTGCCTTGATCCAGTTCTTAGAGGAAATGCTTCCAGCTTTTGCCTGTTTAGTATGATATTGGCTGTGGGTTTGCCACAGATGGCTCTTATTATTTTGAGGTATATTTCTTCAATGCCTAGTTTGTTAAGGGTTTTTATCGTGAAGACATATTGGATTCTTTCAAATACATTTTCTGCATCTGTTGAGAGGATCACATGGTTGTTTTAAATTTCATTTATATGGTGAATCATGTTTATTGACTTGCATACATTGAACTATCCTTGCATCCCAGGTAAAGCCCAGTTCATTATGGTGAATTAACTTTTTGATGTGCTACTGGATTTTGTTTGCTAATAGTTAAAGATTTTTGCATCTATGTTCATCAGAGGGATATTGGCCTGTAGCATTTTTTTCTTTGTTGTGTCTGCCAAATTTTGGTATCAGGATTATACTGGTTTTGTCAAATATGTTAGGAAAGGGTCTCCCCTCCTGAATTTTTTGGAATGGTTTCAGCAGGATTGGTACCAGCACTTCTTTGTATGTCTGGTAGAATTCAGCTGTGAATCCATCTGGTGCAGGGCTTTTTCTGGTTGGTTGGTTTTTTATTACTGATTTGATTTTATTACTCATTATTGATCTTTTCAGGATTTCTATTTATTCTTGTTTCAATCTTGGGGTGGTTGTATGTTTCCAGGAATTGATTTATTTCTTCTATATTTTCTAGCTTGTGTGCATAAATATGCTCATGGTAGTCTCTGAGGATCTTTCGTATTTCTGATTAGACTTTTAAAAGCCTCTTAAGGCAACAAAGCCAAACCAAGGATTTGACTCACTCTCAGACTTTGTCACCCTCAGAAATTGGGTGAATTGCTCTATTCTTGAGGTCCCCAAAATATCCTGAGGTTCCTGGGCCTGTCAGATAGTGCCATTTTTTACTTACTCTAAGATTACCATGTGAACCATGTATTTGAGTTATCTGTCTGGTTTTTACAGGGGCTTCTATTGGCTTCATAACGACAACCTCAGTTTCTTAAAGCTGGCTGGTCATATCTGAAAATATGACATTCCAGTCATAACCCTGGTAAAATAACCAGTATTTCCAGTTGTGTTCCAAATGTGTATACAGAAAAAATGAGTTTTTACTGAACTTATGCAGAAAACTATCTTGCCATAAAATAAGACAATGCACCTAATAGTGTCTGAATTCTAGTGAGATTAGGTTGAGAAAAGGTAAATATTTAAACACTGTATTAGTACATTCTTACACTGCTATGAAGAAATACTTAAGACTGGGTAATTTGATTTGTAAAGAAAAGAGGTTTAATAGATTTTTTTTTTTTTTTTTTTTTTGGAGATAGAGTCTCATTCTGTCACCCAGGCTGAGTGCAGTGGTGTGATCTCAGCTCACTGCAACCTCCACCTTCCAGGTTCAAGCAATTCTCCTGCCTCAACATCCTGAGTAGCTGGGACTACAGGTATGCACCACCATGCTCACCTAATTTTTTGGATTTTAGTAGAGACAGGGTTTTACCATGTTGCCCAGGCTGGTCTTGAACTCCTGAGCTCAGGCAATTTGCCTGCCTCAGCCTCCCAAAGTGCTGGGACTCTTTAATTGACACAGTCCTACAGGGCTGGAGAGGCCTCAGGAAACTTACAATTATGGCAGAAGGGGAAGTAAACATGTCCTCCTTCACATGGAGGCAAAAAAGAGAAGTGACAAGCAAAGGAATAAAAGTCCCTTATAAAACCATCAGATCTCATGAGAACTCACTCACTATCATGAGAACAGCATAGGGGTAATTGTTCCCATGATCCAATTACCTCCCACTGCATACCTCCCATGACATGTGGGGATTATGGCAACTGCAATTCAAGTTGAGATTCTGGTGGGCACACAGCCAACCCATATCAAATATTGTTTGCAAAGGTATACTTTACCCAATTGTTGTAAAGATTAAAAGAAAGAAATATTTCCTTAATTCTGGAAAGCAAAATGTAAAAAACAAACAACAATGTTTCAAACAAAAAAGTTATTAAAAATTGGGAGGATCCAAGATAGCTGAATAGGAACAGCCCTGGATTGCAGTTCCCAGTGAAAACGCAAAGGGTAAGTGATCCCTGCATTTCCAAATGAATTTTTACTGCCCACAGACCAGAAGATTCCCAGGTGGAAAAGCACCACGAGTCTCCAGTGTGGCTGTTTCAGCCAGCACAGCGGGTCTCCACACAAAAACTCACACAAATCTGGGCACCATTTCAACTGGTGACTGGTATGCCTGAGAGACAGAGTTGCCCATTCAACTGAAAAAAAGGGGGCTGAAACAGGGAGCCAGGTGATCTGGCTCGGCTGGACCCACCACCATAAACATCAGCAATCTGAAATGCTCTGGATTGAGAGTTTCACAGCAAGCAGAGCTGTACCAGGGATGGTCCAGCTCTGTGTGGGGAAGGGCGTCTGCCATTACCAAGGCAGTCCACCATTACAGAGACAGTTAGTCATTACTGAGGCAGACCACCATTACCAAGGCAATTCTAACTATACCCCTATAAATAAAACTGCAAGGAAGTTGACACAGCAGCTGGGCAGAGCCCATGGCAGCTGAGCAATGCCTCTACTGGCAGACTGTGACTAGGCTACCTCCTAGCTGGGCAGGGCATCTCTCAAAAAAGGCAGCAGAATGACAGGAACTTATAAATAAAGCCCTACCTTCCTGGGACAGAGCAACTGAGAAAAAAAAGGCAGTTATGCATTACACTGCAGCAGACTTAAATGTACCAGCCCAGAAGCTCTGAACAGAACAATGGAGCTCACAGCTCAGCACTTGAGCTCCTATAAGGGACAAACTGTCTCCTCAAGCAGCTCCCCGACCCCCATATAACCAAAGAGACACCTCATAAAGGAGAGCTCAGGCTGACATCTAGTGAGTATCCTTCTGGGACAAAAATAACAGAATAAGAAACTGGCAGCAATTCTTACTGTTCTGCAGCTGCTGCAGGTGATCCCCAGGCAAGCAGAGTCTGGAGTGGACCTCCAGCAGTCCTACAGCAGGGGGGCCTGACTGTTAGAAGGAAAATTAAGGAATAGAAATAAATAACTTCATCAGCGACAAAAAGGATATCCACTCAGAGACCCCATCTGAAAGTCACCAACCACAAAGACCACAGGTAGATAAATCCACAAAGATGGGAAGAAACCAGTGGAAAAAGGATGAAAATACCCAAAACGAGAATGCCTCTCCTCCTTCAAGGGATCACAACTCCTCACCAGCAAGGGAACAAGGCTGGATGGAGAATGAGTCTGATGAATTGACAGAAACAGCCTTCAGAAGGTGGGTAATAACAAACTTCTCTGAGCTAAAAGATCATGTTCTAACCCAATGCAAAGAAACTAAGAACCTTGAAAAAAAGGTTTGACAAAATGCTAATGAGAATAAACAGCTTGGAGAGGAATATAAGTGAATTGATGGAGCTGAAAAACACATCACAAGAACTCCGCGAAGCATACACAAGTTTCAATAGCTGAATCGACCAAGTAGAAAAAAGGATGTCAGGAGAGGATCCAAGATGGCCGTTTAGGAACAGCTCGGGATTGCAGCTCCCAGTGAAAGCGCAGAGGGTGAGTGGACGCCGCATTTTTATTGCCCACAGACTAGGAAATTCCCAGGCGGAGGAGCTCCACAGGTCACCAGCGTGGCTATGCCGGCCGGCGCCGCTGCTTTGCCCCGCGCGGCT
>NW_016107413.1:364995-417551 GCF_001604975.1 Cebus imitator
GGAGCACTACACACTGGGGTCAGTTGGGGGGAAATAGGGGAGGGACGGTGGGGGGTGGGAAGCTGGGGAAAGATAGCAAGGGGAGAAATGCCAGATGTAGGTGACGGGGAGGAAGGCAGCAAATCACACTGCCACGTGTGTACCTATGCAACAATTTTGCATGTTCTTCACATGTACCCCAAAACCTAAAATGCAATAAAATAAATAAATGGGGGGGAAAAAAAGAAAAAAGGATGTCAGAGATTGAAGATCAACTCAATGAAATAAAACGAGAAGGCAAGATTAGAGAAAAAAGAGTAAAAAAATGAGCAAAGTCTCCAAGAAATATGGGATTATGTGAAAAGACCTAATCTACGTTTGATAGGTGTACCTGAATGTGATGGAGAGAATGAATCCAAGCTGGAAAACATTCTTCAGGATATTATCCAGGAGAATTTCCTCAACCTAGCAAGGCAAGCCAATATTCAAGTCCAGGAAATACAAATAACACCACAAAGATAATCCTCAAGAAGAGCAACCCCAAGGCACATAATCATCAGATAACACCAGGGTTGAAATGAAGGAAAAAATGCTAAGGGCAGCAAGAGAGAGAGGTCGAGTTACCCACAAAGGGAAGCCCATCAGACTCACAGCGGATCTCTCAGAAGAAACCCTACAAGCCATAAGAGAGTGGGGGCCAATATTCAACAGGCTTAAAGAAAAGAACTTTCAACCTAGAATTTCATATCCAGCCAAACTAAGCTTCATAAGCAAAGTAGAAATAAAATCCTTTATGAACAAGCAATTGCTCAGAGATTTAATCAACACTAGGCCTGCTTTACAAGAGGTACAGGAAGGAGCACTAAACATAGAAAGGAACAACCAGTACCAGTCACTCCAAAAACATACGAAATGGTAAAGAGCATCGACACAATGAAGAAACTGCATCAACGAATGGGCAAAACAACCAGCTAGCATCAAAATGCCAGGATCAAATTCATACATAACAATATTAACCTTAAATGTAAATGGGCTAAATGCCCCAATCAAAAGACACAGACTGGCAAATTGGATAAAAAGTCAATACCCATTGCTGTGCTGTAACCAGGAAACCCATCTTACATGCAAGGATACACATAGGCTCAAAATAAAGGGATGGAGGAAGATCTATCAAGCAAATGGAGAGCAAAAGAAAGCAGTTGCAATTGTAGTCTCTGATAAAATAGACTTTAAACCAACAAAGATCAAAAGAGACAAAGAAGGGCATTACATAACGGTAAAAGGATCAATGCAACAAGAAGCGCTAACAATCCTAAATATATACGCACCCAATACAGGAGTACCCAGATACATAAAGCAAGTTCTTAATGACCGGCAAAGAGACTTAGACACCCACACAATAATAGTGGGAAACTTTAACACTCCACTGTCAATATTAGACCAATGAGACAGAAAATTAGCAACGATATCCAGGACTTGAACCCAGACCTAGACCAAGCAAACCTAATAGACATTTACAGAACTTTCCACCCCAAATCCACAGAATATACATTCTTCTCAGCATCACGTTACACCTACTCTAAAACTGACCATATAATTGGAAGTAAATCACTCCTCAGCAAATGCAAAAGAACAGAAATCATAACAAACAGTCTCTTAGACTACAGGGCAATCAAATTAGAACTCAGAATTCAGAAACTAGCTCAGAACCACACAACTTCATGGAAACTGAACAACTGGCTCTTGAATGTTGACGGGATAAACAATGAAATGAAGGCGGAAATAAAGATGTTCTTCAAAACCAATGAGAACGAAGACACAACGTACCAGAATCTCTAGGACATATTTAAAGCAGTGTCTAGAGGAAAATATATAGCAATAAATGCCCACATGAGAAGCAAGGAAAGATCTAAAATCGACACTCTATCATCAAAATTGAAAGAACTAGAGGAGCAAGGTCAAGAAAACTCAAAACCTAGCAGAAGACAAGAAATAACTAAGATCAGAGCAGAACTAAAGGAGATAGAGACACAAAAAAACCCTTCAAAAAATCAATAAATCCAGCAGCTGGTTTTTTGAAAAAGATCAACGAAATAGACCACTAGCCAGATTAATAAAAAAGAAAAGAGAATAATCAAATAGATGCAATAAAAAATGAAAAAGGGAATATCACCACCGACTCCACAGAAATAAAAACTACCATCACAGATTACTACAAAGAACTGTATGCACATAAACCAGTAAACCTGGAAGAAATGGATAAATTCCTGGACACTTACACCCTCCCAAGCCTACACCAGGAAGAAGTCAAAACCCTGAAAAGACCAATAACAAGGTCTGAAGTTGAGGCAGCAATTAATAGCTTACCAACCAAAAAAAGCCCAGGTCCAAATGGGTTCACAGCCAAATTCTACCAGACATACAAAGAGGAGCTGGTACCACTCCTTCTGAAACTATTCCTCCCCAGATCTTTTTATGAGACCAACATCATCCTGATACCAAAACCTGGCAGAGACTCAACAAGAAAAGAAAACTTCAGGCCAATATCCATGATGAATAAAGATGCAAAAATCTTCAATAAAATACTGGCAAACCGACTGCAACAGCACATCAAAAAGCTTATCCACCATGACCAAGTAGGCTTCATCCCGGGGATGCAAGGCTGGTTCAACATACACAAGTCTATAAATGTAATTCACCACATAAACAGAACCAAAGACAAAAACCACATGATTATCTCAATTGATGCAGAGAAGGCCTTTGACAAATCAACAGCCCTTTATGCTAAAAACTCTAAACTAGGTATTGATGGAACATATCTCAAAATCATAAAAGCTATTTATGACAAACCCACAGCCAATATCATACTGAATGAGCAAAAACTGGAAGCATTCCCTTTGATATCTGGCATTAGACAGGGATGCCCTCGCTCACCACTCCTATTCAATATAGTATTGGAAGTTCTAGCCAGAGCATTCAGGCAAGAAAAAGAAATAAATGGTATTCGATTAGGAAAGGAGGAAATCAAATTGTCTCTATTTGCAGACGACATGATTGTATATTTAGAAGACCATATCATCTCAGCACAAAATCTCCTTAAATTGATAAGCAACTTCAACAAAGTCTCAGGATAAAAAATCAATGTGTTGCCGGGCGCGGTGGCTCAAGCCTGTAATCCCAGCACTTTGGGAGGCCGAGGCGGGTGGATCACGAGGTCAAGAGATCAAGACCATCCTGGTCAACATGGTGAAACCCCATCTCTACTAAAAATAAAAAAATTAGCTGGGCATGGTGGCACATGCCTGTAATCCCAGCTACTAAGGAGGCTGAGGAAGGAGAATTGCCTGAACCCAGGAGGCGGAGGTTGCGGTGAGCCGAGATCGCGCCATTGCACTCCAGCCTGGGTAACAAGAGCGAAACTCTGTCTCAAAAAAAAAAAAAAATCAATGTGCAAAAATCACAAGCATTCCTATACACCAATAACAGACTTAAAGAGAGCCAAATCAAGAACGAACTGCCATTCACAATGGCTACAAAGAGAATAAAATACCTTTTTGAGTGTGGGCTCAGGTTTTACACATGGCTACCTTTGAAGCTGTCGGGTTGGTTATGATGATGGAAAAACCAAATTCTGCCAAAATACTTGAGGTTTAGTCTGAGCCAAGATGAATGATCATGGCCTCGGGAAATAGTCTCAAGAACTTCTGAGAAAGTCTGCCTAATGTGGTCAGGTTACATTTGGGGTTTATACATTTCAGGGAGACCGGAATTGCCGGTAAAATCATAAATCAACACATTGGAAGTATACACTGGTTTTGCCCAAAAAGGCAGAGCATCTCAAAGCAGGGGCTTACAAGTCATAGGTGTGTTCACAGATTATTTATTTGGCAATTGTTTGAAAGACTTAAGCTTTGTCTAAAAACTTGCAGTCAGTAGAAAGGAATGCTTAAATTAAGATAAAAAAGGTCTGTTATCTGTCATGTGATGCTATACACAGTAAGGTTGGAGAGTAAGTCACAGTATAATGAGTCAAAAAAACCTGTTTAACAAGATTTATGGTTTGTAAGGCATGACTACCCAGGCTCCTTGGAATTTGAGCAAGAAAAAGAAAAGGTCAGAGTTCAGTCCTCAGTTAAGGGTTTAGTGTGTGGAATACCATGATCTTTGAGCTTTCATCACAGAAACATCTTTGGGGCTGAAGACAGCCTTCCAAACATGCTCACTTGGGACTGAACCCACCTGTAGCCAAGGCTCCTCTATCCTTTCTCCCATTTTTGCCACTGAGGTTCCATTTTTGTTACTCCGTGATGCCACCCCAATTTGGCAATTTCAGCAAGTACAAGAAATCAAAGATTATGAGTCCCATGGAGTAGAAAACAGCTATCATTCACCTTTGTGATCCTGGAAGTATCTTACCCAAGACTGGGTGTGTCAAGTATATATTTGTATGCTTAAATGAAATGAGTGGAATCACATTTTTTTTTTTGGACTAGTCAAGTTCAGTAGTGAAAAGAGGGGAAAGAGTAGAATAAGGAGTTCAATCTGTAACTGACTGTGCACAATCAATGGAGATAACTTACTACCTTCACTTCAGCCCACAGTCTTCTAAACTATGGCTATTGTATTTACTAACACATTTATTTTGGCCCAGAATCTTTTGATTCAAGTACTTTTTATCTCTGTGAGAACTGAGATGAAATCAAGGAAAGTTAGATATATTAAATCTTTAAATACATTCTCTTAATGCAAAGTAGGGGTCAAGAGGAGAGGCATAGGTTGTGGACCTTGTCCCAGCAAACAAAGCCACAAAGCCATTCACTTTATTCAAATATTTTTTTCTCTATGAGAGCTGAAAAAAAACATAGAAAACTTCATATATTAAATTTCTCAAAGTAAGAATTGTTAAATTCTTACTTTAAATTCAAAGTAAGGTGGTCTATAATTTTATAAGGAGCCTGTAACTCAGGTTACTTTGGCTTTCAGATCCAAGGTCCACAGTCATAGCAGGTAAATTATCTACTCAAGTTCCTGACCTTTTGCAAGTCCCTGACAAATGATACTGTTACGTTTTAGCAATTGAGTGTGAGTACCTAGAATCTTGGCCCGCACCCTACATCTCACCTTTCTACACTACAAATTCCTAACTCTCTAGTTTATAAACCTATAGTCAGGATAGTTTTCTACAAACTCCTAACTCTCTAGTTTATAAACCTATAGTCAGGATAGTTTTCTGGATCTTCTTACTTCCAACTGTAAACTCCTGCTTTACTGCTCCCTTCATGCCCAACATATGCTTCTTGACTCAATGTCTACCAGCAACTTCCTTCCAAACAAACTAAACTAAAGGCAGCACAGGCTAAAATCACCTTTTCAGTGGTTCTCAACCTTGGCCACACAGGAGGGTCATTTGTAGAGATTTTTCAAAAAACCTACCTTCCCACCTCACCCCGACCCCACACACACAGACTGAGAACAATTAAATGAGAATCCCTAAGGGTGACCCCTGAGTATTACATTGTTTGTTTAAAGCTCCCCAGAGTATTCTAACGTGCAGCCAGTTGAAAACCACTCTTAGGTTGCTGATCAGTGGTTTTTGTATGGAAAGTCAGTGCTTTCTTAACATCTCTGGAAAAACCCATTTGACTGCTTTTGTTTTACCTTCTGCAATTCTACAACTGCATTTTCCTAAAAGGCCAAGATTCCTCATTGGTTATGTACAGGTCATGGCAATTGTTGGACAATTTATCCTGTAATTAGAATTAAATGAAACTTAATCTCTATAGGAAATTACATTGTACTGTAAATTATACTTTTCATTGGGAAATTATGAAATGAGATTTTGACATTGGCTAAAATCATATAATGTTTAAATTTTGAAACTACATAATTAAAAGATAATTAGTTGAATAGGTAATAACTTGGCAAATTGCAATGATTAAATGATTGCTTCCATAATATAAATTACATTCCACCATAGTGAGTGATCTATAATATTTTCTAAACATGTAGTGGTATTTTAAACATTAGATTATTTTATGAGTAAGTGACCTACATTGATTAATGGACTCCTGTAATCAATTGTAAACTACCCTAGACCAGTCAACCAGAGCTGCAAGGGTCTGCAGGAATTTCTGGGTCTCAGCTGAGCAGGTTGGTGTGTCAATCCTAAGTAACAATGGAGGGCTGCAAAGAAGACCGTGCAGGTGCTCAGGGCTCTTGCTGGTGTGCTAGATATTGTTCTTGTTTCTAAAAACAAAACTCTGAGTCTCAGTTTCTTCATTAGTGAGAAGGGGGATAATAAAATCACTTTACCAGATTGTTCAGAAAACATGCATAGTAATAAAGTTCTTAGCATAATACCTGCCATATAGTTAGTGCTTAAGATTGCTTTGCATCAGAGATTTCTTTCTTTTTTCTTTTTTTGAGACAGAGTCTCGCTCTGTCGCCCAGGTTGGATTGCAGTGGTGTGATCTCAGCTCACTGCAACCTCTGCCTCCCATGTTCAAAAGATTCTCCTGCCTCGGCCTCCCAAGTAGCTGGGATTACAGGCGCCCCCTACCACGCTGGGCTAATTTATTTATATTTTTAGTAGAGATGAGGTTTCACCGTGTTGACCAGGCTGGTCTTGAACTCCTGACCTCATGATCCACCCACCTTGGCCTCCCAAAGTGCTGGGATTATAGGCGTGAGTCACTGCGCCTGGCCTTCCTCATAATTTTAAATCTTCATCCTCCCTCATTACTTTCACACTTTATTTACTGAGAGATCATGTTAAATATCCCACTAGANTTTTTAGTAGAGACAGGGTTTCACCATGTTGGCCAGGCTGTTTTCAAACTTCTGTCCTCAAGTGATCCACCCACCTCATACTGCTCCTGACCCTTTATTGGCTGGCCATAGAGAAGACCTGTGGAGACACATGGGCACTGGATTCTGGATGACAGTTTTCGAGGCTGCATAATGAAATGGCAGGTAGGGGTGAGGCAAGTTTATCAGTAAGGGTTCCTCCTCCATTGAGGAGAGCTTGGGAACTGGAGCAAGTCTAAGTCTGTAGGGAGAGGTTGTCCTTGCATTCACAATGAGAGGGAGCCTCAACTCCACAAAGCTAGGTTTATAGATCCAAACCCAGTAAGTGATGCCAGCAGATATAACAGTGGAATTCAAACCAATTTAACAAACGTCCCTACATAGACTTAAAGTCTATTTTCTGCTGGCTGTGTTTTTCTTTTTTGTAAAGTTTGTACTTCCTGACTTTCCCTTTCACTGACATTACACACACTAACTAAAACTGAGCCAGATGCTCTGCATCCAAGCAGAGAAGAGTGAGGTAACTTCTTGTTGAATCACAGAATTTAGGACTCAGAAGACTCATCTAGAGTTGTGCGTTTAATCTCCTGGGCTCCATGGAAGAGACTCAGAGGCCAACACAGTGGAAGTGGAGAGGAGAACATGGGATCAAATGGACAGGGTTCAACATGCCACCTACCCTTATTCAAATTAAGGAATTCCACTTTGCTCTGTTTTATATGTTAGGGTTTTAAAAATAAAATTCCACTGGAAAATAAGGAAAAAAAAAAAAAAAAAAAAAAAAAAAAAAAAAAAGAAAACCTTGGAAAACCAGAGAATTAGTTAACTCTTCTGTTTTATAAATGGAGCTTAGAGTGTAAACTGCCTTGTTTGAAGTTACACATTTAAAAAATAGTATAAGTAGGACTGGTAATTAGTACTGCTGATTTTCAGTCCAAGGACATGTATCTCTTATATCATATTGCCTCTTAAAAGGTAAAGTAAGGCAGGTTGGACCCATTACATATCTTCTAGGCCACAGCTCTGAACACATTGCAAGAGAAATATTCAAGAAAAGTAAAAGGAAAGCAGCAAATTTTCAGCATCTTAATGGTGCAGCTATCATATTGAAGGAAACCACATAAAAAAGGGATCTAGAAAGGGCACCTCTTCATGTCTCTCTAACACTGGAAGCTTCTATTTTACTGTCAATTATGCAACATGATTTGGGGTAAAGCACCTTGGAAATCATATAAACATTTGCATGTCATTACTAAAATGGATAGAGGACCCTGTAACACATCAGTTTCATGGCAGATCCTTAGGATAATGTTAGAAACTCAAGCAGATATGTTTCTCAGTACTGAAGCTTAGAATTCCTTATTTGTGATACTGCCCTGGTCTGGTACTCAGTTGTAGTATTAATGGGCATCAGTATCTGCCAAAATGGTGCACTTTACTCAGAGGTATTTACTGGAACCCTGTGCTTCCCATTAACCATACTCCATGCTCTGCTTTTTCCTTTACTTGTCTATAACCCTAGCTTTAGTTAAAGTCTACCTAGTAGTCTCATCTCAAAGTATGATATGATTTCTCTTCCGGAATCTTGATTTGTAGCTTGTGAGGTCGTTTACTTCAGCATCCTCCAACATAAACTCAATCACCCCCATAAACCTATCTTCAATTAACATACAACTAACTAAAGCGAGTGTTTTGCCCTCGCCATTCCCAGTTCCAAGCAGACTGCTGTTGATAAGTTTCAGAAAAATTCTGCCACTCCCAAAGAGAAGAAATCTGCTAAATCTGTAGTTTGAGTGAAAGGAATAGGTGCTGAATGAAAAGAACAGGGCAATGCATTTGCACAAGTAGAAAAAAAAGTGGTCAATTTGGGCAGAGAAAACCCAACCATTGATGAGTTTTGAGTAATCAGGACTCAAAATTATCTTACTCTCTAGTTCATTATAGCTGTTGATGTAAAGCCACAGAATCACTCCTAGGATGGGACTGCTGTTGGAGACCAGAACACATAGTAAGTATATATCCTTGTTAGTGCCAAATTGCATTTGGGAAGTTTGTGGGTTAATATTGCTAAATCTCCATCTAGATTATTCTTTCTTAATTCAGTGCCACTCAAAATTATTCTTCTAATTGGGAATGTGAGGGATTATTTGTGTATGTGTGTGTTTTGTTTGTATAAAAAGGAATAAAATATAGAAAAAAGGCAATCATGTTGTTAATGAGAAGCATTCAATATAATGTGGTTTTGGTTATTTTAACATTACAACTGAACTGACCTTGGTTATTAGACCAGTTGAATAGAGATATATGACTCTGATTTCACAAGAGGATAAAAGAATCATTAAAACATAAAATATATACATACCTCATCTACTCTCTGTAGTTAAGTGTAATTGCAGTTTTCCACCAAAGAATTTGTGAAGAATTAAAATGAAAAGAAATAAAGGCTTGGGGAAAACAGCATCAAATGGATGGAAAATATGAAATTAATTCCCTCTAAAAATGTTTCTTATGAAGAATTAGAGATCTGTTGCGCTTCAGATTTATTTACATTTCTTGAGAAATGTTCTCGCTGTCAATGGAAGAACATCACTTGAAGAGGTATCTTGTGGCACACGAGCCACGTAACAGAGTTAGAAGAGTCCAAAGAGCTCATCCTTCCTGGTCCTCTGTGTCTAACCAGATGGCTACCTCAACTGCTTAAAATAAAGTGGTTCTTGTCTACCTTGCAAGATGTTTTTCTTCTTTTCCTTTTTCCTTCTAAAAATAAGCAAACAACAAAACCAAAAATAAAGATCTGTTTTTCTCTTTGATTCTTAAGATTTCTTTGAAGAAAACTTTGTTTCAGAAATTACGTATTTCAGACACAGTTTGAGGTCTGTTTTGTTCTATTCCACATAATATCGATACTAAGATAAGGATTGGGTCAGCAGCATTTTACTAAAATTTTCCCAACAGACATTAATCAATCAATTAAATAATTTATTTTTGAAACAGACTCGTGGTCTGTCACCTAGGCTGGCATGCAGTGACACAATCTTAGCTCACTGCAACCTCCACCTCCCAGGTTCAAGTGATTCTTATGCCTCAGCATCCCGAGTAGCTGGGACTACAGGCATGTGCCACTATGCCCGGCTAATTTTTGTATTTTTAGTAGAGATGGGGTTTCACCATGTTGTCCAGGCTGGTCTCAAACTTCTGGCCTCAAGTAAACCACCTGCCTTGGCCTTCCAAAGTACTGATATTACAAGTATAAGCCACTACACGCAGCCCAGACATATATATGTGTGTGTATGTGTATGTGTGTGTATATATGTGTATATATATACACACCACACACATACACACACACGCACACACGCACACACACAAGAATGGGCCAACTTAAAGGAGGATTAGTCAGATTTGAAAGCAGTGAAAAAGGAAAATGACAGAACAAAATCTGAGTGGTGCTCATTCAGTTGCCATCAGGAAGAAAAGAGTCTTAGTTGCCAAGCCTGAACTACTCAGATCACACTGAGCATCTCATGTCTGTTTTGAGAACAGTCTATCAGGAGGACTTAGCTTGTAGACATTAAACTTGAAATTCAATTGGCCCCTGGCTCTGAATCAACACTCAGGTTCCAACTGAGGTCCAAGGGGAGTTGGTGGGCAAGTGGCGGGTAGCTGAAAAAACACTCTAAGAATTGTAGACAGTTCAACATGGCTTTACTGTCTGAGGATGAGTGACCTGTATGTAGACCATCAGCAGGGTATATCTTTTACAGACAATAGTGGCTTTGAGCCAAGATGAGCTCATGTGAGTGATTACCTTATATGCATCATGTGACATGATTACATAATGTACAGGGTTGTGCGCCTGCACTCCAAACACTCTGAGTCACACCATGGCAGAAGGCTGCTTTGGACTGCTCCTGACTAAAGCACAGCCATTTACCTTACAGTGCACCCACTAGGCTGAGGGCATCCTCCAGATAGGGGCGTGTGCCTGTATGGCTGAGCCCTGAATCCATAACTCCATACAGAGAGCAACAGCTCACTACTAGGAACTCAGCTATGCTACTTAAGACTATTAGGGCCCAATGTTGGCCAGAGCCTAGGGATGCCCACCATCTCTGTAGGGGGTTGACAGTAGGGCTCTCAACTGCCTTAATCTCCTGTAACAATCCTTATAGGGCTGCTGTTATGCTCTGCTGATTATCAAGAATAAAGGTACAACATTGTGTTCCTAAAAGAGCACAGGTGGATCCTCGGGCAGCAGTTATGTCTAAGGCCATTACACCACCTTTTTGATCTGATCAGCCTCATTCATGAACAGGAGAGCCACTGAGGTGTAATTCAGAGCCTGAGTGGTGTGTGATGCAGGAGCAGTAAATTGTGCTTCTACAGTTACGACACCTGTTCCAGGGATGGTCATTGCCAAAGGGTAGAACCTCCAGGGGGCTCATCACACCTGCAAAAACTGAGAGTATAGTGCCTCCCAGTTATATGGGCATCTGGGCAATGTGGGATAACAGTGACAGGTACATAAGGCCACTCCCAGGTACAACCTCCAGCCCAGTTTGCTGATAGGTAAGGCCATGCTGTGTCCCCATTGTATAAACTCCCAGAGGGCACAAAGTTCATCGGGGCCCAACCTTGGTGGGGCATTTCATCCACCCTATCTTCAATGTGGTGACACATGTTATGTTTGCACACGCCATGACTGGTACCCAGGCCACAGTGGTGTTACCCCAATGTTGCTCTATGTACCACGGTGCCTGGGCTTAGGATACTACATGTTCCACTTAGCCAGCCCCACTCATCATAAACGCTATGGACCAGCCATGGGTCTTGTGGCATGCTTGCCATGTTGTGTTCCAGGCATCAGCGATGGGACCCCCAAGTCTCCAGCCATGTCCAGTTCTCTGCAGATGTGGGATGTATGTGCCAGGGCAAGCCGTTGCAGTTGCTGCTGAAAAGGTGGTGCAGACCCAACAACTGGAAACATTGGTCACCTCAGCATAGGTATGGGCCCAGTCCACAATGCAGTGGGAACATATTAATCTATGGTTGAAATGACAGAACAGGAACAGGTACTAAGAGAGGTAAATCATATGCCTCAGGCAAAATACAGGCTAAACTTCCATCCCTGGATAACAATGCAGCTGCCAAGGGCTTTTGCCTTGGGTAATGGTACCACAACTTCTCAGCTCTCCATGGTTCCTTTGAGCCCTGTATCCATGCCAAAGTCACAGGGGAGTTCATAATAGGCCACACAGATAGTGGGTATATCCCCTGGAGGAAGGTTCCATCCCTGGTCCTCCCCCTACAGTCAACCTTGGCAGCCATGTACTGAACACTCAAAAGTGACATTTAAGTCATATGGTAGGCCCTCCCCACAAGGAGCTCAGATGGCCAACCACCAGCAGTGGAAAGCTTGGAAGGTCCATGGCCACAGCAGGCTTCTGTTTCCCTGCCTTCAGGGATGTTGAGGCAGGCAACAACAGTTAGAGGAGGTCATCCTTGTTATATATCTCCAACTGAATTGGGGTGGTGGCCCTGTGAAACAAAACCTCCACTGGGGCCGGGCCAGCTTTCTGTGGCCATTCATTCAAGGTGTAAAGCACCAGGTCCAGCCTGGAACTCCAGCTCCACAAAGACAGGGGTGTGACATGCAAGTGTAACCCACTCGTCAAGATCCTGTTACATCACTCAATCTTACCACAGCTTGTGGGTTGTATGACACATGAAATCCCCACTTTATGTCTATTTGTTGTACCCATCATTGTACCTTTCGTCCAGTAAATGTGTTCCCTTATCACTCTCAATGGCCAGTGGGCAACCACACAGTATTGCAGGGCCTGGATGGTGTTCTGTTGGTTGGCCATCCTGCAAGGATAGGTGAACAACAGGCCTGTGAATTTGTCCACAGCAAACCCTCACAACTTCAGCAGTGGCTCAATGTAGTCTACTTGCCACCAGTCAAGTGCACTCACTCTATCATTACTTGTTGTATAACACTGAGCAGCTGTCTTTTTTAGGATATGCCTGAATGCACGCTGGCATTTCTGACAAGCTTCCCAAATGTCTTGCTTGGGGAGGGACAGACCTCAACAGTTACTGAATTGATTCATCAGTTTACCCCCTGCATGTCCCAGTTTCCAGTGTAGCCACACTTCCCTGCACTGTGCCTGCTCCTCCCATATTTCCAAGGGGAAGGGCGGGAGTGTCCCCACCTCTGCAGGACAGCTAGGTAGTTTCCACCATTCATACTGCCCACTCCCCTGCCCTCAGCTTTAACCCTAACACCCAGTGGTGCCTGAAAGACCGCAGTGGAGGGGGTCTAGAGGTTCCCCTAGATGCTAGCAGTTCTATTTGCCTAATTCCCACAACTCAGTTGCTGTATAGGCAGTGTATGATGTATGTTGCATTATGGTGGGGGGTGGTCCCTGAGCCTGCCCTTAGGGCCCCAACAGCTGTTCATGATCTACCTGCTGATGGACAACTGGGCAAGCCCCATAATGGGGTTTCTTCTTTCTCGGTATCAGACCAAGTGGGGATCTCCGGCTGAGACAGTGAACCCAGTCCTTCATTCATAGCAGCCTCGAATTCTTTTTCCAAGCTCTGTAACTGGGCCTCCAGATGCCCCACCTGTGCCTGGAGGGTTCTCACCTGCGCTGCATCCCTCAGGGACTGGCAGTCAAAATGCCCATCCAACTCTGCTGGCAAAAGCTCACTCCTTCTTGGTGCTCTGTGCTTCCAGCTGCTTCAGCGCCTTCTCCATGCGTGTGGGGGAACCCATCTACCACTGCCCAGGTTTCCACTGAAGCCCATTTGAATACCACAGCTACCACCCGGTACCACAACCCATGTTGCAGCCACATGGCCAATCCAGAATCGGTGGGGACCAAAGACTCAGTCACCTCAGGATCCTGTCCATGATGCCAAATGTCAAGTTCTGAGGTCTGAGGGGGGTGGGTGGGCGAGTGGCAGGTAGCTGGAAAAGCACTTGAGGAATTGTAGACAGTTTTAAAATGGCTTTAGTCTATCTCTGGGCACAAGTGAGCTGTATTACGGCATCAGCAGGGTAACTAGTTATACCTTTTACAGACAATAATGGCTCCGGGCTAAGCATTAACTCATGTGAGTGGTTACCTAATGCACTTCACATGGCATGGTTACATAATGTGCAGGGTTGTGCACCTGTGCTCCAAACTCGCTAAATCATGCTGTGCTGGAAGTCCACCTTGGCCTACTCCTGACTAAAGCGCAGCCATTTCCATTACAAATACGTATCAAGATAACTTCTATTATTATTATCTGTATTTCCATGAAACACTGCCTGCAACAATAAAATAAGCATTACTCAAAACAGAGAATAAAATTCTAAATTGGAGTCCTTTTGAGAACTTAAATGTAGGGGAGAGCAACCTCTAGAAATTCTTTTGGCTCTGGGTGTTGCATGGGAAACAGGTATTGCCAATTCCACTCCCTAACTGTAACTGATGCTCCCAACGCTCCCCGCCTGGATGGGGGCATGTGCAAATGTGCCTCAGGGAACCAAATACTAAACTACTCAGCCATTAAGAGTCTTTGAGTCATTACTCTCTTTCCAGGAGTGTGCCTCTGAGGTGCCCCTAGAGTGGGTGAGTGCCCAGAGTTGGTGAATTCTACAGAGTAGGACCCACAGTTCCAGCAATTATTGAGAACAGACCTGCCTTTCAGTCTTAGAAAGATTGAGTCCTCCCAATGATTTGAGATTCTTTACCTATCAAGCCACCAGGCAGGATCTGCAAAGGAAGGGGTCTATATTAATTTCAGATATGTGGTATGTCTGAAAGAGACCTAGAACCTATAATTTGTTTCATCCTTAAGATTTTATACCTTTATTAATTTTAAATTTTTAAACTTTTTAAATTTAAAGTTTTATACGTTTAAAATTAGATTTTTAATTTTAAATCTCTGATTATGGACAGGGGAGAGGGGTTGTCTGTTCAGAGTATTTGCCATAAATAAAGGTAGATTAGCTGGGAACTTCAGAATGGATCCGTTTCAATTCCCTGACAAACAGGTGTTGATTTACTTCTACACTTACAGTCCTCCTACCAAGAAGTATGCTTTATGTTTAAACACATGGTCACACTTTGATGATTTTTTGGCTTTTATTTATTTTTATTTATATCCTGTCAAGAGTTAACAGTCTCTAGGGAATACTGGTGGTGTGTTCAATGAAGAGCTAGGGAACAGCTCTGGAAAAATATGTTCAATTAAAAATTCACCAACACATGCCTGTGTAAAAGGGAACCTGGTAATACAGGCTGCTTCTTCCTGAAACAAATTTGGGGCAATTTAAATCTGTTTCTATTTAGGGTCAGTATATTATAGTTATTTATTCTGCTTACTGTACTGGGATTGATGTCAGTAGACAGGGAGAGGAAAGCCAAGAAAGAAAGAGAAAGGAAAAGAAGACTACACATGCTCACATCAGAATGTATGATATATTTATATAGCTGAACTATGTAAAACTATAGAGGTATCAGAAATGTCTGATGAATTAACAAATTCATCAATACCTTTTCAGCATCTAACTATTATGTGGTCTTAATACATTGTTAAAAGTTTGTTGACAAAAAAAAATTATTATAATGCTCACTTTCTTGATAGCAAACCATATTAGTAACCACACTGGTAATCAGGTATAAATTGAAACTCTTGTCACTCAAGTATGATGGATGCTGTGGTGTGCTACCCAGATGCCACCTTTAACAGGAGACTTTTAGTGACACGGCTGTCCCAAGTGTTGAGGACTGCTGATGGCACAGCAGGGTTCCTTCTTAGAGAACAGCCTATGACTGGTTCAGAGTTATCCATGGAATAGGATAGTTACAAGCCACTATTGTAGCAGTACTACAGTTTAAATCCCCTACACTAGTCCCCCACCTCTTACTTTCTTACAGGTGTTGTAAGAAGAGAGCACTCCCCAATAAACCTTGGATATACATATCTCTACCTCACAGTCTATCTAGAGAACGTAAGCTGAGACAGAAGCATAAGGTACATTTGGTAACATTTACATTTTTTGTATGTGCATTTTTAAGTGAGATTGGTCTAGCATAGCCTATCAGACTTTGGAAACAAAATTAATCTGGCTTCATAAAATGAATTGAGGGGATTTTTTCCCTTTTTTTTCCCCCATGGCCTGGAAATGTTTAAATAACATTGGAATCATCTGTTCTTTAAAAATTAAACCCATCTGGTCTTTGTGCCTTTTTTCATGATAGACTCTTAATCACCAGCCCAACATCTTCTACAGTGATTGGCAATTTAAGGTAATTTATATTTTGTTAGGAAATCATTCACTTCCTGTTTTCAAATTTGTAGCCATAGAATTGCAAACTATAATCTCCTAATTCTTTGAATCATGTCTGTATCTATGTTTCTGTCTCCTTCTTGTTTTTAATATTGCATACTTCTGCTTATGCCCTCGTGTTTGCCATGTGCATTCTTTCAGAGAGTTTTTCTACTTCATTGGTCTCAAAAAATAAAAATAAACAGCTTGTGGACTTATTTATCCTTTCTGCTTTATTTTGGCTTCCTTTTGTTTTCTACTTTATTAATTTCAGCTTCTATTTATATTAAGCCAGTCCTTTGTAGTCCCTTTCCTCATTTGTTTCCTAGTTTCTGGTGATGAGTACTAAGTTTCTTAATTTTTTCTCTTTTACCTTTAATAACAAAGACATTTAAAGCAATAAGTTCACTTTGAGTGTAGCTTTTGCTGTTCCAATTCATTGCTTTCTCAATAGTTGGTAATTTCACTTTTTATTTCTTTTTGATTCATGGATTAACTTTCCAAAAATTAAAACTTTTATCATATATACCTCATTTTATTGAAGTGTGATTAGGAAAATAACCGTAAAATATGCATTTTTCTTTATTATTATTATTATTTGGCAACTTTAATTTGCTAAGGTGTCCTTTTTGGCCAAATACAGGATTGATTTTGTAAATGTTTCCTTTTTTTTTTTGAGATGGAGTTTCGCTCTTGTTACCCAGGCTGGAGTGCAATGGCGTGATCTCGGCTCACCGCAACCTCTGCCTCCTTGGTTCAGGCAATTCTCCTGCCTCAGCCTCCTGAGTAGCTGGGATTACAGGCACGCACCACCATGCCCAGCTAAGGTTTTGTATTTTTAGTAGAGACGGGGTTTCACCATGTTGATGAGGATGGTCTTGATCTCTTGACCTCGTGATCCACCCGCCTGGCCTCCCAAAGTGCTGGGATTACAGGCTTGAGCCACCATGCCTGGTGTAAATGTTTCTTGAATCAACGGGAGAAATCTAGTAAATTGAATTTACTGATTTGTCTGCTATATGTATTTAACTCTGGGAGACATCTATTTAATTCTCTTTCTGATTATATTTTTATCAAGTTCTCCTTGCATTTTTCATATTTTTGCTTTACAGGCATACTTTGGAAATAAGCATTATGTCTACAAACAGTAATGTATGTACCTTAATTTAAAAATACTTTATTGCTAAAATATTCTAACCATCATCTGTTCCTTCCATGAGTTGTAATCTTTTTACTGGTGAAGGGTCTTGCCTCCATATTGATGGCTACTGACTGATGAGCATGGTGGTTGCTTAAGGCTGGGGTGGCTGTGGCAATTTCTTGAAATAAGACAACAGTGAAGTTTGCTGCATTATTTGACTCTTCTTTTCATGAAAGATTTCTCTGTAGCATACAATGCTGTTTGATAGCAGTTTACCTATAATAGAACTTCTTTCAAAATTGAAATCAATCCTCTCAAACCCTGCCATTGCTTTATCAACTAAGTTCATAGTAATATTCTAAATCGTTTGTTATTATTTCAACAATGTTCACAGCATCTTCACCAGGAGTAGATCTTATCTCAAGAAACTACTTTCTTCGGTCATCTATAAAAAGCAATTCCTCATTCATTCAAGTTTTGTCACAAGATTACAGCAATTTAGTCAAACCTTCAGGGCCACTTTTAAATCTAGTTCTCTTGCTATTTCCATGACATCTTTAGCTACTACCTCCACTGAAGTCTGGAAACACTCAAAATCATCCATAAGGGGTGTTGGAATCAGCTTCTTCTGAACTTCTGATAATGTTGATATTTTTACCTTCTATGAATCATGAATACGTATATTTTTGAGACAGGGCCTCACTCTGTTCCTCAGAGTGAGAGTCCAGTGGTGTGATCTCAGCTAGAGTGCAGTGGTGTGATCTCAGCTCACTGCAACCTTTGCCTCCCAGACTCAAGCAATCCCTCCACCTCAGCCCCTAGAGTATCTGGGATTACAGGTATGCACCACTATGCCTGGCTAATTTTTGAACTTTTAGTAGAGATGGGGTTTTGCCATGTTGCCCAGGCTTGTCTTGAACTCCTGAGCTCAAGCAATCTGCCTGCCTCAGCCTTCCAAAGTGAAATTACAGCCATGAGCACCACTGCACCCAGCCACAAATGTTCTTAATGCCATTTAGAATGGTGAATCCTTTCCAGGGTTTTCAATCTACTTTTCCTATATTCATCAGAGGAATCACTCCATATGGCAGCTATAGCCTTATACAATTTATTTCTTAAATAATAAGACTTGAGAATCAGAACTACCCTTTGATCTGTGGGCTACAGAATGAATGTTGTGTTAGCAGGCCTGAAAACAACATTAATCTCCATTTACATCTTCCTCACAACTTTTGAGTGATCAGGTGTCTTGTCAATGAGCAGTAATATTTTGAAAAGAATCTTGTTTTCTGAGCAATAGACCTCAACAGTGAGCTTAATGTATTCAGTAAACCTTGCTATAAATAGATGTGCTGTCATCCAGGCTCTGTTGTTCCACTGATAGAACCCAGACAGAGTAGATTTATCATAATTGTTAAGGGTTAAAGGACTTTGGGATTAGTAAATAAGCATTGGCTCCCACTTATAGTCACCAGCTGTATTAGCTCCTAACAAGAGTCAGCCGATCCTCCAAAACTTCGAAGCCAGGCATTGACTTTTCTCCTCTAGCTATGAAAGTCCTAGATGGAGCCTTCTTCCAAGAGCAGGCTGTTTTATCTATGCTGAAAGTCTGTTGTTTAGTTTAACCACCTTCATCAATGATCTTAGCCATATCTTCTGGATAACCTGCTGCAGCTTCTCCATCAGCACTCGCTGCTTCACCTTACTTCATCAATGATCTTAGCCATATCTTCTGGATAACCTGCTGCAGCTTCTCCATCAGCACTCGCTGCTTCACCTTACACTTTCATATGATGGAAATAGCTTCTTTCCTTGAACCTCATGAGCCAAGCTGTGCTAGCTTACAACTTTTCTTCTGCAGCTTCTTTATCTCTCTTAACCTTAACAGAATTGAAGAAAGTTAGGGACTTGCTCTGGATTAGGTTTTGGTTTAAAGGAATGTTGTATCTGGTTTGATCTCCTGTCCAGACCACTTAAATTGTCTCTATTACAGCAATAAAACGGTTTCACTTTCTTGTCACTCATGTATTCACTGGAATAGCACTTTTAATTTCCTTCAATAACTTTTCCTTTGCATTCACAATTTGGTTAACTGTTGTAAGAGGCCTAGCTTTTGGGCTATCTAGGCTTTCAACATGCTCTCCACACTAAGCTTAATCATTTCTAATTTTTGATTTAAGGTGAGAGAAGTGAGATGCTTCCTTTTACATAAACAGAGGCTATTTTAAGGTTATTAATTAAACTATTTTTCAAATTATTTTATGTTTCAGGGAATAGGAGGGCCTGAGGAAAGGAAAAGAGAGAAGTCCTGGTCAGTGTCACATGGGCATGGTTCATGGTGCCCAAAATAATTACAATAGTGACCTCAAAGATCACTAATCACAGATCACAACAGATATAAAAATAATAAAGTTTGCAACATTGTGAGAATTGTTAAATGTGACACAGAGACATGAAGTGAGCACATGCTGTTGGAAGAATGGTGCTGACAGACTTGCTTGCTTTAGGGTTACCACAAACCTTAAAGTGAAGTACAATAGAACAGGTATTCCTGTATATGTTTGCTGCCATATTATGCAAGGCTGATTTCCTCTAAAGTTTTGGGGCTAACTGTGAAATTTAGGAGTGATTGTGAAGAATGCTTAAATATTAAGCATTCTTGTTTCCATAAACCACTTGTCACACTTGTCATTGCACACTTGGAAATTTCTGACTCTTCATTCTCTGAAGGCAACAGCTTCTATTAGGCTGTTCTGGTCCTTTTATTCTATCTGCTCTTTCTTCACCTCTTCTTGTGCAGTGTTGACCTGCACCTTCATTCTCTTTGACTGGTTAATAACTTTTGCTTTCTTTGTTCCTTCCAAACATGTTTGGGACATCTTCATTTTTCTCATTTTGTCTTCTGCCCAGATAAATTTTCTGCATACCAAAACCCAGTGTCACCATCATACTGAAACGTTAATCACTGCATAATGTCCTTTATTCATAAGTGCCTTTAACCACAAGTCAACCTTGTCGGACAGTATACCATCCCTCTTGCTTTCTTTTCAATTGCATTTGCTTATTTCTGTTTATCTCTTTTTTCACCAAACACGTGTATTTATTTTCTAAGCAAATCACAAACCCCCAGTTTACCAGCTTTATGTTTTAAATCCAAGCTTAACATTACATATTTAAACAATTGTTAAAACTTGCTAAGTTGCCAGCATTTATGCATGACTAGAAAACACCTGTAACTTATACTAAGTTAGAAATGTATTAACATTAATGCATTTACATCTTCCACTGTGAAATACCAAAACAACTGAAACTGTTTATGCAGAAGACTCAACCTGGCAATGTTAACTTTATAGCAGGCCGAAACTGCTTGGCTCACATTTCAGACAAAATGGACAAGCAGATCCATGCTGGTGTTAGTGTACAATCTTGTCTAACCGTTACTAGAGAGTCACTGCTCACCATGGAGTAGGTTTAATAAAAAGGCAAAGTGCATACAGAGGTTTACAACACTTTTAAAGATAAAAACAAACTGGTCCTGTTATATGGTCCCAACAATAAACTCAAAAGTATATGACAAATAGGAGCTCTGATGACCTATTTATAAATACTTCAGATTAGGTACAATTATACTGAAAATCGAGTTCATTAGATGTCTTCAAAATATGTCACTGTTAATCCTCAAATGGTGCTTATTCAAGTTTAACATTTTTATTATATACATGCATTGAAAGACTTGTTACCCAAGTGTGGCAGATGCTTCTTACCACTTATCATTAAGGACTTTAACTGGCCATCTTGTTCAATTTCTACTCTCTCTTAACCTCTTCCTAATTTTTCTGCCATTAACTTTTTTAATAGGAGTTGATATAGATTTGAAATTGCCCATCTCACTACCATCAAATGACTTTAAATAGAATGAAATAAGACCTCCATGACTGAGGGACACAAATGAAATAAATCATGTTCCAAAAGAAGAAAATCCAATTCTAAAAGTAAACTGAAGGCAGAGAAAAATGACCCTATCCCTCGGCTTCTGCTTCTTTAGGAATCTCTTCAATTCCCAAAAAAAATGCCCTCAAATAGGCCTTCAAAGAAATCAGATGGAAATTGATCCCTTCTACCAAAAACTTCCCTAAAGATGGAATGTTAAGCCAAACTCAAACAGGCTGTCAAAATGACTTCCACCTTCTCCTCTACCATTTTTCTTTGCCATATTTGTCATAAATGTCTCTTTTTTTCTAGCATCTGGTAACACCTCATACACCTCACTACTTGAATTTTCTTCATGCTGCTTTCTTATTTTCAGGATTATCTGGGTGGCACTTCAATGCTAGTTTCCTGATATGCCTTTTTAATATCCTGGGGCAGGCAGGTCTGAATGCCTAGAACTTCACAGTAACCCCTATGCTTTAACAGACGGTGGGAACAGGTCAGAGGTTGCAGTGGTGGTGGTGAGTAGCAGGGCAGGGGTGGGTGTGGGCCCTGGGCTCTTCTGGGCTCCACAGGGCTCCTCTGGGCTCTGCAGAGCTGTGCTGGTGGCCACAGTGGCTCCTCATGCTTTCCTTTCTCTCCTTTCTCCAATGAACAGGAAGTATGATGATCTCAAGTCTTAATCTTTTTTTTTTTTAACCACTTTGTTCTAAGTTGTTTGCAGTTAGGTTTTATATTTTAACAAATTTGACAATCTCTGACACTTAATGTGAGAAACTAGCCCATTTTTCTTTAACATAATGATTGATATACAGTACTTGTTTTCTATTTTACTTTATGTCTACTTTTTTACATTGTTTCTTGTTTCCTTTTCCTGATTTATGCTGACTTGATCAGCTTACAATTTGTGCCGTGTCTTCCCTTCTTTTTTATGAGACAGAGTTTCACTCTTGTTGCCCAGGCTGGAGTGCAATGGCACAATCTCGGCTCACTGCAACCTCTGCCTCCCAGGTTCAAGTGATTCTCCTGCCTCAGTTTCTCAAGTAGCTGGGGTTACAGGCAAGCACTCCACACCCAGCTAATTTTGTATTTTTAGTAGAGACAGGGTTTCACCATGTTGGCCAGGCTGGTCTAGAACTCCTAACCTCAGGTGATCCACCTGCCTCGGCCTCCCAAAGTGGTGGGATTACAGGCATGAGCCTCCATACCCCACAATATCTTCCCTTCTTAATGTAGATATTCTCTACTTTTCCATTACATTTAATTAATTCCATGAATTATTATTTTCTTTTCCTATACTACAAAAATTTACATGTAGATAATTTGCTCTATGTGGAAATTTGTACAACTTTATTTTATTCTGGGCTTCAAAAATTTCCCTGGATATGCCTAAGCATGTGTTCCTTCCTCACTAACCCTGCCTATTTCTCTACAATTTCTTTTAGTCTGTAGACATGGCTCTTCAGCCCCCCAAAATTTTCTTGTATTATCAGTTTTGTAACTTATTTCTAAGGTATTTCTACTACACGTTATGTCTATTAAATCTATCCCCAAACCTTCTCTGTCCTCTCATGATTTCTATTATGATTTCACATGACTGTCCTTTGAGCTATTTCTTCTGTAGTCTTTCAGGCCATTTTTTTAAACCTCTGTGATGACCATCCTCTCCTTCAATTCATGTGCCAAGTTCTTTCATAGGGAAATTATGGCTTGTTTTAGCACCAGAAAATGTGTGTGTGTGTGCATGTGTGTATCACCTACATCTTCTTGAACACTTTTCCCTCATCTTTCTCTTATAGCAGTTCTCTCTCACCAGGAATGTTGTATTTGCTCAGAGTGATCTTTGTCTCTCTGGGTCATGGGCCCTTAGCAGGGTTTTTGTTGTTGGTTGTTGTTGTTGTTGAGACAGTATCTTGCTCTGTCACCCAGGCTGGAGTGCAGTGGCACAATCTTAGCTCACTGCAACTTCTGCCTCCTGGGTACAAGTGATTCTCCTGCCTCAGTCTCCCAAGTAGCTGGGATTACAGGTGTGCACTATCACGCCTGGCTAATTTTTGTATTTTTAGTAGAAATGGGATTTCGCTATTTCTAGGCCAGTCTCAAACTCCTGGGCTCAAGCAATCCACCCCTCTCAACCTCCCAGAGTGCTGGGATTACAGGTGTGAGCCACTGTGCCCAGCCCTTAGCAGGGTTGTTACATCATTGACATGTTCTGGGCTGACTGAGGAAGCACTGAGGAGCTCCTGGCAGGGTGGTTTTAAGTGATAGATGGTGGCACTCCACCATACAGAATGGCAATGCAATGGCAGGCAAGTTGCTAGTCTCTAGGTGAGCTACCAAAAGAAGCCTCCAGGTTCCCAAACTTTTCCTCTAGCCTCAAGAATCAGAAGACTTAGCATACCTACTCACCAATTTCGTGGCTTTTTTAGGGGGTAGGGAGCCAGTCACTTTAATATGGGTTTTTTACTACATTATTTCCATGGTAAGTGGATCCTTAGGGGGCAAGCTCTTTCCAAATCTTGCTTTCTGATCCTCTTCCTGGGTAATCTGATGTAAGTCTCAGGCTCTTGCCCAGCCCCAGTGGAAGCCTTCACCTCAGTCTCTCCCCTGAGTACCCTCAGAACCCAAGGTCATGGTAACACCGAGCTCTGCATTGGTTTAAACTGCTATTTGGCTCAAGATAGACATGTATCCTGGAGTTGTTAGTAGAAATATGGGTAGCAGCAATCATTTCCTAGAATCTTATCTTAGTTTACAAGACATTAGTTTTAGCAGAGTAAAACAGGGAAATGTTTTTGTTCTAATCTCTTCCTTTTTTACCCTGTGGCGTAGTGATTTTATCCCACTTTTGTATAAACTCCTTTGCAATATACGCTAATGATGTTTTATATTCTTGAACTATCATCAGTGGCCTCAGAGAAAACTGGTCTGACAGCCTATTATTGCCAATGGTAATGCTTTAATTACTTTAAATGAAAATCATCATCTTTGGTAGTTGGCCTCCAGCGCTTGATTGATTTATATCAAATAACTTTAAATCACTGATCATTGTGTTTTATTACCTAGGAAAATAGTTTGCACACAGTTTATCTTGGAAGTTTCTTCACAAATTACTTAAAAATAGATATAGCATAAGCCAGCCAGCCAGCCAGATAGAATATAGATCTAGATTATAGATATATTAGGGTTGCCAAATTTAGCAAAAACAATAACTAGGGCATTCAGTTAAATGTGAATTTTAAATAAACAATGAATAATTTTTTAAACAACAGTTATACTTCATGTTATATTACAGCTCAGCATGGAGGAAAACAATGAGGAAAAATTCATGGATATTTTAGATTCTTTTTTCTTTATTAAAATCTATTTTATTCCTGGTGTGTGTCAAGAGCCTATCAATTCATTTATTAAAAGGTAATCCTAAGCTATATTATCCTAGTGGCAATATAGTTTTGTGAGCTTTGACAAATAGACTATGTAATCACCCCTGCAACAATCAAGATACAGAAGAGTTCCATCACTCCAAAATATTTCTTCCTGTTGCCCCTTTGTGTTGAGTTCCTCTCTTTAATTCCACCCCAGGCAAGAACTGACCTAATTCCTGTCACTCTACATTAGTTTGCATTTTCTAGACTTTTATACAAATAGACTTATATAGCATGTACTCTTTGACTTCTTTCACTCAGCGTATTTTGAAATTCATCAGTTGTTGCATATATCAATAAATAGCTCATCTCATTTTGTTGCAGACAGTTTTCCTTCGTATAGATATACACAATTTGTTTATCCACTCATCTCTTGAAGGTCATTTGAGTTGTTTGTAGTTTGGGACTCTTACAAATAAAGCTGCTATGAACCTTAATGTACAAGTGAGATATGATTTCATTTCTTTTAAAAAAATATCTAGGTGTAGAATGACTGGATCATACGGCAAGCGTATACTTAACTTTTAATGAAACTACACAGCCATTTCCAAAGTATGCTATTTTATATTCTTACCAGCAGTTGTTCCACATCCTCACTAATCCTTGTTATTGTCAGTCTTTTAAATACTAACCATTATGATAGGTTCATAATGATATCACACTGTGGTTTTAATTTGCATTTCCCTGGTGACTAATGGTGTTGGGCATTTTTTCATGAGCCTAGTTACCATCTTCTTTGGTGAAGAATATGTTCAAATCTTTTGCTTGGCTTTCTCCCCACATTGCCCCCACCCCCAACACACCAGCCTTTAAAATTGGGTTATTTTCTCATTTCTGAGTTTCAAGAGTTCTTTATACATTGTGGATATAAGTGCTTTACTAGATATGTAATTTGCAAATATTTTTCTTTCAGTCTATGCCTTGTTTCTTCATTCTCTTAACAGTGTTTTTTGAAGAGCAGAAGTTTTAAATTTTCATGAAGTCCATTTTATCATTTTGCGCCTTTATGGATCATGCTTTTGATCATTTAAGTCTGTATTTTGAGTTAATTTTTGTATATGATGTGAGGTATAGATCAGTGTTCATTTTTTTGCATACGTATTTCAATTCTTCATCACCATTTATTGAAAAGACTATTCTTTGTCCACTCAATTCCTTTACATCTTTGTTGAAAAACAGTATAAATGTATGTGTCTATTTCTGGATTCCCTGTTATGTTTCAGTGATCTATTTAATGCTAGTACTACATTGTCTGGATTACTCTACCTTAGTAAGACTTGAAATTAGGTATTAGTTGTCCTCCAATACTTTCCAATTTGTCTCGGCTATTATGGGTCCTTTGCATTTTCATTTGAATTTCATAATCAACTTGTGAAGGTCAACAAAAAGCTTGCTAAGGTGTTAATTAGGATTGCATTGAATCTACAGGTCAATTTATGAAGTGATTATTATTTGCTGATGATGACTATTGCAGTTGTTCCTAATACATACCCAATGGCTCTACAAAACACGAGAATCAAGACTATAGCTGATTGCTACTTGTTAAATGTGTCTATATACATGATGCTACCAAAGAAATGTAAACATACTGTTTTGCCCTTTTTCAGTCAAAATAGTACACCATTAAATGTGAAAATAAATTCCTACCTAGGAAAATCATCCTACCTCCACCAAGATGTATTAGAAATTTGTATTTTAAAGTTAATCTAGAGGAAGATTGACACTTGTTGACACATGGGAGACTAGTAATTCTCAAATGAGAACACCACCATAAAATGTGCAGAGTTGGGAGAGGGAAACACTGACAAATGGAACAGGAAGAAATCTGATGTGATCAAGTGTGGACTTAAGGTCTAACCTACGGAGGTATTAGGTAGCTGTGAAATGATTCCCAACGCTTGCAACTTGAGTAACATATATTTTGCTGTGACAAGAACTTGGAATGAATTCTCCCTCTCCTTGAGAATGGGATGTCACACCTTATGAGACCCCATATACAAGTTATTGACCTCAACCATTGGACTTCAAAATACATATAAGCCCAAGAGTTTGACAGACACTTGAAAAGTTCAGTCTACCACAGGGCTGCACTCTTGTTAGCCACTTGTCTGAAGACTGAGAGCTCTTTAACAATGTTGGAACTCACTCACTATGTGGCTAATGTACCATGCTTATCAAGCATATTGTCTCTGAGATTTGTTCTTGTTATTCCCTCCCTTTTTAAGCATTGCCAACCTAAGGAAAAAAATTATCTTGCTGTGGCAATAAATCATGTGATTCATGAAACCATACTTTCATCATCTCCTAATTTTAATCACACAAAATAGAAGGACTTTTTAAAAAAGGCTCAGGACTTTGATAGTGACACAAAAGTAGAAAGAAGGAAAAGTCAAGTGGTTAATAGCAGAGACAGGCATCCACATCAAAAGGGAGAAGTGTGGTTTGGTTGTACTTTATGAGTAAGTTTTAAAGGATGTGCCTGAGATAAATCATTGTCTTACAGTACCAGCTTCCTCTTCTTTCCATGATAATAAAATTTTAGCCAGGCACAGGGTGCCTTAGGCAATGACTACATTCCCCGGACTCCTTTATATGTAGGTGTGGCTACTTCATTACATTCTTGTTAATGATATATGAGTGAAAATAATGTGTGTAATTATCATATCCGTTGCTTAAACTGTTGAAGTGGTAGCAAGCCATCTTGTATCATGGGATGAGAGCATCACTCTAGGGCAGTGGAACACGATTAAAAAGAACTTGAGTCCTGACCAGTTGAAATTCATAACACCGGCTATGAAAAGCTTACTCTCAGACTATTGTGTCAAGAGAAATATATTTATTAACAGGACAAAAGGCATATAAATTTATTAACCTGCAAGCAGGGGGGAGTCACATGAAGTATGAAACTCCAAGAAATACATTTCTAATGTGTTTGAGCCACTGTTAATTTGACTCTCTATTACAGCTGCTGCCAAACTCATACAAGGGAAGATAACTGCTCATTGGGAGGTTGTATAAAAGGGTTCTGTTTAAAGTTTTATGTATTTTAAGCTCAAAATACTGGTATTATAAGTTAATATCCCCCCATAGAATCACAAACATAAAAATGATATCATGAATATAGTGCATACGTCTGAGAGTCAAAGGATTAACATTCTTCTCATTTTATTGAGAGGGGATATGTCTCCAAAGAGATTTTGTAATATTGATAAAATATAGATTTTGTTTAGTCACACAGACTTGGCTTTGAATAGCTGTCCACCACTTAGTAATTGTTTAACATCAAGTAAGTTTATTTTCCTTAACTTTGTTTTTCTATCCTGTAAAACACCAGCCTTCTGACCTTATTGTGAAGTTTAAATTAGATAATATCTAAAGTTCCAGGTTCTAGATATGACTTTAATGATAACCATCTCCCCTCCAATCCTAGTCAAGATACGGAGAGCATCCACTTTGACATGCTGTGCATTGGACAAAGCTGTGGTAAAGCTGCCTCTTAATGATGATACACAACCCATCATCAGTATATTTGGTTAAGATCTAGCTGTCTAGATCCTAGCCACATCCAAATGAGGTTTCTCTTGGTGCTAACAGTGGAATGAGTATAGAGGTCTTTTAATTCTAAGTTTTATGCTTTACTGTCTTTATCAGTGGTCCTAATCCTGTGTTATAGGGATCAGGCAGCGAATACGAATGATGCCAGCTTGGTGAAGTGCGTGTGCACATACCGCAAGCAGTGGAGGAATCTACTGCTACTTAGCACCTGAGGATTGGAAATGAGCTTTCCTGTTGCTAGTTCCTGTACATTTGCAAGGGAACCGCATGTCTGAATTTTTATGTGGAGTCTTCTGATTTTCAAATGTTTATGCATTTTTAAAGAACAATGTTCAGGTTGAGTAAATATGTCTGTGACCACAGCTTGCTGCTTCAGCTCTACCTACTACTCACTTTGACCAGGACTGATTCTTCTCCACTACAGGTGTATCTTGAGAAATAACATTCATAATAGATGTGCTTAACATCAGAGTATTCATTTATCCATGCTGACCTATGTGCTTTGAACTGGTGCTTCTTCCAAATAAGACACTAGGCTTTTAAGCTAAAAATTTAATTATAATAAACTAAACATAGCAAACATACTTTAATGCTACACTTGTTTAAAGGCTACCTGGAGCTAATTCTCTGTGTGTGCTTTTTTCCATTCACTCTGGGGAAGATGATGTAATAAATATTTCTATGTTTGTGTGGAGTGTGAAGCCAAATACTCAAATGCTGAGTGCATTTTGAAAAATCAAAATCAGCAGTTCAATTATTTTTCTTTATTAGAACAGCCAGGAATGAGTTTGTTAAAATGGATCTGCTCTGTCGTAGCTTGCTCTGCTGGCAATGTCTAAACGAATTAAATGAGTCAGGAGTCAAAGAAATCTCACAGGCGGCTTTAATCTCCTGTCAGAAAGAATAGCTAACTGAGTCAAACATCACGAATTTTTTTTTCTTGGCTCATCTTAGAGGGCTTGTGTCCTTATCTACATATGTGTGGACTTGCATTTTCATCTTAAAATTACACTCCTGCTATATTCTTAACATGGGGAATTCGGTTATCTTCTAAGTTAGTGATTTGCAGGTTCTCAAAGGTCACCCATATAAAAATACCATCTCTTCTCTGAAACTTGTAAAAGACTATTTATCACTCAGTTCTACAAGAACCCAACCACAGTTATATTTTCTGTTTTGGTAAGCCCAGCAAGTTCCCAAATTTCCATTTTGAGATTTTTCTTTTCTAGTATACATAATAGAAAAGTATATATCTCACAACTGAGTCTCTGTCAAGACCAAATGTGGGTGGAATGTGGTTTTCCTGCATTTCATGTAAAATTCTCTGAAATATCCTGTGACTGAGAAATTTACGTCATAGTGTGATCCAGAAATGAGGTCAGCCTTTTCTCTGGTGGGGAGGGCCATTGAGCTATTGAAATCTGTGTTGTTATCATTTTATTCAGTTCCTCTTTCAAGAACTAACTTATTAAGCTCCACTGGGTAAGTCTATTAAGATCCCCTTCTATCATGATGGGTCTCTCCAAAGTGGAAAAATAAATGTAGTTAGTAGGTATCACATGTTTACTTGGTCGAAGGCTAACATAGAGTCCTGAAACAACTCAGGAGTCTATGATGACACAAAGTGCTACAAAGGAAAGCTAAAGCATTCAGTTTCATTTTAAAGACATCTTTGCTCTTAGAATTTAGCATCATGGGCTGGTGGCTTATTAATTACAGACATAAAATACAACTACACATAGAGCACTAGCCATGTGCAAATATAAAGGTTCAGACACTTAAAATTTCTGGAAAGTATGATTGCCCAGTAAGTAGGAACCACTTGCTCCCATAAAAAAGGTCAATGTAACATTTTCAGGGCAGGCTAATAACACTGTGGCTTGAAGCAAGAAATTAAAACTGTCCCAGCAAATGACTAGCTTAAGCAACCTCAATAAGAATAAATAAACCAGGGGAATGAATTTGGTGTCTAAGTAGATACCCAGCCAAATCCCTTACATTTACAGAATATGTGTAATGTGTAGCCATAATGGCACTGGCAAACAAGAAAAGTAACTATCAGCAAACCAAAAATTGTGAAGTGCACCCAAAGGAAAAAAAAAATCAATGGGCTTGGATTGACAAGAGTTGAGGAAACCCAAAATACATTCTGTACATGAGGAAACCTCTGAGAATAAGACAAAATCCACTAAATTCTAAAAATAGAGTGAACAAATACCAGGAACTGGGCAGAGCACTGTGCAATAGAGATAATTAATAATTTCATTAGGACAGGAGCCCTAACAACAGAATTGCAAAAGCATCACTAACCTAAAGCTAAGATCCTCAAGATACAGGTCAAAGAAAATGTATATACCACCTAGGGTAGAATTCTAAGGAGGGCACAGCTGTCTGAGAGAGAAATGCAGTCCAACTAAAGGAATAAAAAAGTCCTGCTGTCCAGGAGCGAGGAACACTAAAGATAGCCACTGTCACAGAAAATTCCTTCTTTTTTTTTTTTTTTTTTTTTTGAGATGGAGTCTTGCTGTCTCCCAGGCTGGAGTGCAGTGGCATGACCTTGGCTCACTGCAACCTCCGCCTCCCAGATTCAAGCGATTCTCCTACCTTAACCTCCTGTGTAGCTGGGATTACAGGTGTGCACCACCATACCCAGCTAATTTTTGTATTTCTAGTAGAGACAGGGTTTCACCATGTTGGCCAGGCTGGTCTCAAACTCCTGACCTCAGGTGATCCACCTGCCTTGGCTTCCCAAAGTGCTGGGATTAAAGGCATGAGCCACCGTGCCAGGCCAGAAAATCCCTTCTTAATTTAGCAACTGGGAACTCCAGCTAGCTTGCCTGCTCCATGCCCAGTGCCCTGAAATGAAGCCTTCCAATAAATAGGCTGCACCCAGTTACATGAGCCCTGCAGTCCAACCTGCCATTCATGGGAGCAAAAACCTATACCAGCTACTAGGTAGTCAATTAAGTTTCTCATTAATAGACAAGAATGAACATCAAAAGATCATCAAATATTTGAGGAAAAGCAACTAAATGAAAAGGAGGACCAATAGGAACAAGTAAACTACAGAAGTAGCAGAGAAAAATGTAAGGACTGATAATTTAAAAAATATTCTACGTGATATTCTCATGGCGATATTGCAAAGAAAAGTCAATAAAAGGTTGTTAGGAAAAAGAACAATTAGATAACATAAAATACTTTTAGAAGTTAAAAATGTAATGGCCCTTGAGGATGTAGTCCAATACAGTTAGGGGCAAAATGACCAAGAGGAAGATACCATGAAATGCAGCAAACAGAAGCCTTGGCCCAGGAGGGCTGTGAAGGGAGATATTTGGAAAACAACTGCAGAACAGGCCTGAAGAGCAACCAGGGCAGAGCAGAAAGAAGATGGATATAGATAGACTCCCAGGAGAGGCATCTTCAGGAAAATGACAGGGAACTCGAGAATAGGTGGTATGATGAAAAAATTATGAAAAAAGAGCATCATGTAATAAGAAGATATGATGCTGTTGTAGACTGAATGTTTGCTAAATTCTAACTCCCAGTGTAAGGTATTAATGGGAGGGGATAGTTCATGACAGAAGAGCCCTCATGACTGGGTTTAGTGCCCTTATAAAAGAGGCTCAGAGAGCAACCTTTTCCTTCTGCCATGGATACAGCAAGACTATAGCTGTCTGTGAACCAAGAGGCCTCACCAGATGCTGAATTTGCTGATACCTTTATTTTGGACTTCCTAGCCTCAGAACTGTGAGAAATCATTTTCTGTTGTTTATAAGCCACCCACTTTATATTTTATTATAGCAGCCCAAACAGACTAAGACAGAAGCAAAAAGAGAGAAGAAAGGTGAGTAAGAAAGCCATGATCTGAATATTAAAAGGAAAATAAGGCACAATTTTAAACAATGAGTGTAATGTAAAACAATAATCCTTTTGTCTTTGGTTTTAGGATCATTATTATAATAATATTCCTTCTTACAAACCGTGGAATTAAAAAATACTGTATTCACGTGGAGATAAGAAATCTCTATACCTTATGCTCAATTTTGCTCTTGCTGTGAACCTAAACTGCTCCAAAAAGTAAAACCTATTTTTTAAAAACCTGCCAACGTTGATTGGATTAAGATAACTATTAGTAGAGCTAAAGCTATGTTACAGATATCAAATTCGGGGAAGAGAGGAAAGAACATAGTAACATAGAGGAAGGCAACGTAATTGAACTAAATCTCTATCTTTCATATCAGAGATAAGGAATAGTGGTATAAACATATTACTTGGCATTATGACCAGAAAATTTTTTTTAAAAAGATTCAGTGAGCGGTTAGGGCCTGTAGGTAGGGACAGAGTGATAAGGTGGGAGAGCATCACTTTTCCTTTAATATTTGTTTTGTTATTTTGTCCTTGTACTACTACCATTAACAAAAAGAAAAAGCTTCAGGAGACAGAGTAAAAAAAAATTGTAAATGTGAGAAATGAATTAAGAGATATGACCAATATAGGCCTAACAGAATTTCCAGAAAGACACAAGAAAATTGAAGGGAGGCCTTCCACCAGATGGCTTTAAAATAGTTCTTACAACACAAAGCACTAGAGCAGGGGTAGGAAATGATAGCCCTGTTAGGGGTTGAATGTTCGCCCTCCAAATTCTTTATTTTTATTTTTAAATTATACTTTAAGTTCTGAGATACATGTGCAGAATGTGCAAGTTTGTTACATACGTAGGTATACAGGTGCCACGGTGGTTTGCTGCATCCATTCCCCCATCATCTACATTAAGTATTTCTCCTAATGCTATCCCTTCCCAATTACCCCACCCCAGCTATTCCTCCCCTAGCCCCCTCCCACAACAGGCCTCTTCGACAAACCTGACAAAAACAAGCAATGGGGAAAGGATTCCCTATTTAATAAATGGTGTTGGGAAAACTGGCTAGCCATACGTAGAAAGCTGAAACTGGACCCCTTCCTTACAATTTATACAAAAATTAACTCCAGATGGATTAAAGATTTAAACATAAGACTAAACACCCTAGAAGAAAACCTAGGCAATACCGTTCAGAAAATAGGCATAGGCAAGGACTTCATGACCAAAACACCATAAGCAACGACGACAAAAGCCAAAATAGACAAATTAAACTTAATTTGTCTAATTAAACTTAAGAGCTTCTGCACAGCAAAAGAAAGTATCTGTTTCTGTTAGAGTGAACCAACAGCCAACAGAATGGGAAAAAAATTTGAAGTCTACCCATCCTACCAAGGGCTAATATCCAGAATCTACAAAGAACTTAAACACATTTACAAGAAAAAAAACAACCCCATCAAAAAGTGGGCAAAGGGTGTGAACTAACACTTTTCAAAAGAAGACATTTATGCAGCCAACAAACATGAAAAAACGCTCATCATCACTTGTCATTAGAGTAATGCAAATCAAAACCACATTGAAATACCATCTGACGCCAGTTAGAATGGCAATCGTTAAAAAATCAGGAGACAACAGATGCTGGAGAGGATGTGGAGAAATTGGAACACTTTAACGCTGTTGGTGGGAGTATAAATTAGTTCAATCACTGTGGAAGACAGTGTGGCGATTCCTTAAGGACCTAGAAATAGAAATACCATTTGACCCAGCAATCCCATTACTGGGTATATACCCAAAGGATTATAAATTATTTTATTATCAAGACACATGCACACATATGTTTATTGCAGCACTGTTTATAACAGCAAAGACTTCAAACCAAGCCAAATGCCCATCAATGATAGACTGGATGAAGAAAATGTAGGGCATATACACCATGGAATACTATGTATCTATAAAAAAGGATGAGTTCACGTCATTTTCAGGGACCTGGATGAAGCTGGAAACCACCATTCTCAGCAAACTGACACAAGAACAGAAAACCAAACGCCATACATTCTCACTCGTAAGTGGGTGTTGAACACATGGACACAGGGAGGGGAACATCACACTTCCCTCCAAATTCTTACGTTGAAACTCTAACCCCCAATGTGATGGTATTTGAAGGTGCTTTTGAGAGTTGATTAGGCTTAGATTAGAACATGAGGGTGGAGCCATCATGATGAGGTTAATGTCTTTATAAGAGGAGGAGGAGACACAAGATTTCTCTCTGTGCATGCACCAAGAAAATGACTAATGTTATCAATACCTCCCCCCAAACTAGTGTTTTGAAAAGACTGTGAAAAAAACTACAAAAGTAGGCAAGGCTGAAAAATTTAAAAAGAGAGAAGAAGTAAATCAACCACATTAGGAATAAAAAAGGACCAAAGTCATACAGCTAAAGGCACTGTTAAAAATAGGATACTGCTCTGTTTATCACTGTGCCAGTTATGCTGCTCAAGAGCATAACCAGCAACAGGACCTTCATCAAGAACCTGACTGTGCTGGCACCTTGATTTCAGACTTCCAGCCTCCAGAACTGTCAGAGATACATGTTTGTTGTTTAAGTCACCTAGTCTGTGGTATTCTGGTATGGCAGTAGAACCCACTGAAACAAGCCCTTAGGCCAAATCTGGCCTGCTGCCTCCTTTTTTTTTATTGAAGTTTTACTGGAGCACAGCCATGTTCATTCATTTATGTATTGTCTATGGCTTGCTTTCATGTTTGAACCGAGTAGTTGTGACAGACTGCATGATCCACAAAAGTACTTACTATCAGGCCTTTTACAGAAAATGTTTACCAATGATGCTTGCGCCAGAGAAATGTAAATAAAATTTTTTAATGTTATCTGCATAACAAAAGGACACAAATTAGAACAAGGAAAAAAATACTATGTAGAAAATATAGATTGTATGAATAAGCCGAAACATATTAATAATAAATATGTATGAGTTAAATTTTTCTATGCTTAAATTGGAAAAAAAAATCCTGTGATATTGTTTATAAGATGTTTATCCAGAACAATATGTCAAAGAAACTTGGAAAATAGTGAAACGGAGAAAACTGTACCAGTGAACTGTGATCTCTAAAAATAATGCAGTAGAATTCAACTTAATAATGAAAAAATATATTTTTTAAAATGTCTTGGACATTTAAAAATTTCTCTCTAAAAAGTTGAACTTAAGAGGAAATAAAATATCAACTACTGGAAAATAAATAAGGATGAGAGTAGCAGGTCTAGTTAATTTTATCAATAAAACCTAAGCTAGTGTTTGGAAAGATATTGAAAAAAATCTATAGAAGTAGGCAAGGGTGAAAAATTAAGAAAAAGAGAATATATAAATCAACCACATTAAGAATGAAAAAGGACCAAAATTATAGAGGAAAAGTAACTGTTAAAAATATGATACTGCTTTGTTAGTCACTGTGCCAATAACTTAATGGATAAAATTGATGATTTTTAGAAATCAGTCAATACATTTTACATGTCTAATTTTTAAGAAAAATATATATTGCCAAAGTTGAATAGAGAAGAGTTAAAATAAATCAACTCTGATAAATGAAAGAGAAACACAAGTATAAACAGATAACTTTAAGGTAGAAAAAAAGAATTCAAGAAACAAAATATCAAATCCTTACATATTGATGTGGGTAAAAGACAAGAAATAAACTCTCAGCATTAAACAAACGAAATAAAAATAAATAAAAACTACTTGGAAATAAAGGATGCGGTAAAAACAGAAACACTACAGAAAAACCATTTAAAAGATTAAAATGGAAGTGAACACTTTTTTTTTTTTTAACTGACAAAAATGTTTTCCGGTCTCAACACAAGCCAGATTTTGGTTGATATGTATGATAAGCTAGAATAACAGCAGATTCAATATATTTTTATTATATTTTGGTGTCAAAATTAATTGTTAAATAAGAGCTTCATTAAAGCTGTGATCATCTGAATGTGTAAATGAGCATGATTCCTTTGTATCTTACCTTAGAGTTAACAGAATTTCAGATATATTTGTAAAATATAAATTTACTCTCATACACAAGCAAAACTAAAGAGAAACCTAAATAAATAAGCCATAATAGAAGAAATTAAGTAGTCAGTTGAAGATCTAACTTTAAAAGTCTCATGTCCTGTATGAAGAATTCTAGGAAAACTGTAAGGTTCAGACAATCCCTATAATTATGAATTACTTTGAAGCATAACAAAAGACAAAATAATAAATTTTATAGAAAGATATTTGCTAATGATGTTAACCAGACCAAAGTGTAGTAGCTAGAGAGTGTAATACAATGATGAAATATTATTTAAAATGAGGGCAGACTTGAACATGTTTACCTAGAGGGAGAGGTGAGCAAGAATGAAGCGATTCATAACACAAAAGAGAAAAAAAATCATTGTGAAAAATTCTTGGAGGAGACAGAAGCAGGGGAGATCGAGAGCTCATGTGGAGGGTTTAGCATTAACAAAGAAGCAGAATATCTTTTGAGAGATTACAATCAGGTAAGAAAGAATTATGAAAATAGACACTGTGATGATTAATTTTATGTGCTAATTTGGCTAGAATATGGTGTCCAGTTGTTTAGTGGAACACCAGTCTTGATTTTACTGTGGTTGCATTTTTAACGATGTGATTAATATTTAAATCAGTTGACACTGAGTAAAGCAGATTACCCTCCTTAAAGCATGTGGATCTCATCTAGGCCTTAAGAGCAAAGACTGAGGTCCCCTGAAAAAAAAGAAATTCTGCCTTCAGACTCACTTTGGACGTAAGACTGGAATGTCAACTCTTCCCCTGGGTCTCTGGCTTGCTTGCCTGCCTTGCAAAATTTGGACTTTCCAGCCTTACAATTGTGTGAGCCAATTTTAAAAAATAAATTTCTCTCTATGTACATATTTATATATATATATATATATACACACATATATATACACATATATATACATTTATATATATATATACACATATATATACACACACACACATATATATAAATCATGAGAAGTTTCTCACCTTATTCTGTAAGGCTAATATGATCTTCATACCTTAATTGGACAAGGGTAGTAGAAAAAAAGAAACCACAAGCCAACCTCAGTCACGAACATAGATAGAAAAAAACAAAAATAAATAACAAAATTCTGACACATGTTAAAAAGAGGGATATATCATGGCTAAGACCTAGCTCAGTAAGTGAAGGATGCCTTGCAATAAAAAAAAAAAAAAATCTTTGAAAGCATTTTGGAAGAAAAATCCTTATTACATCCATTCCTGATTTGAAACAACAGCAGTACCAACGAAATTAAAACATTATCACTAAGCTATGGCCAGAAAGACGCTTCCTCAACTTAAGTATATGCATCAGAGACTACATATATATAAACATCATATTTAATACAAAACACTAGGATCATTCTTGCTTAAATAAGAAACCAGACTTGGACGCTACACATAAACACAGACACACACTGCTATTGGTTCTGTTCCTTTGTAGAACCTTGATAAATACGGTATTAGTCCATTTTCATACTGCTGTAAAGAATTGCCCAAGACTGGATAATTTATAACGGAAAGAAGTTTAACTGACTCACAGTTCAGCAGGGCTGGAGAGGCTTCAGGAAAGTTAAAATCATGTCGGAAGGTGAAGGGGAAAGCAAGGCGACTTTCCCACAATGCAACACGAAGAAGTACAGATTGAAGGAGGAAGACCCTGCCCCCCCCCCCCCCCCCCCCCCCCCCCCCCCCCCCCCCCCCGCCTTATAAAACCACCAGATCTCGTAAGAACTCACTCCCCATTAGAAGAACAGCATGGAGAAAACCTCTCCCATGATTCAACTACCTCCACCTGGTCTCCACCTTGACAGGTGGGGCTTATGAGGATTATGAGAATTATAATTTAAGATGAGATTTGCTGGGCACCCAAAGCCTGACCATATTAAATACATTGAAATTTAGTCAGTATCTGTGGAACACAATACTTCTGAAGGGACTATTACTCAACTGAAGTCTAGACTCATTAACACTAGGCTCAATCGTTGGAGAAATTTAAAAAACAATGACAACAAAAAAAACACTAGGCTCAAAACGGCTGAGTCCAACCAATATCAGAAACGGTTTTGGTGTATCCCTACATTTTAATAGATACATATACACAAAAACATTGTCCACAATCTTAAAATAATCACTGTTAACATCTCAGTGTAATTTATGTCTTTTTTCTATATACTTCTATAACATATTAAGGGCACATTATTCATATAATTTTGTACTTTGCTTTAAAATGACTTTTGTTACACCACTTTTATATATATTCTATTTTGTAAATAATTTCACCTTTTAGATTCAGAGGGTAACATGTACAGTTTTGTTACATAGCTATATTGCATGATGCTAGGGTTTGGGATACAAATGATCCCATAACCCAGGTAGTGAGCATAGTACCAAATAAGTAGTTTTTCAAACTTTCCCTCCCAACCTCCTCCCTCTATTAGTCCCCAGTGTCTATTGTTGCCATCTGTGTGTCCACAAGTACCCAATGTTTAGCTCCCATGTATAAGTGAGAACATGTGGTATTTGGTTTTCTGTTCCTATGCTAATTCTCTTAGGACAATGGACTCCAGCTGCAGCCATGTTGCTGCAAAGGCCATCATTTCATTCTTTTTAACAGCTGCATAGTATTCCATGACATATAGTACCATATTTTCTTTTTCCAATCTAATGTTCAAGCTGAGAGTCAAATAAAGAACTCAGTTATCTTTATAAAAACCAATAAATATGTAAAATACGTAGGAATACATCTAACCAAGGAGGTGAAAGATCTCTACAAGGAGAATTACAAAACACTGCTAAAAGAAATCATAGATGACACAAACAAATAGAAAAACATTTTCTGCTCATGGATTGGAAGAATTTATACCATTAAAAATGGTCATAATGCCCAAAGCTATCTATAGATTTAACAGTCTTCCAATCAAATTACTAGCATCATTTTTGTACAGAATTAGAAAAAAACTACTGTAAAATTCATATGGAACCAAAAAAAGCCCCAATAGCCAGAACAATCCTAAGCAAAAAGTTTTATATATTCTTTATTAAAAATCAGAAAATATAAAAAAGAAAAATGAACTTTAAAAACCATAAATCCACTGTCTAGAGGAATCCACTGTCTATGAGTGTAAAGCTCCAGATATTTTTACTTTTTTCAATTGCAACTTTTAAACATCGCTAGTTTTGATAAAATTTAAAAATATACTTAAGTATATTTTACGCATTTTAACCCCACACTCTTCCTGTCAGACAAACTATGTGATCTGGCAAAAGAGGGTCTAGTTGGCTCTCCCAACCATTTCTGGGTGTATGTGTGGCACCCCACACTGAGTTGAGAAGCATTGGGCCCCTCATAAAGACTGCTGGAGAGAAATGAAGTTTTAGCATAGACTTCTAGCTGGAGGCCATGTCAAGATGGAATAAAGAGAGTGGTCTGCAGAGCCACTGAGAATCCAGCGAGGAAGTAATTAGGCCATTATAGTCCTACCCTGTTCTCTATAAACATTAAGAGAAGTGGAAATAAGTAGGAGGGAAACTGAGAGATTGAGTGGAAAAGACTGGGTTAAACCTGAGTTTACATCATTGGGTAAGACTAAATTTTCATCTGGATTGGGTTAACATTAGATTGCTCACCACTCCATCCACAGTGAGTAGGTGGGATCTCTGGCAAAGGTGATCAGAGAAATTTTAACAAATAATTAACTACATTTCCATGGACATCTGAATTTAAGAATTTTTTCAATGACTAAATATACATTTATAATAAAAGTTTTACTGTTAAAGGAAAAATTTTTAAAGGAGTTTAATTATTAATGGTGACCAAAATTTTATTTAACTCATTAATGAAGGAATCGATAAAATGTTACAACTCATTTCAAAGGAATATTCGAAGAGAAAACAAATATATAGACATGCTAAGACTATAATGAATACAAACTGGCAAAATGAAATGAATAATATGAAAATGAATACAAACTGGCAAAAATAAATACAAACTGGCAAAACAGGTCAATATCAATAGGGTAATAATCAATTGTATTCCCCTAGACAATACTTGCATTTCTATAAACAAAGTCATTTGCATTATTATCAGTTTTCTAGTTTTCTACAACTTAAAAAATTGCAAAGTATTTCAAAGATCACAAAAGGCTGAAAATCCCTGAAGGGTGCACTGGACAGGACACCCAGTATATTTTTGTCTTTGTACACTAAAAAACAACCCTCTGCCTCCCACCAAACCCCATCTTCCAAGACTATATTGGAATGGGAAAGTTTAAAGGTAGACAATGGGCATGCGTGAAATGATCTACATTGTAAAGACGGGAGGCATCTAAAATTAGGAGTAGGGGTGAGATTAGCAGGCAGAATATCAGTCCTCTAAAGATGTCCATGTGCCCATTCCCAGAACCTATGAATATGTTACATCATGTGGCAAAGGGGAATTCAAGATAGTAGATGAAATTAAGGTGGCTAATCAGCTGACCTTAAAATAGGGAGATTGTTCTGGACTCTTGGGATGGACTCTTGGGAAGAAGGAGTCAAAAGAAGAGGTCAACAATGTGATGTGAGAACCCTGCTCACTGTTGCCAGCTTTGAAGATGGACAGCAAGAGCCAAGGAACGGGGGTAGCCTCTACAAGCTGGAAGGGGCAAGGAAATGGATCCTTCCCTAGAGAATCCTCCAGAAAGGAATGCAGCCCTGCCAACTCCTTGATTTTATCCCAGTGAACCCCATTTCAGATTTCTGAACTACAGAACTTTAAGATAATAAATCTGTTTTAAGCCTATGATCCTCCTTGCTCTTTCACATAAAAGGACCCTACACAGGGGACCCTACCTATGTAAGCCCTTACACTGGGCCTAGGTAAGTAATCCAGGATAATCTCCCCATATCAAGATCCCAAATTTACTCACAGCTGCAAAGTCACTTTTGTTGTGTAAGGTAACATATTCACAGGTTCTAGGGATTAGGATGCAGGATGTGGCACATTGCTGTGGGATCATTATTCTGTCTATTACAGAATTTCTGATTCTATTCCAACATTTGTTCTTGTACTTTTATGATCTTGCCTTCGCATGATATCTTGAGAGAATTCCTTAGTCTTGCAATTCACTAACTTGATCTTTTATGTTCATTCTGTTAGATAATCCATTTTTAATTTCAGTAACCATGTTTTAATCAAGAACTCCAATCTGTATATAGTATGTGTGAACACAACCCCTATATCTCTGAAAATAGGAAGTAGACTTGTTTTGATATTTCATTCTACTTTCTGTGTTAACTCTGTTTTCTTGGGAGTTAAATCTCTTTGTTTGAACTTATGTTTTCTTTGCCCTAGATTTTTCTCAAATATTTGTTGACTCTTCATTTCCAGGCTATACTTTTAGATGAATGTTTAAATAACGTGGTATTTATCTTTAAAGTATATTTCATTTCTTCAAAGTGAAGCTTTTCATTTCTATTGTTGGAATGAAGGTTCTGCTTTTGGGAGCACTGGAGACTGAAAGAAGGGTGTGAGAAAAGTTTCAGGAGGTGATAGTTAAGTCTGTGCAATAGAAAACAGCAATTAAGGAGGGCTCTAATACCACTTCAACTGGGGTCAGATTCTGGCTGTGCCATCCATGGCGTATACAGAAAAATTTATCTGACCACTTTGTGCTCCAGTTTCCCTGTCTTTACAATTGCGATGAGTGTACTCATCTGCATAAATTTTTTATGAGGAGTAAATGAATCAGTACATATAAAGCTATGAGAACAGTACCTGGCATATAGTAAGATTTCGATACATGTTAGCTATTTTTTGAATGTTCAATTTATGAACATGTGCACTAGTGATTGTATTTTTCAGCAAACTCTAGAGTCAGCTGGCCCCAGCCCTTTTTTTTCTGCCAAACACCTGTTGGCTATTGTTGGTCTTGGTCCACACTATCTCTGCTCTTGAAATTATGAATCTCTCACCTCTGACTTTCTCCCATTTCTACTCTCCAAAAGAAATTAACAGTTTGATTTCCAGCCTCCCATAATGTTTCTATTTATACACAAGTATATATAATGCATAACATATAGTGACCTATATATCTCCCCTCTTTTCAAACATAATTTATCTCAACTTATTTTTTAATCATTATATTTTAGACCTGTTTTTATATAAATGTGCATATATGAGTTTTCTTAAAGGAAAAAAGAGAGGAAATGATTAGTAATTTTGTAAATGTTCCTAGGATAATAGGTTACATATTTGGGGAAAAAATCAAGCTAATTGAAGAATTGGATATAAAATACCAAATATTATCCAAAGAAAAACAGAAGTAAGTATCAAAGAAAAAACTCATTTTGGGAGATAACTGATTTGAGTACAAACATAAAAGATTTCTTCAACAAAGTGGACTATATCCACATTTCCTCTCCATCTTCCCAGGTCCCATTGAAATGACAGTATAAATTTTAAAAATAAAACACATAGCAACTCTGGAAATCCAGGAGGACCCCACCTGCAGGCCAGGACAGCAAGGGTTTCTGGAACATAGAAAGCAGAGGCAAACAGATCAGTGATGAGACGACAGAGGTGAGGGACTGATACAGAAGCAAAAGCAGTTCCTCTAAAAGTGGTTTCCTCAGAAGCACTGCAAAAGAATGTTACATCAGAGGATTAAATCAAGGTGGTAGTTTTCACTTTAGGTTCCATTAGGTTCACAGAAGCATCAAAAAGGCTATATTCAATATATTCACAATAGAGATTTCCACTGTGTGTTTGATAATATCAAGCAATATTTTAGCAGTTCAAGGGGATCCTAGCAAAGGAGCCACCTGTGGACACGTGACCAAAGCTGAGTCAGGAGTGGCCACTCAAGCATTTATTCCTGGGTAAAAGCAAACATGCAATCCAGTAAACTGAGAATTCTGACAAGGGAGACTCAGATACCTTAGGTGACTAACTACTGCTTTGGGGGTTGGGGGTGGGTATAAGAAGTCTTTATAACAACAATATCATTGAAAATAATAGCCAGTATGTATTTAGTTAATGATATGCTTTTGTTACTGTCACACTGATTTAACTTTTTTTCCCCAAGCCAAACTGTATCCAGGTTTATTAAAGATATTTTCCATAAACAGTCATGGTATTTCAGGCAGGACATGGGTAGGCAATCTCTAATAGTATACAACTTTCAAACTCCCTTCTTCAATGGACTACCAAAAATCAGAAAGCCACCATAAAAACCAAAGAAGTCTTCATCTCATGCTCCGAACAGTTTAGAGTGAGAGTTGACATTTCACATTTCACATGTTGTTTAACAGCTTTTCATGAGCTGACCCTGACTTTCAGGAAGTGGCATTAAAATGGCAGAATTTATCTGAAGATCCACAATCTAGAAAGGGAACCACTGCTCTTTTGAGGGGTGCCATTTCAGTGGCATCACTGGAAAGTCCAGATTGCCTGACACACTACTGGGGGTCAGGTCCCAACAGATGTCTGGGCTTAAGGGAGTTAAGTCTATGCTGAAAGACGGAATAAAAACGAATTTGTTTTTCCATATCACAAGGCTTTTGTGTGCCAAGGTGGCCATGTGTGTCAAAGTCAGGGAATCCCTCTTCCTGGAAGCCAATAGGAAGTCTCTCAAAATTAGAACGTAAAGGTGTTATCCATCAATCCAGCTTCAGAGACATTCTATGAGTGATATATACCCCTTCCCCCAAAACAACAATGAAGTGTTCTGTGTGCTAACAAGATAGTTTAAACAAAAGGTAAAACACAGTTCTGCATTTTATGAAAGTTGATAAAAATGATTATTTCAAACTGTATAGTCACCAGAAGTGCACAGTTATCAAAAATGCACACACTTTCCCTGGCATCTCCAGCACCATCAACTTTCTGTGCCCCGTCTGTTTGGCATCTCCATTTTCTGCAGGGTTACTCCCCTCCTTGCCAGCATCAGTTTTTCCCTTTTTCCCTTTGAGTACCTTCTCTCCCTTCTTTGCAGGGGCCTTTTTAGGCTTGGGCTCTGACTTTGGAGGAAGCAGGTTTAGCAGACAGCCTCATGGATCTTCTCTGTGGTTAGCCCTTCACCTTTCTCTTGGGTGTGGTGGCAGGACATAGTTGCTGGGTGTGGGTTTTGGGTGGCCCTGGAGTCATTCTCACCTCTTCACACTGCTCCTGATTTAATGTTGCAACATGTTTTAATAGTTTGTAGAGCTAGCCTCTCCCTCACTTCTCATTTTTAAAACATTCTTAGAGGTTTTTGCTGTCTTTCTGGTATCTCATTTAAAATTTACTTATCCCCAAGTTTTTTAAATAATGCATAAGATAAACTCCAACATGGCCTTTTAAAGGTAGAAAAATAAAAGATAAAATTTCTGCTAGATTAATTTTCTAAAAAGAGGAATATTGCAATGTTTGGAATTTTCTGAAAAATCAAAATAGTGCAAAAAAATCATATTTCAGTGAAACATGAACTCTTACATTATTTAATTGATTAAGAAGAAAAGTTTGTATGTGAGACACTTATCCTTCTGAAATAAAGTTCAATCCTGAATATGCCTCTTTAATTATTCACATTCCTCCAAAGGTTTAAATCCAGGTGGTAGCTTTCAGTTTAGTTTCCATTAGGTTCATAGAAGCATCAAAAGGACTTTGTTTAGTATAGTCACAATTAGAGATTTTCACTGTGTATTTGATAAAATCAAGCAATATTTTAGGAGCTCAAGGGAATCTTATAAGTCCCAGAACCATAAAGGCTTGGCCTGGTTAGTGGATAACCCTAGCCTACCATGGTATGACACAACCATAAACTGGACAGAGAGAGTCAGGAGGCTGCTTCTTCCTTCCCCAATGTGGAGAAGCTGTTCTCAGACCAGCAGTGACAGTATGGGAAAGGGCCACTTCAGGTGTTATTGAACCTGAATTTATAACATGTTGGGTTCCTTCTTTAAAAATAAAAGAATACAAAATTCAGAATATACAGTTGCTAGGACCCATTCCAGGGACATGGAGGGGGCCCTTGTAGGTGAGGGGCCTGAAGCTTCAACTTAGTTCATTTCAGATAAGCAGGAAAGCCTCTGAGGGACCTCTCCATGGTGGAGGCCTGCCCAGGATGCATAACTACTGTAGCCTTCTAGAGTAATGCGGTGTGGCAGAGAAGGGGGCCTCGGTTAAATTAATGAGGTGCTTTTATTTTTTTCCCAGTGAAGGTTAGCAAGAAGGACAGATCCCTAGAACTCAGTAGTGAGGAAGGAAAATAGACATTCTTGTCATAAGAAGGATGGGAAGGTGCTCGCCATATTATTTTAAATGTTAGAAGTTCCCTGTGCTCTAAACTGGTAAAGCAGGACACACCTATCCATTATATCTTAATGCCTCTGAAGTTAATTGTGTACTTAATGAAGAATGGAAATCAATTGTATTGTTGTAAGAGCAATCTGTCTGTATAAATCTGTTCCCACAGATTTTTAGAAGTGTTACTCTTTCTAATACATTGTGGCCACTCCTTTTATTTCAACTGTGCCTCATGCAGATGTGATTTGCAGCTAAGTTCGGGTCAACTCCATTGACTGTGCTCATCTTCTCAAGGCATTATCTCCTCTTTCATTTCCTAATTAATATAGTCAACACCCATCCTACCGTCTATTCAAGGCGCAGTGAAATAATGAACTCTCTAATTCCACCTTATTCCTTTTTACTCTCCTTAGCCCAGGAATTACTGAGTCAAACTGAATTTACCTCCTAATGTCCTTCCTATTCATTATCTCCTTGTAATTCAATGTCAGTTTTGGATTCTGGACTCTTCTCTCATTTTTAGAATATTGCAGTATCTTCTAACTCTTTATTGTTATTCTTTTCTTCCAATAATTTTTCTATAATGCTGCCAGACGGGGCCCTTTTAAAACACAAATAGACCATGTCACCATCTGCACAAAAACCTTCGTTGGTTCCTTATTCCTTAAAACAAGCTCTGGTCTGTCAAGGGACTATGGAAACATAGCCACTATTGTTGGCAGAGTTTTACTTTTGTGTAATATGTTCTGAATGCCTACAGGAAAAAAGTCTGAGTTGTAGGTGGAATTCCAAGACCATTACTTTTATTTCTCTTCTTACATGTACTCTACATGCAAATAGCATTAATAATTTCTCACTTCATTGGTTTCCTTTCTGGTACTCAACTCTATTCTGTTTTTACTCTTTTTCCAGGAGTCTTACCTCTCATTCTAATAGTATTTAGCTTCTAAGTGTTTTTCTCAGGTTTTGCTTTTCTTTTTTAAAACAAGTGTAGTTCTTTATATTAGCCACTCTCTCATTCTATTTCTTTTTGAATGACCTTTCTTTTCCAGAGAACCATTGGCAATTTGAGTCCCATGAAAATAAGAAACAGTTTTTGACACGGAGTAGACACTGCTTGCAACTATCTTAAAAAACTAAATAAGCGGTGACCTATATTCTGAATTGTAAGTGATTTTTAAATTGCTCATGAAAATAGAAGAGTCTTGGTAGAGAAACCAGATTGCTTCAAGTGCATAATGGTGAGAAAGCTTTTGTCTCACGGAATAGTTGTCATATAAGCTTATAATTCAGCTCTAGTTACTAGTGATCTGTGTGGTGAAAGTAGGTTGATAACTTCAGTTCATTTTCCAATAGAAAAATGTCAGAATTTAAGCAGGCCTCAAAGGGCTATGAGAAACTGTGTCTTCTAAAAGAGAATATGTTGAATGGGCATAACTGGCTTGGTCCTGGTTACCAAGAGAATCACTTTCTTGAAGCGTGGTGTGACCTTTCATTTCCCCAATGTACGCTTACATTGTACATTGTACAATGTACAATTACAATGTACGCTCCACATTCTGTATGTGGAGCTTACAGAATACTGACCAAGAGTCAAGTGAACAAACAAAGGAGCAGGAAAAAGAAGAGATGTTCTGACCTAATAGATAAATAAGTAAATGTTTAAAAACCTGCCTTGTTTGGATGTTTTCATAATTAATTTTAATGGTTAAATGAATACTTTCTTAATTTTTGTTTTGGGGATATATTGGTTGTATACAAATGAAAAAGTGAAATTATTCAAAATCTTCTTTCGCTCTCTTAATTGCTTTACAGGACATAAAAATTCAGAGAATTGGCAGGATTTTAATTCAACCCACACAATCCAGTTTTAATTTTAATTAAGCCCTAAAATATTTTTGAAAGCCTACTATATGCAAAGTGTTATATACAGTGCTGAAAAGAATGCAAAGCTATTACAAGGCTCTTGTGAGAGAAAAAAAAAGGAAAAATGAGAAAATGTATGTAGGCATTTTTTGTAAACTATACAATATTTATATGTCAGTTATAATAACTATTATCATTATTATTAAACAAACATCCTGTCTCCTGGAGCTCACCATATTTTTGGGGATATAGATATCTAAATAATTAATACTAGGAAGGCTGAAATGAGCATACAACCAAATTTTATGAGAATCAGAAAATAGAACAAAGTTAATTCTATTTGAAAAATCTGGAAGTTTTTATAGTTGAGCCTGGAACAACACGGAGTTAGGAGAACCAACCCCCTGTGCAGTGAAAAATTCACATATAACTTTTGACTTCCCCAAAACTTTAATAGCCTACTGTTGACTACAAGCCTTACCAATAACATGAATAGTTGATTAAGACATTTTTTGTGTGCTATATATATTATATACTGTCTTCTTACAATAAAGTAAGCTAGACAAAAGAGAATGCTATTAAGGAAATTATAAGGAAAAGAAAAATATATTTACTATTTATTGAGTTGCTATGGATCATCATAAATGTCTTCACCCTTGCCATCATGTTGACTAGGCTGAGAATATACCATTGTATATTTATAAACAGTTTTACTGAGATATGATTCACAAGCCACACAATTCACACATTTAAAGTGTAAACTCAAATGATTTTAGTATAGTTACAAGGTTGTGCATCCATAACTACAATCTGATTTCAGAACATTTTCATCCTCCCAAGTAAATTCCAGCCTATTAGCAATCATTCCTTCTAGTCACGTTGACCAGGAGGAAGAGAAGGAGAGGTTGATCTTACTGTCTCAGTAGTGGCAGAGGTGGAAGACATGAAGGAGGTGAAAGAGGAGGCGGGAGAAGCAGGCCACACTCAGTGTAACTTTACAGAAATCCTTTGTAATTTCTGTCTAACTTTTTTGCTTTTTCATTTCTCTAAAAATGTTCCTATCTGCTACGAATCCTTATTCAACCATTTATTTTAGTCTCAGTGCCTCTATGATAGAAGGGTCTAGGCTGTAAAAGAAGTCAAAAGCAGTCTTGAATAATAGGAACCTTCTGCCAGGTTGTCTAATGTCAATTTATTTCCTGGCATTGCTCCTTCTATATCTTCTTCCTCATAATCTGTCACAGGGTTGGAAGCACTCTCCATCAAATCATCTTTTAATTCCTCTGGTGTGATATCTATTAGCTCTTGATTTTCTCCAAGATACGTATCTTGAAACCCTTCCCTATAATCTTTTTTTGCCATATCCACAATCACTTTCATGATTTCCTTGATTGGCTCTGTAATAAATCCTGTGAAGTCATGTACATCTGGACACAGTTTTTTTCACCAGGAATTTATTGTTTCAGGCTTGATGGTTTTCATGCTTTTTCTGTAACAACAATGGCGTCTTTAGTGGTGTGATCTTTCCAAACTTTAATGATGTTCTCCATACCAGGGTTCTCTTCCACAGTGTTGATAATCCTTTTCTCATAGATTACTGTGTGTAATGAATGTTAAAGGTCTTTATGATTCCCTGGATTTAGAGATGTTGTGTGTGTTGTTGGGGGGAGGCACTGCTGGTGAGTAGACCACGTTGATTCCTTTGGCTTTGAACTTATGGGGTTCTGGGTGACCAGGGACATTGTCCAATTTGTCCAATATCAAAAGAATTTTAAAAGACAGTCTCCTACTGGCAAGGTGCTTCTTTACTTCAGGAAAAAACATCAGTGGAACCAACCCAGAAAGGGTTCTCAGTGTACAGACCTTATTGTTCTGCAAACAAAAGACTAGCCGCTGGTGTTTATCTTCTCCCTTCAAATTTCAAGGTTTCCACATTGAGATACCATCTCAGGCCAGTTAGAATGGTGATCATTAAAAAATAAGGAGACAATAGATGCTGGAGAGTATGTCGAAAAATAGGAATGCTTTGACACTGTTGGTGGGACTGTAAATTAGTCCAACCATTGTGGAAGACAGTGTGACAATTCCTCAAGGATCTAGAAACAGAAATACCATTTGACTCAGCATTCCCATTACTAGGTATATAACCAAAGGATCATAAATCATTCTATTATAAAGACACATGCACATATATGTTTATTGTGGCACTGATCACAATAGCAAAGACTTGGAACCAACCCAAATGTCCATCTATGATATTCTGGGTAAAGAAAATGTGGCACATATATACCATAGAATACTATGCAGTCATAAAAAAGGATGAGTTCATGTCCTTTTCAGGGACATGGATAAAGCTGGAAACCATCATTCTCAGCAAACTAACACAAGAACAGAAAACCAAACACTGCACATTCTCCCTCATAAGTGGGTGTTGAACAATGAGGCCACATGGATACAGGGAGGGGAGCATCACACACCAGGGCCTGTTTGGAGGTAGAGATCTAGGGGAGGGATAGCATTAGGAGAAATACCTAACGTAGATGATGCAGTGATGGATGCATCAAACCACCATGGCATGTGTATACACCTATGTAACAAACTTGCACGTTCTGCACATGTACCCCAGAACTTAAAGTATAATTTAAAAAAAATTTTTTAATCTTGGGGTTTAGGTGCTTTATAGGCAAAGGCAGTCCTGATCATAAACCTCACTGCATTTGCATAAAACAGTAGAGTTAACCTATGCATTCCTACCTTCAATCCTGGTACTCACTTCTCTTCCTTCTTAATTAATGTCCTTTATCGCATTTTTTCAAAATAGGGAACTTTGGTCTGCATTAAAAACTGGTTCAAGCAAATATCTTTCCTCTTTAATGATTTTCTTAATTGTGTCAGGGTACTCATCTGCAGCCTCTTGGTCGGCAGAAGTTGTTTCTCTTTTTATCTTCACAGTTTTAAAGCCAAACCTATCAAACTATCCCTTACTGACATTATACCCTCTAGATTTAGATCCTTCACTTTCTTTTCCCTTTTTCTCATATAGTGACTTCACTTTGTCTTGAATTGTATTTGAGCCTATAGATATGCCTTTCTTATAGCAATGCTGCACTCACATAAAATCTGCATTTTCAATACAAGGTAAAAAATACTTCACAAAAAGTACAAAGTTTTTATGCTGCTGGAATAGCTGCAGCAGCAGTTTCATAAGTTTTTTTTTTTTTCTTACAGTGGTTTTTTTTGCTGGATTTGTCTTCAAGTGGCTTTCAACCACAGGGGCAGAACTCAATCTATGGTATCTATAGAAAGCAATTCAATTTTTTCTTATAATGCCACTTTTCTCTGCTCCTTGGTAGCACTTCTTATGTCTCTAGTGGCACTTCATATTAGTCCGTGGTATTATTCAAGGTTTATGATTGCACTAAACACAATTTAAAATATGCAAAAATGGTGAGGGGTCACTTTTTATTGGGATATGAAATTTACTGGAAGGGTGAACTGTTCATGTGGAGATGATTAGCATCACATGGTGTTTTAAGCAGATACAACCCTTGAGCTCACCATATTGGCAAGAGGAGATGGCTATAAAGTTATTACAATAGTAGAGTATATACTATCATTAATTTATGCAATTATGATTTCATACTGCATCTTTATGTTTGTTTACATTTCTCTCAACTGCAAATGGCAACCTGTGAGGCTGTAAGTGCATATGTTTTAAGAAATCTTTACTTTTTATACAATATCTGTATGTTTTAGGGTAGTAAATGAGGAGTAGAATAATATTTACTAATATTGTATGCATTCATGACATATCTAACTTTTTCTTAATTTTTAAAATATTTTTAGCTGCAAGATTTATCTATTTTTTTCAAATTGTAGCAAATCTCCAAAAATTTTCCAATATGTTTATTGAAAAATTGTCTGCATATAAGTGGATCCATGCACTTCAATCCTGTGTTGTTCAAGTCAACTGTATTTATTTTATAGAAAATAAAAAGTATGCTGATTATCTCAGTTTTACCCATTTACTTGTTTTCATACAATTTTATCAACATCAGTTTTAAAATGTATCCAACTGAGACACGAAGACTTATTTTTCTGAGTACTTTTTATAAAACTACCAAGTTGCCTTACCTTCATAATGCTCTTTCCCACAAGCTGAATCCAGAAGAGTTTTAGGGATATTTATTTGTGTTCATTTTGAAGATATTTTCAACCAGTGTGGGTACACCTCTACTTACAGAAAGGCCACAATCAAGCTTCTTTTTATTGGCTTAAAAATAAAAAGAGAGGTTGACAAGAAACACTTTCCCGTTCTGCACTTGTGCTCTGTTGCCTTCATTAAAGAGAAAAATTCACCAGTCACAACTTCCTCCTCCTCATCTTTGGAGGCGGATCAAATTTACTATCTTGGTTCACAGGAAATGGCTGTAGAGGACTGTAAAGCACAGAGGTTAAGGGTGAAGTTCTAGACAAATGAGCTACTTCTTCTTTAAAGTCAACTAACAAAAACCCAACCTAACTTTCAATGGAGTTGAAACAGCCTTATATTGGAAGAAGTTACCATCTAGGACTGTCATGGCTAGAAAGAAGTCAGTGCCTGACTTAAAAGCTTCAAAGGATAGGCTAACTCTCTTGGTGGGAGTTAATGCAACTGGTGACTTTAAGTGAAAGCCAGTGCTCATTTGCCATTCCAAAAATGCTAAAGTCCTTAAGGATTATGTTAAATCAATTCTGCCTGGGTTCTATCAATGGAACAACAAAGCCTGGATGACAGTACGCCTGTTTACACCATGGTTTGCCAAATAAGCCCACTGTTGAGACATACTGCTCAGAAAACAAGACTTCTTTCAAAATATTATTGCTTACCTGGTCACCAAAGAGCTCTGATGAAGATAAACAAAGGGATGAATGTTGTTTTCATGCCTGCTAACACAGCATCCATTCTGCAGCCCATGGATCAAGTAGTAGTTTTGACTTTCAAGTTTTATTATTTAAGAAACACATTTCATAAGACTGTAGCTGCCATAGCTGTTGGATTTGGACAAAGTATATTGAAAACCTCTTGGAAGAGGTTCACCATTCTAGATGCCATTAAGAACGTTTGTGACTCATGGGAGGAGGTCAAAATACCAACATTAACAGGAGTTTGGAAGAAGTTGATTCCAGTTCTCACTGATGACTTTCAGGGGTTGAAGACTTCAGTAGAAGAAGTAACTGATTGGGAGGCCGAGGCGGGTGGATCACGAGGTCAAGAGATCGAGACCATCCTGGTCAACATGGTGAAACCCCGTCTCTACTAAAAATACAAAA
>NW_016107413.1:417742-435808 GCF_001604975.1 Cebus imitator
AAGTAACTGAAGATTTGATGGAAATAGCAAGATAGTTAGAATTAAAAGTGGAGCCTAAATATGTGACTTAATTGCTGCAATCTCATAAGAAATCATGAACGGATAAGGAGTTGCTTGAGATGGAATCTACTCCTAATGAAGATGCTGTGACCATTGTTAAAATGGCATAGAATTTAGAATATTACATGAACTTATAATCAAACAGTGGTAGGTTTTGAGAGGATTGACTTCAGTTTTTCAAGTTATATTGTGGGTAAAATGCTATCAAATAGCATTTTGCTGCAATCATCACATGCCACAGAGACATTTTTTGTGAAACGAAAAACAATCAATGCAGCCAACTTCACTGATACCTTATTTTAAGAAATTGCCACAGCCACCCCAGCATTCAGCAAACTTCTCCCTGAACAGTCAGCAGTTATGAGCATCAAGGCAAGAATTTCCACCAGCAAAGAAATTACAACTTGTTGAAGGCTTAGTAGAATATTTTTAGTAACAAAGTATTTAAAAATTACAGTGTGCAGATTATTTTTAAATATAATGCTATTGCACACTTAATAGACTACAGTATAGCATAAACATAACTTTTATATGCACTAGGGAATCAAAAAATTGTGTAACTCCCTTTATTGCAATATACTGTGGCAGCCTGGAACCAAACCTGCAGTATCTCCAAGGTACGCTTGTATTTCTGGCATAAGTTACATTCCTCAGCCCAAAGAGTACTTCCCTATGTGCATGATTTGGAATAAACTTTCAGTCACTCTTTAATTTCTGAAGATACACAATTCACAAAGTCTTAGCACCAGGTGTGAAAGAAAAGGATAAAGATACACATTAAACTTTGAGGTCTGTTTCATAGACTAGCTTAAGAAATAAAGTGTTGTGTCTTCTTTCTTACTCCTCAAGGATTTAAATACAGAAATTTGTTAAATTTTGTTTTTCAATTATCTTATAATCAAATTCTTTATGTGCTAAGTACTATATATTTTACAAACTTTAAATATAGCATTTGAGATCCCTTGTAGTTGTTTAGTGCTACTATTGATAAGAATAAAGCTACAATATTTCATTTAAAATAAGACATCATCAGTTTCAAGACAATCCTGATTTCTGCCATGTGAAATATTTTAAAAAGTAAATCTTAGAATCTAGTGACATTACAATTTATTGGAATTTTAATGATACTAGTATAAAATATAATCTATAGTCTGTAAAGCTAGAAGTAGAGGAATTTGTAAAACTAGACAAATTTGCATCTGGAATTAAAGATATTAGAGACTTTGAATTCTAAAAGCATAAAATACATTTTATGTTTTATGCACATAGCTATGTGCATCAAATTATTAAAGAGACTCACAAATATTTATCCTTATACTTGTCAGAGACTTTAAGATGTTAATAGCTGAAAGTAAAAATAAGCATTCTTAAAGAAATTGGGTTAACTAACGACTAATTAATTGCCCATATCAAGCCCCCAGAACCACCAAAGGGAAGGAAATTAAGCTTCTATTTTCTTCTGTTTTGAACTTCCCAGGTTCACCCTTTAATTTATCATAGAAGGGCCAAATTTATCAATGTCCAATAAAGCGTTTGCTATAGGCAATGTGGGTCTGTATAACTTTTGAAGATTACTGTATTATGTTTTAATTTTAGTATCTCACCACAATTCATGCTGCTTTCAAAATTTAGTCACCTCCCCAAATCCTGTGGACTCTTTTTATCATTTATTCATTGACCAAGAATGATGGAGCATTAATTCTGTGCCAGATACTCACTTAGGAAGTAGGGATAAAATAATAAGAAATTTTCTCCTTGTCCTCAAGTGAACAGTTTTACAGGGGAGACAGTTTCAGTCACACTGTCGCAGCATTTCTATGGTTTGTATACTTCATAGCGAGTCCAAATAATGGCCAAAAGGAAGAGATAATGATCTCTACTTTAGAGTTAATAGGAGAAGCTACAACAGCTGAGCCTTGAGAATGAAAAGGAAGAAATTTAGCAGGGCTATAAGGAGAAGGGATGATGGTGGCACTTTAGGCAGAGTGAACAGCATGGCACATTTTGTTTTTATGTGTGTCTCATCTCACAGACCTTCTAGAGTGAAGACCTCAAACTTTAGTAAAGCCTACCACCCAAGCCAGGGAAAGACAATGTTTAGCAAGTATGTTTTTTTTGGTTTTTTCCAGTAAAAATAAAATGAGGGATCTGGTGTAGAGAATATTGAAAATGGTCAGAAAATAGGTCAATGGTTCTCAAACTTTGGTAAGCATGAGAATCACTCGGGGTGCTCGTTCCTAAGCACGACTCTCAGAGATTCTGCTTCAGTAGGTCTGGAGTGGGGGCAGAAAAATTGCATTTTTAATCCCTTAGCCCCATGACTCTGACACAGGTAGTCCACAGAGCACAGAGGTATAGGGGAAAAGGAATTTGTGGATACTTATGTCCTGGTTCTTATCAACTACCTGCAGCTCAGCAAATATACCTTGAGGTGCACTCTGCCAGCCGTCAAAAAGTTTTGCAATCAAGGTTAACCTGTGTGGCTCAGGCTTGTAAGTTAATTTTCTGACTAATATGCTGAGAGAAAAATCTGCCTCCTGAGACTTAACAGGTCTTCTATATTTTAAAATGTTAGCTTGTTTTGCAAGGGTGGTGAAGCTGAAAAGTACTTAGAAAGCTCCAGGATTAGTCACTTCTCTTTTAAAAATGGTTTCCAGTGGTACGATACTTACCTTGCAAAATGAAAATTTCCACTGGAGACTTTTTCCTATATTTTATAATCATTGATAAGAATTGATGCCAACTCTACCTTTTTTAGACCTTGACTGAAACATTTTAAAACTGAGTTGAAAATCATCCTGGGCACACCTTTCATACCCACTTGCTCTAATTTAACTCCATTTGTCTTTCCCTTACTTATTCTTTATTTTCCTGAGCATTCCAGCTGTTAGCATTAAATCTAATTTTTGTATGTCAGTCCACGTCAAAGCAAGCCTTAATCCTTTTAATGTTAACCTATCATCAGCTCAGAGCTGCTTTATATTATCAGATATAACCACATTTCCAACCCTGAGGGCATGGAGTATGATTATGCATGCATGCACGCTAGAGATTTCCTGCAATACTACTTGGTGTATACTGGAATTCTATATGGTTTGGGTCACAATTTAACCCCAATCGAAGTGCTTTGTTTACAGAAATAGCAAAAGGCTTTTTTATAAGGTGGGAGCACTGCAGAAGTATCAGAAAAAGGACTGGCTCTCATATTGTCGTGTATACTTTTTAGTCTAAGAGAGATTAAAATGTTATGGACAAAGGTATACAGTTAATGACAGAAATGTTGAAATGGTAACCAAACAGGAAATCTTAAGATCTACAGCCTAACCCGCGCTTTGTCTTTTTGTCAATGGAGTTATACTATATCATTTACTTTCTTTTCTCCCTTGAGTGAAATAGGATTTCAAAACAAAGCAAAACAAAACAACCCTACTGTTTTTATCCCTTTCATGTAGACAATTATTTGGGGGGTAAGGGGAGGCTGTAAAAGAGTCCACTGTGTCTTGAAAGTTTGGCATAATTACGTTTTTTTTCTCTGCTGGTTTCTGACCAGATATACCTCAAATTTAGAAAGCTGCTCAACAGGGTATTGTCATTGGCTACATGGAAACAACTTGCAGTCAGGTACAGGTGACTTTTTAAAAATTCTACTAAGATATTTAGCTTTGTTATAGCAATACACTGATAAAGAAATTCTGTCTGTTTATATGGAAGATAAACATCATCGTCAAATGCAGATAGATACTATTGCCATTTTATTTTATATAATATATATATTTGGTATAATTGAATTAGAATTTTAGAAGGATTATATCTTAATTAAGTAAAAGAAGTGTTCAATATCTTGTAAATGAGTGGGAAGAGACATTATCAATAATCAAGTTTGAATGTCCAGTTAAATGTCTACCCTAAAAAGGCAACACATGGTGAAAAAGAATAAAAAAGAAAAATCTCTTTTATTTGTATTATGGACCTCAGTACTGAGGTTAAAAGAATAAGTCATTATTTTTTCCTAGAGTAGCTCACATCCTAAGGGGGAAGAATAACAGAAAATGTTAACTACACTGCTACAAGACAAGTAACTTCAAAGTCCTCTGAGACCTTAAGGGGAGAGTAATTAATTTTGTTTTGGAAATTGGGAAAGGCTTCAAGGGGGATATAATGTTTGAAACAAGTGCAGGTTCAATTTTCTTGTATTCCCCTTTTCATAATATTTCAGTACTAACCATAGAAAACTGGGAACAATAGTACAAACTGATATCTTTATGTATTTTTCTTTCTATACACGCTTCCCTTGCATAAAGACACCGATTACAAATACTGTCATTTTCATTTACAAAGGGCAGAAAAGCTGGGGTTAAGGTATTTTCCAAGGATACAGGGCACCTGTGATGAATATAGAAACAAAATCTCCTAAGTCAGTCGTCATTAGATCAATTGTTCAACATTGTAAATGTTGTCCTAGATTTGATGCCGGTCCCTCAATGACAAGTTTTGAAAAGAGGGTTCATAATCTGAGATCCCTAGAAGGAAAGAGTTAAAAGGAAGAGACTCTTAGAGGATTAGATTGATCTCTAGGGATTTGGAAACTAGGCAGAAGATCTGAAGATGAAAGGAAAGATTTGATTCTGTGCTAAATTACAAGTTTTGAAGGAAATTAGAGTGTAATTTTGTTCAGCTATAGATAAGAATCCACAGCCTAAATTAGTAAAGTTCTTATAACTATTATCTTTTAAAATCATAATTAAAAAGTATTTCTAAAACTATGTCAGTTGTGAACGATCACCTTGAGGTACATGCGTAACAAGAAAAACCTGAGACAGCGCAGCAGTAGCAACCAGTGCATATTAAACATCAGTTGCAAAAGGGGAAGTCTAAAAGGCATGTCATTACATTACTGTATGTCATTTCTTCTCAGTCACGAGAAGAGGGAAAGACATAAATCAAGGCTGTCATGCCTTGTTTATTTTGGCCTCACAAAACCATCAAAGTTCTGCTTTTTGGCGGAGCTCGTAGTGTGCCTTAGATTCTTCTCACCCTACACTTGAGAGGAAAGCTACATTTAAACAGGCCCCAAAGAGCAACATTTTGGTATCCCCCTGGAACCATTTGTTATACTTGACCCTGAGTCAGGCACTGGTAATACTCTCAACCCAGGTTAAATAAACTTGGCATATAGGCTAAGCCAATTAATGTGATTGCTGTCCACTGGTTAGAGGTTTCAAGAACATTCAGCCCTGCTGGGATAAAAGAGCATGGTCTTTCTTCCATGACCAAATGAATACTTGATTAACCTGGTTTCCAAGTGAATACCTGATTTCTCTCAGAGATATGCTTATAGAAAGTTAGAGTGGGCCTGTGGTAAAAATGGAGAATTAAACACACATACTGAACTCTGCATTCTCCCAGAAACTCTCAAACAACTGTCAAGGGATTGAGAGGAAGAGAGAACGGTGGGGGAAGTAAAAATGCTCCAGGGCAAAGGGACAAGAGGGGAGAAGGTAGTGGAATCTGAATGGCGGATGGTTGTGTGGTAAATGATTTAGCAGATCCATGAAATCGGAATAAATCCATCAGTGGAAAAAATTTAGAAGCACACTAATTGCCATTGCAGAATCTGCAAAGCTTCAGGGTTCTTGACCCCAATTATTCTAGAAGTAGGATACAGGTGGGACTAAAAAAACACTTGGATGCAAGCCTGTTTTTAAAATATCCATTTTATCTCTACTCCCTTTAGAAACCCCACTAAAATGACAGCCTCGGTTTCTGTTTGATTTGTCTTAAGGAACACACCAAGACGACCCAAACAAAAACCAACAAAACAAACAAAACATCTCTTTACATACTTTCTGTTAAAATCTTGTTGGGTACTTTTTTTTTTTTTTTTTTTTTTTAAATTACTATGCTTTAAAATTTTTCTTTTCTAGCTGTTTGTTGCTGGTATATAAAAATGCCACTGACTTTTAGTTATTAATCTTGTAATGGTAACTTTGACAGAACCTTAATAACTTTATTGTATTAATCCCCCAAATGATTAATAGTAACAATTCGGGCAGAATTCCTTCAGATTTCCTATTTTGTGGAAAACCATATTATCTCTGATTAATAATAATTTACTTTCCAATCCTTACAGCATTTCTTTTTGTTTTTTTTCTTATTGCACTGGCTATGATATTTAATCCAATGTTGAATAGCAATAGTTGTATAGTGAATGATTATAGTGATTCACCATTGATTACAGTGTTTGCTATAAAATTTCCATACATAACTGTTTCAGGTTAAATAAATTCCTTTTTACGGCTTGTCCACTGGGATTTTGTATCAAAAATGATTATTAAATGTTATCAAATGTATATTCTATACCTATTAAAATAATATTTTCTTTTTTAATATATTAATGTGATACATTACTTAATAGATTTTATAATGTTAAATTTAATGTTTATTATGTTAAAATTACATTTCTAGAGTATATCAAACTTGGTAATTATATATCATCTTTTTATACATTGCTGGGTTCAATTTATACTTTTCCTTTTTTAGAATTTTTTGTTCTTGCATTAATAAGATTGGCCTGTTTTTCCCCTTTCTTTTACTCTCTTTACTTTTGATAACAAAAGAAATTAAATATATAAACTAATTGGAAAACCTCTTTTATTCTGTTAACTGGAATTTCAGGTTTGGAGTTAACTTTCTTTGAATGTTTCTTTGAACTCTCCTGTAAAATTGTGTGAATCTGCTGTTTTCTTCATGGGAGCATTATGTACTACAAAAATTTTATTTCTTGACCAATTTTGAGTCAGTTTTGGTAACTTTTATAAGTGTTTTGTTCATTTCACTTAATTTTTCAAATGTGTTAACATTAAATTTACTTATATTTTCTTGTCATTTTGATCTCTGTAGCCTCTTTAGTTATACCTTCTTATTCATTCCTAATCTTTTGTGCTGTCTCTTTTGTTTCCTTAATCCATCTTGCCTGAGGTTTCTCAATATCATTAGTTTTTCAAAGAACCATTTTTGGTTTTGTTGATACAAAAGTATGAAGTTTTTTACTTTATGTTTTTCTGTTCTTGTCTTTATTATTTTATTTCTTCTTACTCTTACAGTTTCTGGGTTTACAGTTGTGCGCTACATAATGACATTTTAGTCAACAACAGAGTGCGTATATGATGCCCTTCGTAATGTAATAGAGCTGAACAATCACACAGTGACTTCTTAGCATTGTAACATAACACATTACTCACACGTTTGTTTGCAGTGATACTGGTGCAAACAAACCACTTTACTGCCAGTCACGTACAAGTATGGCACATCCAATTATGTACAGTACATAAGACTTGATGATAAAGGACTATGGTACTGGTTTATATATTTACTATACTGTTCAGTTTATTACTATTTTAGAACATATTCATTCTACTTATGAAAAAAAAGTTAACCATAAATCAGCCTCTGGTAGGTCCTTCAGAAGGTGTTCCAGAAGGCATTGCTACCACAGGAGATGACAGTTCTATGTATGTTATTGTTCTGAAGACCTTCCAATGGGACAAGATGTGGAAGTGGAAGACAGTGATATTGATCATTCTGATGCTGTATAGGCCTAGACTAATATGTTTGTGTCTTAGGTTTTAACAAAAAAGTTACAAAAATAAACCAAAAAAAGTTTGAATAGAAAAAAGCTTATAGAATAAAACTGTGAAAAAAGAGTTTGTACAACTGTGCAATGTGTTTTTGTTTTAAGCTAAGTGTTATTACAAAAGTAAAAATTTTTTTAAAAATTTAAAAATGTAAAAGTAAAACAGTTACAATAAGCTAAGATTCATTTATTACTGAAGAAAGAAAAATATTTTAAAATAAATTTGGTGTAGCCTAAGTATACAGTGTCTATAAAGTAGGATACAGTAATGTCCTAGGCCTTCACATTCACTTACCACTCATTCATTGACTCCCCCAGAGAAACTTCCAGTCCTGCAATCTCTATTTGTGGTAAATGCCCTAAACAGGTGTAGCATTTTAAAATCTTTTATGCAGCATTTTTACTTTACCTATTCTATATTTAGATATGTATATATATACAAATGCTGTTGTGTGACGATTGCCTACAAAACTGAGTACAGCAACATGCTGTACAGGTTTGCAGCCTCCAAGCACTAGGCTATCCTATATAGCCGACGTGTATAGTGTGCTATACTATCTAGGCTTATGTAAGTACACTTTATGATAGTCACAAAATGACAAAATTGCCTAGCAATGCATTTCTCAGCATGTATCATCATTGAATGAAGGGAAGAATGACTAACTTTTGCTGTTCTTTTTGTAATGCCTTAAGACACATTCTTAGGTGATCAAGGTTTTTCTAATACAAACACTTTAGGCTTTAAATTTCCCTATGATTTTAAATTTCCCTTCTGTTCCAAAAGTTTTGAAGTGTTGTATTTTTATTAATGTACAGATGCTTCTACAACTATTATTTATGCTATATTTTTGATTCATGGTTGCTTCTTTGCATGTGTATTAATAGTTTCTATCGTAACTTCATAATATTTTATTTGAGGCCTGCAAATAAAATACATTTCTTCATAACAATAGTATCTGGGGTATTATCAACTTTCAAATTAAATTTCTAGTTAAATTTCTTTAGGCATTATTAATTTCAGTGGTAAAATAATGGGAATATGGCTGGTGGTTAGGACATCTCAGGGGGAACTTTTTTCCTTTATTTTTGCTCCATGCAAAGAGAAGGAATATCCTTCCTGCTGTGGGTCACATTTGCCTCTTGTTTACCCACTGTGAGTGTCATGCTTTGAAGGGTCCTGGTTTCATGCAGGTATTTCTGATCCTACCTTTTCTACTCTGGCACCTGGTTTTCACTTCTGTTTTTAAAGCATATGCCAATTAACATCCAGACTTCAGGCTATAACAATTGGCAGATATTCCGAAGGATCAGGCAAGCTCTAGGATTCAGCTAATCCTCATGGAATTATACTTTCTCATTGTTTGTTTCCTCTAGTTCCAGTTCTTTACTTCCAGTTCAGCAATGTTCCAGAAAAAAAAAATTAAATATTTACTTCATATTATTTTTCTTATTCCTGGAAGGATATCTCTGCACATGTATTCCGTCATACTTCTGGAAACTAAAAACCCTATTTATGACACTTTTTATTAAAATGTATTAAAAAACTCAGATCAGTTTGCTGTAAACAGCAGAGACATAACTAGAAACTCGAGAAATATGATGATTTTTCTGCTTAGTTTAATTTGGTAGGTAAATCACATCCTCAAAGCCATAGATTATTTCTGCCTTTTCATTCTGCCTGTCATATCGGCTTCAATCCAAAGCTATCTATCTCCCTGACATGGTCACAAAACGGTACCAGTACCCATAGAGCTGCATACTTTATGTCCACATTCAAGAAGAGAAGGAGCCAGTCCCTTCCCTAACAGTCATATGAGTTTTCTGACTTGTATGGTTCCCAGTGGGCAACCACTGAACCAAATCCTGTAAGAGAAATATCATGCTTTGATTAACTCAGTCCTGAGTAACTTAAAACACTTATTCCTTGTTTAATGTCCAATTCCTTCCTGGAGCCTCTGTTGCTAAGTGTAAAAAATATTTTTTCATTTTAAAAGAAAAATTGTGATGCATTTAGTCCCAACTCAAGGTACCTGATGATTTTATATAACAAACTATGCAAATAAGTGTACATAATTTTTAAAAGTCCAATAATTTGAAAGCAAAAATTCAAATTCAGGCATAAAATAGAATATACTAAGGGTTTACCGATTTATTCCTAGTCTTATTTTTGTGCCATTTTCTTCATCGCTTGTTAAACCTCTTGGGACTCTGGTGATCTTGCACTTAAACTACACTGAAAAATCACAGCACACAAAAATACTTTTAGGATAAAATAAAAGCTAAGAAAATGAAAACTTTGAAAGATGCTGAAATAGTGTAGGTTCACAACAGACTAAGCATTGTTAAAGCTGCAAACCTCTATCCCTCTTATTTGGCATACGTAAGCAAAGTCAATTGTTTTGTTTTTGCTAGACATTGTTCAAAATTCAAATTAAATTCATATGAAATTGTCTGACTAGAAAATGTTGTGTTGAGTAAATTGAACATGTCTTTGAGTAAACTGAATATGTCAATGTAAAAAATAATATTTATTATTTTTAGCATTTATTATTTCGATTACTTCTATTTTTTTATTTAATGTGTCTTGGAGTAAACAGGAAAAGCCTCACATGGAAAAAATGAATTGTCTGAAAATGACATGACTTTTCAAGAACCGCTATAGCAAAAAACAAAACATTTTATGGGAGGTAGGTCTGTACTGTGGCAAAGGAGATGGGTTTACTTTGAGTAACTGATCCTATTCAGGGCATGTCCTTGAAGATAATCTCCCCAAACTTCATGGTCACTACACAAAGGGGAAGAAAGAGAATGAATATCAATGAGATAATCATCATGCCCACTTCAGCCAATTTTCTTGCAGTATTCATCTGCATTAAATTTAATCCACACTGAGATTCCACTCTCATCAATAACGGGACATTTAATTTCCTTAATCATTAGGGATCCTCCCTCTCTCCATGCGATCATATAAATCCAGAAAACCCAGGTATATATATACTGGTTAGTCACAGCTGGTCGCTGGTATTGACACTGTTCCTTCCACCCCCTAATGATGCTATCAAGCATTATCTTCCAATATTCATTAAGCACTCAGGTCTAGGTAGACTCAGGAATGAACCCCTCAGTCATTCACTCCATCAACTCCAGACCTTGCCTCTGCTCACCAGACTCCAATATATAATGCCCAGCTTCCTTGTCTCACTCCTGACCTTCTTCCCATTCTTGTTCTGTTTCTTCTTGTTAGCTTTCCTAAAGCTTAGCTTCCCATTTTCTACTGCATTTTTCATTTTTGAATAAAAAACAGCTTTATTAAGATATGATTCGCATGCTATAGTGTTAATCCATTTGAAGTATATAATTTAGTGGTTTTCAGTATGCTCATAGAGTTGTGCAGCAATCTCCACTATCCATTTTAGTGCATATTTATCATCCCCGAAAGAAATTGCTCATGCATTAGCAGTTACTCCCCATTTTCCTCCAGTTTCCCCACCCTCTGAGGTAATAAGCAACTACTTATCTAATTTTCTGTTTTAATAGGTTTGTCCATTCTGGACATTTCATATAAATGGAGACATATAATATACACTCTTTTGAATTTGGCTTCTTTCACTAAGCATAATGATTTGCAGATTTCATTCTATGGCATATATTAGAAGATAATTCTTTTTATGACTGAGTAATGTTCCATTATATGAATATTCGACATTTTATTTATTCACCAATTGATAGGTTTGGAGCTATTATGAATAATGCCATGAACTTTTGTATAAATGTCTTTGTGGGGACATATGTTTTCTTTCTCTTGGGTAAATTCCTAGTAGTAGAATTGTTGAATTTTATGTGAAGTTTCACTTTTTAAGCAACTGCTAAGTTGTTTTCCAAAGTGACTGTGCTATTTTCTGTTCCTACAAGCAATGTTATCAGGGTTCTAGTTTCTCCACATCCTTAACAAAACTTGTCTTTTGAATTATAGCCATTATAGTGTGTGTGTAGTGATATGTATTGTATTTTTTAAATTTTGAAGGCAGCCAGCTTGGCCAGAAACAGCTGGGTGCCTGGAGAGCCTCCTCAGTACAAGAAAAGAGTAAGTGAGAGATCCCCAGAGGCCCACACTCTCACTGCAGACTACTGCAACCCTAGCCCCAGGAGAGCCCTTCAACTCTTGCAGGCCCTGAGACTATAAGAGGGAGCTGCCTGGAGACCACATGACAGCATTGCTCCAGAAAGGGAGATCACACTCAGTCCCACACACCTCCACGTCCTAAGCAGCTACAGCAAGATACCATATGCAGACCCCAATTCCCACCAGACTGCATCCTGCCCAGGAGCCCAACAGCCCCTTCATCTCCACATTGCTGATCCCCCACTGGCATGCTCCTGCATCCACCCAGTGGGCTGAGTGGCGTGACATCAATTGAACCCAGCTGAATGGCGAAGCCCTCAGCACTCTAGCATACACATGGGCAGTGCAGCAGCTCACTAGGGGGGCTGCCCCCAGGAAAAAGGGAGACAAAACTTGCACTCACCAGAGCCTGAAACCTGCCTTCTGGAGACTGCTGCTATTGACAGCTACCCTACTCCCTCCAGTAGCTGGGCTGAAACGCACTTGGATCTGCCCTGAGGCTAGTTTCTCCCCAGCTGCCATTGCCACTACTGCCGCTTCTGGGAACTGAAGTGCTCACTGCTGGAAGCAATCCCACCTTCCCAGCAGGAGGACCATGGCACACTTGCATGTCCCCTTAGAACTGGCTTTTCCCATTATTGCTGCTGCCACCAGCATAGAAGGCCAGAGTATGAGCTCTCCAGAGCCTGAGAGCTGCCTGCCAGCAGCTGCTGCCACTGACAGCAATCTCACCCATGCTAACATGCATGTGCCCTGAGGATAGGCTCTCTCTTCTTACCACCAATGCTACTGCTACCACTTGAGCACTTCACCTGAGGACCTAGGGATCACCCCATCCTGCCCACCATAGGCTACTCCCATGCACACAACCAAGGAGACTAAGTACAGGCGCACCCAGCCTGGCACCATGTTCTAGTGCCTCAGCATATTGCCCCAGGGCCTGGGGATTACCTCACCTCACTCATCACTGCTAGCATCTGTGAACTCCCTCTGGGGGCCAGAATACAGGCTCACTAAGCCTGCTGCTGTCACCACAGCTAGCACCTATCTGCACATGCCACCAGTGGGCCTAGGGACTGTCCTGCATAGCCCATCAGAGCTGCCACTAATACCAGTGTATGCTGCATGGAACCCATCACAACTACTTCCATTGCCCATGCCACATAGTGTCCAGGGGCATGAGGAACTACTCTCTCACTGCTACTACTAAAACCTGAGAAAGCCACCTGGAGGCCCAAGAATCTGCCTGCTTGAACTTGCTAACACTTGTGCCCACGTATATCACCTGGGGGCCCAAGGACAGGCATGCTTGGTCTGCCACTGCCACCACTGGGGCCTGAGGAGTGGCCCGTGTAGTGTCCTCATCCCGAGCAAAACTTCACCACAGCCTTAACTAACAACTACAGCCTAAGCCACTGAGGAAATCACAGATACCAGAGATACTGTTGACAGTCAGAGAAATTATATAGAGATTATACTACTGCATATATCTAGAATCAAAGCTAAAGTGCCCTACCAAACTAACATCATAAATACATCTTCAGGAAAGTCTTCTCCTACAAAAGCCAATCCAAAAAACTGGAAAAAGAAGTGACTGCTGTACCAGATGCATATATATCAATGTAAGGACACAAGAAACATGAAAAAGACAGAATATATGACACTTTCAAAGGAGCACAAAAATTTTTTAGCATCAAGTTGGAAAGAACCAAAGAGATAGATACCATTAAAAAGAATCCATCAGAAATCCTGGAACTGAAGAACTCAATGAATGAAATAAAAAAGTCATGTGAACATTTGAGAACTTCAACAATAGACTAGATAAAGCAGAAGAATTCCAGAACCTGAAGACAGGTCTTTTGAAATAACCAAGAAAGAAGGAAAGACAGAAAGAAGGAAAGAAAGGAAGGAAAGAAAGAAGGAGGGAAGGAAGGAAAGAAGGAAGGAAGGAAGAAATGAAGGAAGGAAGGAAGGAGGGAAGGAAGGAGTGAAGGAAAGAAGGGAGAGAGAAAGAGAGAGAGAGAGAGAAGGAAGAGAGAGGAAGGAAGGAAAAAGAAGAAAGAAAAGAAAAAATGAACAAACCCTGTGTAACATGTGGTATACTATAAAGTGACCAGATATTTGAATTTTCTGTGTCCCACAAGGCAAAGAGAAAGACAAAGATACAGAAAACCTATTTAACATAATATCAGATGAAAACTTTCCAAGTTCAGCAATATATTTAGACATCTAGATAAGAAAGCTCAGAGCTCTCTAAATAGATACAACCCAAAAAGATCTCACCATGGCACGTTACAGTCAAACTGCTAAAAGTCAAAGACAAACAGAGAATTCTAAAAACAGTAAGAGAAAAGCATCTAGTTATATATAAGAGACCCCCCTCATCAGACTGGAATTACACACCTGCAATTCCAGCACTTTGGGAGGCCAAGGCAGGTGGATCATGAAGTTAGGAGATTGAGACCATCCTGGCTAACATGGTGAAACCCTGTCTCTGCTAAAAATACAAAAAGAAATTAGCTGGGCATGATGGCATGTGCCTGTAATCCCATGTGAGGCTGAGGCAGGAGAATTGCTTGAACCTGGGAGACGGAGGTTGCAGTGAGCTGAGACTGTGCCACTGCACTCCAGGCTGGGTGACAGAGTAAGACTCCATCTAAAAAAAAAAAGAAAGAAAGAAAGAAATGAAATGCTTAAAGCAGCCCTACACTTGGAAGTGAATGGTTGATATCTACCATTATGAAAACACACATAAGTATAAAACTCACTAGTAGAGCAAACACACAAATAAGAAGGAGAAAGGACTCATCTTACCACTACAGAAAACCACCAAACTACAGTGACAAATAATAAAAGAGAAAAGAAAGAAACAAAGGATATACAAAACAACCAGAAAACAATTGACAAAACTGCAGGAATAACCCTTTACTTACCAATAATAACCTTGAATGTAAACAGATTAAATTATCCACTTCTAAAATATAGACTGGCTAAAGGGGTCCAAAAACATACGATCCAATTCTATGCTGCCTACAAGAAAATCATTTCACCTGTAAAGACACATATAGGTTGAAAATGAAGGGATTAAAAAAAAACTCCATGCAAATAGAAACCAAAAATGAGCAGGAGTTACTATACTTATGTCACATAAAAGAGACTCTATGTCAAAATAGCAAAAAGAGACAAAGATGGTCATTAGATAATGATAAAGGGGAAGACTGAGCAAGAGAATATAATGATTCTAAATATATATGCACCCAACACTGAAGCCCCCAGATGTGTAAAGAAACATTATTAGATCCAAAGGGAGAGATAGATTTCAATGCAATAATAGTTGGGAACTTCAACCCCAATCAACACTAGACAGATCTTCTAGGCAGAAAATTAACAAAGAAACATTACATCTAAAGTGAACTTAAATTTCACTTTAGTTCAAATAGACTTAACAGACACCTACAGAACATTTTATTCAACAGCTAGAGAATATACATTCTTCCTCTTGGCACATGAAACATTCTCCAGGTCATATGTTTGGCCACAAAATGAGTCCAACAAATTTTTAGAAATCAAATTTATACCAACTATCTTCTCAGACTACAGTGAATTAAAGCTAGAAATTAATAAAAAGAAGAACTTTGGAAGCTGCAAATACACAGCCATTGGGTCAAGAAAACAATTACGAAGAAATTTTTTAAATTTTAGATATTTTTATTTCTCCAAATATGCTATTTATCAGTAGTGATTGAAATACAAAATATAATTCAGTCCCATCGTCATCATCATAGAAATGAGTTTAAGAGAAAACTAGTCAGATGAATATTATTACTTCTAATTTTCAACCAGTATATAGTTGCCACTGATAAATTGACAGCCAGGAGTCTGTCAAGAATGCTTAAGATATGTTATATAATACAACATACCTGTTCACGGGTTGAGGGGGGGATCCCTAGGAAATAACTTATGTGTATTTCTTGATTTCATCATAAAAGACAAGCACAAAAGCACTGCCCACACCTCTGACAACATTGGACCATGCACCCTTGAAAAAATCTTTGCCGGCCGGGCGCGGTGACTCAAGTCTGTAATCCCAGCACTTTGGGAGGCCGAGGCGGGTGGATCACGAGGTCAAGAGATCGAGACCATCCTGGTCAACATGGTGAAACCCCGTCTCTACTAAAAATACAAAAAATTAGCTGGGCATGGTGGCACGTGCCTGTAATCCTAGCTGCTGGGGAGGCTGAGGCAGGAGAATTGCCTGAACCCAGGAAGCGGAGGTTGCGGTGAGCCGAGATCGCGCCATTGCACTCCAGTGTGGGTAACAAGAGCGAAACTCCGTCTCAAAAGAAAAAGAAAAAATCTTTGCCTTCTTCATCACGAGCAATCTTCCTCCAGCAGTCTGTGCACATAATGTCAGTTCCTTTGCACCCTGACTGCATCATGATGCGGGGGCAAACAGTGTCAAATGGATAGGAAGTCAACCCAGCAATAGCAGTGACAGTCTGTGCAATCAACCAGCTGATACAATGTGAGTGTTCTTGGGATCTGGAAATATTCTCTTTCTAGTGTCATAGACACCGAGGTGGGCAGCTCGGTAGATGATAATAACCCTGCACAGACACATTAAAGCCTTGGTACAGGCCCTTAATCCCATCAGATTTGTAGATCTTAACCAGGCAGTCACCGAGGCCTCAGAATTCCCTTTCAGCTCCAGCTTTACCTACATCAGCTGCTAGTCGGGTGTGGGCAAAATCAAGAGGGTACACAAAACACAATGATGTGGTCACAGTGGCACCACATGATGTCAGATTCCCTGCAAAGTAGCACCAAGACTGGGTCCTCTTGTCCACCCCACCCAGAAAGATCTGTTTGTGTTTGTCTTTGAAAGTGAAGTTGAGAGCCTGGGTGGGGAATTATCTAATGACATTGGCCAGGTTACTGTGCCACAACAGGATTCCCTGCTCCTTGGGAACATGGACCATGTAGTCTATAATGCCCTTGCATTGCTTATCTGTGGTGATCTGCTTGCTGGCATGCTGCACCTGCAGCATCAGTTTGACCTGCTTCATGGGCACTGCCACTGTCTTGGAGATGGCTGCAGCCACTCCACCTGCCAGAAAGTCCTTGGTGAAGAACATAGCGGCATCTGTCATGTGAAAGGAAAAAGAGGAGGCAGGTTGTGCAGGACGGGACTGGGCCAGCAACCAGCTTTGACTCCGTGGCTGCAGGAGAAGAAAATTTTAAAAAATTGAAACAAATTAAAATGGAAACACAACAAGCCAAAACCTGTAGACTACAACAAAAACAATGCTAAAAGGGAAGTTTGTAGCTATAAACACCTACATCAAAAAAGTAGAAAGATTTCAAACAGTCTAATGAAGCACTTTAGGAACTAGGAAATCAGAGCAAGCCAAACCCAAAATTAGTAGAATAAAATATATAATAAAGATCAGAGGAGAATTAAACAAAATAGAGGAGATGAAAGAGACACTATAAAGGATCAATTAAACAAAAAGTTGGTTGTTCAAAAGATAAATAAAACTGATAAACCACTAGCTAGACTAATAAAAAAAAAAGAGAAGACCCAAATTTTAAAAGTCACAATGAAAAAGGAGACATTACAACTGATACCGCAAAAATACAAAAGATCATCAAAGATCATTGACATGAACATATCATACGAACAACTATATGCTAACAAACTGGAAAATACAGCAGAAATGAATAAATTCCTGGATACATACAATCTACCAAGATGGAATCAGGAAGAAATAGAAAACCTGAACATACTAATAATAAGTAATACGATTAAATTAGTAGTAAAAAGTCTTCTACAACAACAAAAACACCCCAGGACAAAATGACCTCACTGCTGAATTCTACCAAATGCATAAAGAAAAAATAAACACCAATTTTCCCCAAAGTATTCCAAAAATTTGAAGAAGATAGAATTCTCCCCAAGCATTACCTTGATACCAAAACTGGACAAGGGCACAATAACGAAAAGAAAGCTATAAACCAATATCCCTGATGAACATAGATGCAAATATCACCAACAAAATACTGCAAACTGAATTCAACAACATATCAAAAAGATAATACACCACAATCAAGTGAAATTTATTCCAGGGATATAAGGATGGTTCAACACATGCAAATCAGTAAAAATGAAACATCACATAGACAGAATAAAGGATAAAAACAATGTGATCATCTCAATAGAAACAGAAAAAGCATTTGTTAGAATTCATTG
>NW_016107413.1:435883-476427 GCF_001604975.1 Cebus imitator
AAAAAAAAAACCTCTCAACAAACTAGGCATAGAAGAAATATACCTCAGCATAATAAAGGTCATATATGATAAACCCACAGCTAACACCTTACTAAATGGGGAAAAGTTGAAAGCCTTTCCTCTAAGAACTGGCACAAGACAAAGATGTCCTCTTTCACCATTCCTATCCAATATTATACCAGAAGTCCTCACCAGAGCAATCAGGCAAGAGAGAGAAATAAAAGGTATCAAAATTAGAAAACAGGAAGTCAAACTGTTCCTCTTTGCAGATAGCATGATCTTTTATTTAGAAAAATCTGAAGGCTCCACCAAAAAACTCTTAGACCTAATAATCAAATCAAATAAATTTGCAGGAAATAAAATAAATATATAAAAATCAGTAGCATTTTTATTTATCAATAATGATATAGCTAAAAAAAGAAATTTAGAAGGCAATCTCATTTGCAGTTGCTTAAAAATAACCAAGAATAAATTTAATGAAGGAGGTGAAAGACCTCCTCAAGGAAAACAACAAAACACTGATGAAAGAAATTGAAGACGGTGGGGTATGATTGTTCATTCATATAATCCCAACACTTGGGGAGTCAAGGGTGAGGTGGGAGGATCTCTTGAGTCCAAGAGTTCAAGACCAGCCTGGAAAACATAGCAAGAGCCTCTCTCTCGGAAAAAAAAAAAAATTACTGGGTGTGGTGACACATGTCTACATAGTTCTAGCTACTCGGGAGGCTAAGGCAGGGGAATTGCTTGCGTCTAGAAGTTTGAGGTTACAGTGAGCTATGATGACACCACTGCACTCCAGCCTGAGTGACACAGTGAGAACCTGTCTCTAAAGAAAAGAAAAGAAATCAAAGAGGACACAAACATATGGAAAGACAACCCATGCTCTTGAATTGGAAGAACTAATATTGTTAAAATGACCCTACTACTGAAAGCAGTCTACAGATTCAACACAATTCCGATCAAAATACCAAAGTCATTTTTCACAGAAATAGAAAAAACAATCCTAAAATTTGTATGAAACCAAAAAAAGACCCCCAATAGCCAATGCAATTATGAACAAAAAGAACAAAGCCGGAGGTGTTACACTAACTGACTTCAAGATATGTTGCAAGGCTACAGTAACCAAATTAGCATGGTGTTGGTATTAAAAACAGACACATAGACCAATGGAACAGCATAGAGAACCCAGAAACAAATCCAGGTATTTACAACCAACTATTTTCAACAAAGGTTCCAAGAATATACCCTAGAGAAAGGACATTCTCTCAATAAATAGTTCTGGGAAAACTGAATACCCATATGCAGAAGAACGAACTAGACCTCTATCTCTCACCATATACAAAAATTAACCCAAAATGGATTAAAGACATAAACATAAGTCCTGAAAATATAAAACTACTAGAAGAAAACAGGAGAAACACTTCAGGACATTGGTCTATACAAAGATTTTACAGCTAAGATCTCAAAAGCACAGGAAACAAAACCAAAAGTATACAGATAGAACTATAATACATTAAAATGCTTCTGAGCAGCAAAAGAAATAATCATCAGAGTGATAAGACAACCTGTTGAGTGGGAGAAAATATTTGTAAACTATTCATCTGACAAGGGACTAATAACCAAAAAAGACAACAAACTAAAACAACTCAAAAGCAAGAAAGAATGTAATCCCATAAAAAAGTGGGCAAAGTACATGAAAAGATATCTCTCAAAAGAAGACATACAAATGACCAACAGGTATATAAAAAGGTTCAATATTACTAATCTAATCTTACCCTAGTTCGAATGGCCATTATTATTAAAAAGAAAAAATAACAGATGCTGATGAAGATGTAGAGAAAAAAGATTTTTATACACTGTTTGTGGGAATGTAAGTTAGTACAGCCACTATGGAATACAGTATAGGAATTTCTTAAAAAGTTAAAAATAGAACTACTATCCAATTCAGCAATCCCTTTACTGGGTATTTATCTAAATGAAAGGAAATCAGTATATCAAAGAGATATTTGCACCGTCATATTTACTGCAGCATAATTCACAATAGCAAAGATATGGAATCCACCTAAGTGTCTAACAACAGATGAATGAATAAAGAAAATATGGTATATATACACAATGGAATACTATTTGACTATAAAAAAAATGAAATCCTATAATTTGCAGCAACATGGACAGAACTAGGGATCACTATGTTAAATGAAATAAGCCAGGCACAGTAAGACAAATATTGCATGTTCTCACTCATTCATATGTTGGAGTTAAAAAACTTGATCTTATAAAGAGTAGAATGATAACTACTAGAAGCTGGGAAGGGTGTATGGGGAGGGCATGAGGAGAGGCTAGTTAAGCGTAGAAACAGTTAGAATGAATAAATTCTGTTTGATATCAGAGTAGGATGATTACAGTTAATAATGTATCACATGTTTCAAAATAGCTAGAAAAGAGAATTTGAAATGTCCCAACATACAGAAATGACAACTATTTGAGGTGATGGATACTCTAAATGCCCTGACTTGATTGTTATACATTCTGTGCATATAAGAAAATGTAACATGTACCCCATAAAAGTACATAAATATTATGTATCAATAAAAAATATTCCAATTAGTTGGCTACATTTAAAACTTGGGAGAAATTCTGTGTATTTGGACTCTCTGGAATCATCGAGATGTTCTCACAACACTGGGGCCTCAGTCTTACGAGGTGGCATTTGGCTGGAACTGTGTAACTGCTATTCTCTCTAGAATGGCATGTTCTCCAATTTACTAGAATCACATCTCATGAGCCTAACAATGATTGTTTTCAGTTTCCATTTTCATTATAGTTGTGCTGTTATTTTTCTGTAGTTAAGAAATGTTTTGTGACTCCACATCTCTAGCAAAAGTGGAAAATGACATACAGACTGCAAAGACAATATAATTCAAGAAAAGTAAGAGACAGCAAAGTTGTTTTCAAAGAAGCAAAATAAATATACAAAACTCAGTAGTGTTTCTATTTATCAATAATGCAATAGCTGATAGAGAAATCAAGAAGGCAATCCTCATTTACAATAGCTTAAAAAAATACCTAACAATAAATTTAACCAAACAGGTGAAAGACTCTACAAAAAAAACAATTGGAGACAACTCTTTCATGTTTACTACACAAAGTATGCCTTTGTCAAAAGAATGCAACTGAAGTCATCATACTGAAAAAACTACAGAAAGATAATGCATCATGAGAATGTAATGAACTGAGAGAAACAACAGAAATTTCAATGGTGTTCTTTTGTGAAAGCAAATCAAATAAGTAATGCTACCATGAAAAGTAATGATTAGTTTTTAAAATGCAATGGAGCTTATAAAAATGTTTAAAATTTATGTTTTGATTATCTTATTTTTAGAAAGAATTGTTCCTTTGGCAAGAAATAATCTACCACACTTTTTAAACCAGACTCAATTTTTAGAATATTATTATTATGGGAATTCCCCATTGCAGAGTTGAAGACCGAATTCCAAACAAAGTTCTCTAACTTCAAACTTTTAAAAAAAATAAACAAATGTTTTTCACTTTGTTTCTCGCTATTAATACTGATAGAATGAATGCAAATTTATCAAATAAATCAAGTAGCATTAAAATATGATACTGATAGCAAAATAGGATGATGTTAGAAAATTAGATTTCCTCAATGTCTTGAAAGTAGTTACTCTAAACACAAAAGCAAACTATGTTTGGAAGTACCTATATTGAAAACATCTGTTCTCCATTATGAACTAAAATAAAACAAAATATTGTTCTCATTTAAGGGATTCAAGGCCAAATTCTGTACTGTCTATTTTAAAGAGAAATACAAAGTCTAATACATGTTACATAGAAAAAAGGATGTTAGTTTTCTTTCCTTTTTTTTTTTTTGCCGTCAATAAGAAATTTACTTGTTTTAAAAAAAATCCAAATGTTGGCATTGTCCAGAAAAATTTAACAGGTTTATTTATAATTATTATAAAGTTGAACTGCTGAAACTTGTTCACTGAAACATTTTAACTTGCATTAATGCTTTACGTCTCCGCATTTATATTAAAAATTCACACACAAATGAAAATGGAAAAACTGCCAATACCTGATTTCTGTCCCCTATTTTTCCACTCGCAATCATATACTTAGGTACCTTTTGACCCCATGGAAAAAAATTATCTAACATTCAGAACTAACAGTAACAGGAAGAAGAGAATTTTTTTTTTTTTTTTGAGAATGAAATGTTTCCCATCATAGTGGATCCTTAAGCACGCTCTCCACGTATGCGGCGTGCTAGCTGGATGTCTTTTGGCGTAATTGTTACACGTTTGGCATGGATAGCACAAAGGTTGGTGTCTTCAAAAGGCCAACCAGATAGGCCTCACTTGCCTCCTGGAAAGCACCGATAGCTGCGCTCTGGAAGTGCAGATCTGTTTTAAAGTCCTGAGCAATTTCTTGCACCAGACGCTGGAAGGGAAGTTTGCGAATCAGAAGTTCAGTGGACTTCTAATAACGTCTAATTTCACGGAGTGCCACAGCACCGGGCCTGTAACAATGAGGTTTCTTCACCCCTCCAGTAGAGGGCGCACTCTTGCGAGCGGCTTTTGTAGCCAGTTACTTCCTGGGTGCTTTACCACCGGTAGATTTGCGAGCAGTCTGCTTTGTACAAGCCATGGTATAGAGATCTCCTTACTTACCCCCCTTCTTCTGCTGGAGCTCCGCGAGCGAGAGGCGGCGCTGGCGTTGCAGAGCGACGGCGGCTGCGAACACAATTGCAGGATGTTAGTTTTCTAATTATAAATCAGGAGAATTAGAGTTTGACAATTTTCAGTTAATCTTTTTATTTTGAATTTAACATATAATCCAAAATATCATATCTGCTTACATTACACCATTCACTTCTAATTTAGTTTTAATTTAGTAAAAATGAAGACTTTGATTCTATTTCTAGAAGTTAAATGTTCTTGTACTTGGGCTGCTGCACACACTTACATTATCTACTTTGACCCTCAAAGCTGTTGAACTGTGAACACCTGCAACAAGAAAAGTGTTCAAGGATCTTTATGCTTCTTCATGATCCAGGCCAGATTATCAAGATGGGAGAATACATGGGAACTATGAGCAGACACTCAGAAAGAGAGACGTCTTTTGCTGAAGAGAGGAGGGCAGAATGGGCCACCAGGATACTCAGATGATGAAGAAGGTGGTGGCCCACTGTTGATTTTAGAGAGTAGGATGCAAGCTCAGCATGAAGCTGTTGGATGTGATGGAGAGGGCAGAACAGTCTCAACAGTTTTGGTTTGATTGCTTGTTGGTAGCTCATGGCTGAGCAAGCTCAGCACAAGCCCCCTTACTGAGGATTCTTCCACACTTAACTCCACAGCAGCCCCTCTCCCGGACCCCTACTTCTGCAGGGGGCAGTATCTAGTTCTGGCAGAGAGGTAGAAATGTTTCTTGTGTTCTGTATGGCTAATTACACATCAGTGTTTACAAGGGAAAAGTCCCTACTTCTAACCCCTGCAGCACTTGGCCTGTGCTCTGAAACATACCCTTTTTATCTTAGCATGAAGAGCTGGCACTGGCATTTATTAATCATAAAGTTATTTGTTCCATTTTAAAACCAACTATGGTGCTCAACTCCATAACCTCCTGTGGCAGTGGGTTTCACAAGTTGGCTAAATGTGGCACAAAGTAATAGTTTCTTCAACTTGCTCTAAATTTATCAGCCATCAATTCCACCAGATGACATTTTGTTCTTCAGTGACATTTTGGAACATTCACTTTTTTGGTTGAAAGCACAAACAAAACCCTCCCTCGTGCTCTCAGGCACTAAATAATCACCACTTGTCATTTCCCCTTTAACTATGTTAATCTGGTTTGATTGATTGAGAGAAAAATCTTAAATTCTTTTTTCTAACTAGCCATTATTGTATTCAAATTTTACTCTTTTCTACTACTTTCTTGGGAGTCATTTCAAATGCCTATTTATTATTTGGTATATTTATAAAGTGGCCTATTTTGTAGGATTAGGATTAATTCATGTGAACAGTGCACGCCTCAAAAAGTATCAAGTGTCTTCTAATGACAATGACTCACAATAAATTGTCTGTGGCCATCACTTCATCCAGGGAGTAGGTGACAGAATGAATAACATGATTTTAGAGCAACTGAATTGGTTCTGTGCCTGCCACCTCCCTCTGCTGCCAATTCTCCCACTCACACTGATTTATGAAATTTTTCTACTGGGGTTCAGTTACTTCGATCCCTATTTCAAGTAAAACTCCTCAAAGAGAAGTGTTATTTAAGCTACTGTCAGCCATTTTCTCCAGGGCACAAATTATGATGATGTATGACATCTCCTTTTCTTTAAACCAGTCGTTTTCAAATCTTGTCCTGTAAAACCCTAGAGGTCTAGAGTATCATAGGAATCATAGCAGATTAAGAAGAACCAGATGGGCTAGGTTACAATCAGAGCAACTCTGCTGCTACTATCACAGGATTCTTCAGTGTAACTTTACCAGCAAGAAACCTCTGTGGCCAGTGGCACCTTTGCCCGAGTTTTGCTTGGGCCTGCTGGGCTTGTTCTGCCCACCTGTCCTGGCAGGCTGAGCTAGGCTCGTGCTACTGGCCTGGGTCCCACACCTGCCAAGGGAGAGTGAGGCACAGAGCAGCAAGGGGTTTGTGAGCGAGCAAGCATGGGGTCCAGCCACTGCTCACAGCCAGCATGCTAGCTGCTATGGAGGGACAGACAGCTCCAGGTGCTGGCACAGGCACCGGCTCAGGCACCAGCTCTGTGCAAGACTGTGACTGGATCAGATGCACTGTAAGCAGCTTCTGTTGTGGGCACCCACGTCTGGATGAGGGAAATGAGTTGGTATTAGGAAGCTTGGAGATACCAGGAACTGCAGAACCCCAAAAAGGGTGTCACAGCCCTGGCTTGGGGGGTCCCCCTAGGTCTGAGCTCCCTGAAGGGCAGTAGCTCTTCTCTCCTTCTCGTTGCCTGCAACATGGTGAATAGGGAATGTGTTTCAGCCCTGTTTGTGTTACAGATCTTTTAGTCCCACCATTTGTCAGGGAACATTTTGGAACATTCCAGGTCCCAAGTTCTTGGCCAACCTCCAGGAAGAATTGAGTACCCAGACAACTGGAGGGTGAGCACAGCAGAAAGGAGCTTCATTGAGTGATGGAATAGCTAACTCGATGAAACATTATGCAGCCATTAAAAATTATAAAGATTATGTGATAATTTTTATGATATATCAGCAAGTAAAAAGAATTACAAAATGGCATTAGGCTATGATTAATTCAACATTCATAAATGAAAAGTTTTACAGTTAATTAAGAGAATTATTACTAATATATTCCTTTTAATTTTTTCTTAACTTTTGTCATTTTACCTAAATAATAAAAAGTGATGTTTATTTAGCATTAAATGAAATTTAAATAAAATAAATATTTGAAATGTATTATGCTACAAAAGATAGAAAAGTGACTCAGTCTTAAATACTTGTAGTAGAAATTATATGGGATATTTGAAAATAATCTAATTGCCTAATATCATTTCCATTGTAAAACTAAAGGTACTTAAATGATACCTATGTATCAGTTACAAAAAATAGAAATCAACTTACAAAAATCTTACTTATAAAACCATACACATTCTTTTAGGGATAGAAGGAGCCTGGGACTTGTATTATGTAGTTATATTATGAAATGCACATTTTACAGTGCAATGGAAAGGAAAAATAAATTGTGAGATGAAGTGGAAAAAGGTTTTACAGATGATATCAGCAAAAAGACGACAGGATAATAAAATAGAATATCTCAGGAAGGTTCTCAGATGCAAAAATCTTCCAAGAAGACATTTCCCACAGAAGTGGCAGAAATGAATGTCAGAGTGCTAAAAAGCCTCAGCATAATTACATGTAGAATGAGAATAATATCAAATAGCATTGCCTCTAATTTATAAGAGATGTAAAACAGTGGAGAAAATATGTGTAAAGACTTTTAAATAGAAAATAATTTGAAATTAGAAAAAGAAAACTGAGAACAAAGGTAGTGACAACTTCACAACCAGAAAATTCTTCACTTGTGTAACACCAATATTCCTACTATAGTTGGTATCTTCCCCAGATACAAGAAAATTTCTAAACTCTATAGCCTCAGAAGGAATCTTGGACAACAGATAATACAATTTTATTTTCTAGTTGGGCATGCTAAAGTTTATGGAAAAGACACACCCAAGAAACATAGCAAGGAAAGACAGAGCCTGTCCCTGGGTCTCCCTGGCTCTGTGGTGCCCCACCCTGTATGTGGATTGCCTCATGTTTTTATGTCTATAGTGGCACCAAAGGCCTAGGCTGCAACACTGCCTATGCGCCAATATGTCCTTCATCTAATGCCTTTGCAGGTACTCTTTGTCCATTTGCCTCCAAGGATATAATTAACTTCATTCTTTCACTATTAAAGTCTCTCTGTTCCATGGACAGTCCATGCCAATATTGCTTAAATCTTATTATATAGTACTGTAGAGTCACTTAAGACATGGGATTCCTCCCTGGTGTGTTCAGTACATTCCAGAACTGAGATATAACACATGAAATAAGCAACAATGCAAGAAGATAAACTATCCAGGGCTCAATCAGAAGTCAATATATCACTCTAGATAGGCAGAGGAAGAAATCTGTGGGCACAGGATTTGTTTGGAAGCCTTCATTAAGGCGCCAGCACAGGGAAAAATAAAACAATGTTTGTCAAAGCAGGATCTGAGGATCATCTACAACTGAACCACTGGGCAAATTGATTTCAACATGCAAAACCAGGAGTCAGTATTTTAAACAAGGTCTAGGCGATTGTTGTGCTTGGGAAAGTTTGAGAGCCACTTTCAAGCAGTTGGGAGTTTGTGCATGAACTGCTGCAGGAAGCAGCATGATGTGTTCTGGAACTGTTTGTGGAGGCAGAGCCTTCAAATCACACAGTGGGAGAACTAATGTAAAAAGATGACTCAGCAGGAAGCTACGAAGCAGAATAAACTTTAACTCTATGAACTGAAGAAAATAATGACATTTAACCTTGAGCCACTACTGATATGAAATCCAGTGTGCACAAAAGAAAAGAATCCAGGCTGAATTCTGTGAAATTATGAGTTCAGATGACACATTTTAATGGCGTTTCTTAGACTTAAATAGGGTATTTTTAAAAACTTCTTCAGGCACAACTCTTAGTTTAAATGATTTACTGTTAGAGAAAAACGACCAAATGAGTTAGTAAATAGACCTAAGATTTCCCATTGTTTTTGCTTTACAAAGGACCTTTAAAAAATGTTTTTTCTTTTTCATCTTAGAGCTTTGCTTAATAAATTGTACCAATACATCTGGGCATCTAGTGGAAATGATTCTGTTATAGTATCATTGTAGTGGTTCATCTGAAAAATAATAAATATGTAAGTTTGAATGAGTTGCTTTGACAGTGAGGGTATTTGTGGGATCTCTTTTGGGTAAAACCCCTGGTCCGCTGCTCCATCCCAAACAGGCTTTTCTGTGCCCTCCAGGTCTCAGGCATGTGGCTGATTCCCTCCCTTCTCTCCAGTGGCTCTCATTCTCAAGACTGTATATGTAATTATGATACAACTTCCTTAGCTTTCTCCAGAATTGAAGAATCATACACCTTTTTTATTTTAGAATTTTGCACTAAATACTATATGAAGTGGGAGGTGAGGGGTAAAAACAATGAAGGACGAGATGCTGATGAAATAGGAGGAGTTCCCTTATCCCTCTTCACAGGGCATGTGACAAGGGTGTGGCTGGCTTCTTCTGCGCCCCACTGCCCAAACCCCTAGGGGGAACATGCAGAAAGACAGGTCGTGGGGAGTGTTTTGGGCTAATACCCCACAGCAGCATCTAGGGTTGATTGTTTCCAGCTCGCGAAGCCCCAGGTGGCGTGTGTTACAGTGTGTTCTTTCAGTTGTGCCGTCTGCAGGTGGCTTGTGTTAATCAGCTCAGTTAGATGCTCTGCCTTATCATAAGGTCAGAGGGCTTTCTGTATCCAGAGTTCCTGCCCTAGTGTACCAGAAAAATTGGATCACATGTGGGCTTGGAGGATGAGTGCAAGGTTTTATTGAATGGTGGAGGTAGCTCTCAGTGAGATGGATAGGGAGCCAGAAAGGGGATAGAATGTGAAGGTGGTCTTCCCCCGGAGTCAGGCCACCTAGCGGCCGGTCTCTCCTCTGATCACCCCTGACTGAATTTCACTTCATCCCCCTGTCAATGGCTTGCCAGTTTCTTCTGGTGTCTGTTGGTGTGTTCTTCTGCTCCTCTGCTCCTCTCGACATTCAGCTGGTTGTGTGTATGCCCACTACGGTCCTGGGTTTTTATGGGCACAGGATGTGAGGCGTGGCAAACCAAAAGGCAACTTTTTGGGTGTGAAAACAGAAATGCCTGTCCTTATGTGGGTCTGTGGGCATAGGCCCAAGGGTGGAGCCCTTCCTAGGGACCCCACCCTTCTCTACCAGCACTTCCGTACTCCTCTCCCATATCACTGACAGCTTTATGACCTCTGCAAAAGCTCTCACAATGACTACCTTGTCACATACTATGCTGTATGCAGGGATGCTTTCCTTTTCCAGACTTCGTCATGGACTCCATCTTTGCATTATTCTGATGAAGTCTCTGTATGATTATTTTCTGCATTTTAAACACTTTTGGACATAAGGCTAAAATCAAGGCTCCCTCTCTCCTTCTTCACAGGTACAATTCCCATCCCCATGAGGCTCTCTTTCCAGGTGGATATTCTGAAGATTCAGGGGTGGGACAATAGGTGGGAACTCACAGAGTATCCTGTTTCTCTATTTCTCTCTTGCAGCCTCCTTAAGTCTCATGTCATCCAGGTTTATCTAACAAAGTGTGAATTTGGTCACATTTCAACATTATGATCACTCATACTTTTTGGTACTGTGGAAATTTCTAGTACCTTGGGGCTCAAGAGAGACATTTTCATTCTGATCATGAAGGGATGACATTTTTCTCTCCAGGGATAATTTCAGTTCTCTTAAATTATGCCTTTCTGCTGTTGTAGTCTCATTTTCTTTACCAACCCTGCCTCCAAGTCTCATCTTGCTCCTGAAATGTTGACCCTGTAACAGTTTCACAGGTTTCCCTCCTTTATAATACAAATAGCTCCTAAAACTCTATTCAGGGACTTGAAGAAAGACAAATGGAATATATCTGCAATTCTCTTCACCTAGAGTTCTTACAACTCCCTCTTCAATTATCACCTCACTATGTGCATTTACCACTCTATTTGTACGCAATGAATACGGTTTTATTTCATACACCATAGATTTGGTTGTATGGCAGGAATATTAATGTTTCTGTTGTCATTCATTAACTGAAAACCCCATATCTATTTCCTTGGAGCACCTGGCTGGTGCTGCATAAAAGGGGAGCAGGCAGCAAATGCTCTTGGTATGAGAGGGGTTTGTGCTGCTGTACATATTGTGTTTTTCTAACACAGCTGCATGTGATTATTAAGTACTGTGTGAGGTTTGTATTTACTTCCCACTTGCCCTTAAATTCTTGAAGGAATTATAATATTACTAAATACAACCTATAAGAACAAAGAAGCCAAATGGTTCTCTAGAACAGAGGTAGAGAAGAAAGGAGCATAGAAACACACTTTCCTCATTGCAGGGTACGTCATTTTCCTGAATGATGGCAAATGTTACCAGAAATCTAGCCAGAAATCAGTTAGACAGGAAATCATATTAGTGATGGTAATAGCAATTTGAAGCACCAAAAGTTGAAATTTAGGGATAAATATCTAAACTCATGGTAACAGAAGTTAATTTAGAAATGTATAATTAATATAGATTCAAAATGATTAATAGTAATCTCTATGTATATTTGAGGAAACAACTTGAAATTTTAAAGTACTCTTATTTTAAGATCCATAAAATTTTGCAGTTTTACCAGAATATCAAATATTTGCATTGTTGGTTGCTGTCTTAATTGAGGAGACTGTTTCAAAAGTTTTAGACTTCTGTTCTAGTCAAAAATCTCTGGTAGAGACTTTTTTTCTTTACCAGTCCAGTTTTCTTTTTTCATGAAGAGATAAATAATTTTAAATATTCAAATAATTCCATTTTGTCTTTACATTTAATGAGGTTTAATAAAGTACTGTGTTGAAAATCACTTAATTTTTAAACTGTGATAGTATACACATAACATAAAATTTACCATCTCAACCATTTTTAAGTATATGGCTCATTAGTGTTAAGCATAGTTACATTGTTGAGCAACTAATCATCTCCAGAAATTTCTCATCTTGCAAAACCAAAACTCTAAAATCATTAAACAACCCCTCCCCATACCTCAGACTACCATTCTACTTTCTGTCTCTATGAATTTGTTTACTCTAGGTACCTCAGGTAAGTGAAATCATTAGTTCAAATAATTGCACTTTCATGAACTATAAACAATATATTGCATGATAAATCAAGTCTCATAACCATAGTCTAACTAAAATCATGTAAACCTATTTAGCGGAGCTATGTTGGTATATCAAATTTCTATAAAACAGGAATTTACCTGAATTTTACCTATTAACTTCTGAAATAAACACTTTTTAAAATAAAGCTTTAAAGAAACTTCAAGAAGCTCTGATGAGAAAAATAGAGAAGAGAAATAAAGAAAGATAGTTTTCATTGAGAAAATGGTAAGGTAGAACAATGCCCAGGGAAGAGGCGAAATTCTTTGGCACTAAAACACCCTCCATGGAATATTTGTCTCAAAAGTTGTTGCCTGGAAAAAAAAATGTTTCTGTGATCAGAAAAGTTCTGGAAAGTGCATAATATATCTTTTAAGGAAATTTAAATTATATATTAGTCTATTAAATGTTCTCAGAAGTTCTTAATAATTTTTTCTTTGTTTGACAGAGGTGTTTCCCAAACTTATTGGATCTTTTTATCCTTTTTATTCCCCCCTCATGAAACCTGAAAACACTGTGGAGAAAAATGAATGGCCTCTAAATCATGATATGGCTTCAGCTATATCTCAACCCTTGAAAGACCGTTTTCAGACTTGGAGTCTTAATTAGACACTCAAACCTCCCTTTTTCATTCCATATTTTCATATTTACTTTCGGATAGAGATTGCTGTATGCTACATAAACGCTGTCACCAAGACACTCCTTACTGTAAATGTCAAGTTGATTAAACTTTCATTTGAAAGAATAGTAAAGCAAGTCTGAACAATACACATTTCACTTAGCTTGGGCTTTGAAACTACTGCATAAATCCCAGGGGGCAGATCTATGATCCTCCAGGCTAAAATAATAACTGTTTAGCTATTATGTCTCCACTGTATGTGAGCTATAAGCCCATCTCACACGATGAGAGGAACAAATGTCTCGGCTGCAAACTGCTTTTAAAGTACTGGAATATGAGCAGCAAAGACAGGTAAATTAGAACATTTCTATGCACATGCCACATTAATATTGCATTGAAAAGCTGAGTCTGTGTGGACTGTATTTAGAGATACAAACAACGGTTCCTGAAAAGACTACATAAAGTACAAGATGAATTACTGTTACTACACAAAAGCCTCTGAGATTATGCATGCAATCAAAGTGGTAAAGACTTGGGTAATAACTAGGAAATGACTGATTTTCCACTGGAGACACTTTGTTAATTATTTCAAGGCTCTATAGGCAATTTTAACACCTTGTGAGGCTGTCATTATGATCCATTTACAATAACGGCAATTTCTCTCTGCATATTTGACAGTGCATAAATTAACTCGTTCCTTATGATATATGTTTTCCACAATTATGTCTGAATATTTGAATGCATGTCTTACCTCTTTTACTAAAGTTAAGCTCCTTGAAGGCAGCAGTGATATGCAAATCAGTTTGGTACGGCCTTCAGAACCAGGTCCAGTGTTTAGTACAATTTTAATACATTTTGGGGAATTAAATTGTGTAACTAGCCCTTTTCAGCATTTTTTAGTATCAATATATTTCATAGAAAGAACTATTTGCCCACTGACTATCACTGAAGAAGTTTCAATAGGCTAAATTCTTTTCTTATTTTAAAAAAGTGATGAAATCCACAAATTAAGGGCTCAATACATGTTTGGTATGCATTTTGATATGATTCCTTAAAGAAAATAAAACATTAAAATGTGGACTTATCCACTCCAAAGTAAAAAAAAAAAAAGACAAGAAAATGATTTTATTAATTAAATATTAGAACGTTGTTTGCATTACTAATCATCAGAGCTCTCATAAAGTCAAAGTGGTATTCTTTCTTACTATTCAGATGTTTTACTTTCCAGTCATCCTTCACTATCCAGTTACAGTCACTCTTCTGTGAGTACTCAGTCATAAACTCTGTCATGTTAAGAATTGCTGCTGTGGACAAGAGACTTCTCCTGTCTCTGCCGAGGACAGTGCCTGGCACGGGGCAAGCACTCCAGAATTGTTAGTTTAATGAATGACTGAAAAATAACACCTCGCATTTGTATAGCATGTTGAATGTTGGAACATTGTTTTCACATACATTATTTACATTTATCTAATTTGTTCATTTTCTCATTCATCAAATATTATTGGACTATAAAGCAATTGCCAGACAGGCAGTATTAATCACTCAAAGAAAATTAGTCATAGTTCTTGCAACTCAAACACAAAATCCACTGGGGGAAATATCACAGCCAAGAAAAATTAGAATTTTTGAGGAAAGTGTCAAAAATTTGTTATACATTAACAAATATTAGCAGTGATTATAAAATTATTATGTTTATTACAATAATCATAAAATTCTAAAAGTTATAAATTATAAATATTTTTGTAAAATTATTGTTGTCTGACCAAGTTCCCTAGAAGTTGAGTGACTTGCCTAGAGTCACATAACTAAAAGAGAGACAGCTGAGACTGGACCTTGAGCCTTTCTCTTGTTAGATAGTGTTTACTTTGTTGCTCCACGCTGACCAAGTATGAGGGCTGTTCTCTGTGCTTCAGTCAACTTCACATTGGAGGTGAGCTCAGATTTGAGAGAGTTTTGAGACACAAAGTGTCAGACAATTCACAGAGGGAATACCAACAATGTAAAGAAAAAATAAATAAAAAGGACTTGGCAAAAACTCTGTGGAGGTGGTTTCCCTAAATGCAGTGGAGCATGGAGGAAAAGAGTGAGAAAGAGTGAGAACATTAGGGTCAGAGGTCAAGGTTGGCCTGGAGGCTGACAGGGCTTCTGCATACTGGAGTAAATTATTCAAGTGTGTGTGTTTTGGGAGAAGGGAAAGGGTTGGGGAATAAAATTTTAAATTGTAGCAATAGCAGAGAAATACAATTTTGTCCCAGTTTCCCTTGGACAGTATTTATGGTTGTGAAGAGAAACCTTTCTGTAAGATATCTTTCCTACTTCCTGACCTCTAGTCAAACCCAACTCAAATCAGAATACGAGGAAGCTATTGAAGATATGAATCTGAAACTCCTGACAGAGGCTGTAAAAACTGATCTTGAGTATGCTCAACTGCCCATCAGTTATTTGTGGGTGTCTATATCAGAAAACCCTCCCTGTAAAGCAGAAAGCATTTATCTTCCACTCCTACAGCTGGTTTAATAAAATTGAAAATACTTTGTGACATGAAATATATGTGAACAATAAACATCAATCAAAATATTTAGCATTTTCAGCTTACTTTTCTTTCTCTCTACCCATTCCACAATGGAGAATGTCATAAACATGACAGCTTAAAAACTTTCTAATTTATATTATTTCTCAGGCCTTACCAATGTACAGAGCTGAACTGACATTTATGTTGTATAACTAAGTTTATGCTGAGTAAATTTGCTTTTGCTTGGTTTTGGAAGTGACCACAGTACTTAACACTGTAGTGCATGGTATTTTGTTTTGCATTAAATGAATATAAATTGTTTTCCTCATTACATATGTATTAAAATAAAAATTAAAAATACTCAAAATTCTTCACATGAATAGAATATATATAGGGCACTAGAAGTGTGGGTTCTTGTGCTGAATGTATTTAAACCGTATGTGTCCTGCTTTGCATAACCTAAAAACAAAACAAACAGAAATCAAAAACAAAATGAAACAAGGTAGTATAATATTTGAAGCTTAGATTGTATAAAGTCACAGTGAAAATCACTGAACTTCTGGGAAATCCTAATATCTTAAGCATATTTTAATGCTTATTTTCTAAGTGGCTTTTTTTTTTTGGTCTGTGGTTTGAACTGAGCTTGATTGAGAGTTGATTCGAATGTGACCCATTTATGAAAATTAGCCATACGCTGCTGCATGGATAGAATCTACTTAACTCAGAAGAAAATAAAGTTAAAATAGCATTGATTAAATATTAAAGTAAAAATGATTTTGCTTACTCAACACAAAATGAATTGGAAACCTGAAAATTTTCAGTGGATTATAAATATGATGAAAATGTTTAATTAACACACTTACTCTTATTAAATGAGTTTGGTTATGAAAATTTTTCTTTACCTTAGGCCACTAGGTCCTATCTACCAATGGTCCTATCTGCCCATTGATTGGACTGATTTTTCAATATTAAAAAGTCACTTTGTCCTCATGAACAAATGCTTACTGTGAAACAGCCTTTACAAAATTATGACATGGCTGGCTTCATCTTGCCTCTAGCCTCACAGGTTGGCTGTCTGCTTACGCCTAGGCATGGGCCAAGCTAACTTTGGGAGAAATGTAGTTTATAGTTTAAATAATAATAACCCTTCCCCCAAACTAAGCTATCCTTGTAAAACTAATGAAAGGCCACCAAGTTAGGAGGATGAGAGGGGCTTGAATTCTAAATAATTACCAGCCATTATTCTGGAGGTCATAAGATTTACCACTTTCCCAATCACTCGTGGAGATAACATTACTACTGTAAGCCCAAGACTGGTCTTTGAAATGTCTTTTCAGGTTTTTGCATTTCTGACAACTGATGGCTTCACCGGGACCTGCCACCCGGTACTGTGGCTCCCACCCAAGAACTGACTTAGCACAAGAGGACAATTTTGATTCCCTATGATTTCACCTCTGACCGTATCTACAGGTACAGTCACATTCTGAGGTACTAAGGGTTAGGATTTCAACATATGAATGGAGGGTTGGAGCACAACTCAGCACATAACACACTCAGTTATAAGCATTTTTCACAATCCCTCTTGCAGGCACAGGTGTGGGCTGCTGCAGAGGTGCCAGGACCACTGTGGTGGTCCTGGGCTCATAGTCCCCATTAGTGCAGCTTACTAATGTGCTGTGGCCCTACTAGTGGCCAATTACAGATCTACCACTTTAATCCTATAGTTAATTGCTGCTGAGCCTGCCCGACCTATGAACAGGGAATACTGTAAACTTCATCTGGCATCTTTTCCCACTGCAGATACTTGTAGTACCTAAAGGTCTGCCAAATTCTGTGGCCAAAGCAGCAGGGCTGTGTCTTGGGTTGGCTTGCTTTGGGTCCCTTTTGGAGCCAGTAGCCTTTCACGTTACTTGGTAATAGGGTCAAGACAGTATTCCTAAGTTCCAAATATGTTGCTCCCAGAACAGATGAAGCCTACCAAGAGCTGTGCATCTTTCTTGGTCATAGGAAGAAAAAGATGCAATAACTTTTTCTTTACTTTGGAGGAGATATTCTGCCATGGCCCAGATCACTACACTCCTAAAACTTCCCTGACAGGCTCCTAAAACTTTGTAGGGTTTATTTCCCAAGGCACAAGAAGAAGTGTCACTATCTTCCAAAAAGGAACCACTTCTGTAAGTCCAGTGGGTGCAGGGTAGTCTGGCATTGCGAGATCTCAAATGCATTTATTTACTCAGCCCCAGATCTCAGGGTGCCAGTCCTGTCCTATTAGGGTCTTGGCTTTGGCATGGGAGATTTGCTGAGGTTAAGGTTTCAACTTCCTCTGAATTTGCTAATCTAATTAATTCCTGGGTTTGGTCTTCCTCTAGATGTGCCCTCTAGATATAGAACATTAAGGTTTATTAGGGTTTATTAAGAAGGCCCCCTGGCTTTCATAATTTGTCTTGAATTGATGATTAATCACACTGATGCTGTCATGAACTCTCCTTAACAAATCAATAGCAGTTAGCAACAGCCACCCAATGCCACAGTCTTTTAGTTACAATCTCCTCATCTCTCAAGCACCAGCAATGTTGCTTCATCCAGTACATATTTTCTGTGAGCACCCATCCCAGTTTACCACTCGTGAAAGTTTTAACAACTGCACCTTTACAGCATGTCAGAGGTCTGTCTACCACAAGTGATGAGGTCCTGCTTGACTGCTAGTAGGTGAATAATCCATCTCTAAACTCATATTTTACAGTCTGCTTTCTAGGGCCACTGCTAGGACCAATTACCTTAGGTTTGGAAACAGACACTAAAAGAGTTGTGGTGCAGGCTCACTGAGAAATGCTCTTGGGAGAAACACATGTAGGGAAGTGAGGAAGGTACATTGGGCATAGAGAAAAGCTGGCCTGCAATGCAGTTTTTCCTGAGGCCTCAGCCAATCTTGCAGAAACCCTGGGAACTATGATGGGTGTCAAGTTCAAACATATAACACAGGGCCAAAGGCCAAAAGCTGATGCTGCCGCTGGTTAAAATTCAATGAGCCACTTGGATTTAGACACTTTATTACCTACATAGAGAGCAAAAAGAAGAATAAACCAAAGGTGCCAGTTCCCATGGCCCTTGTCCCACACATCACAAAGGATAGCACTGAAATGAAAGGGGCTAGATGACTGACACATGGGTTATGGGATACTCAGTTGCTGAGAAACCAATTCTAGATTGCAGCCAAGTGACTTTATCACCTGTAGACCTACTGTGGGGGGAATAGGATAGAAAGCCCCACATTTCATCAGGCAATAAGCAACCAACTCAAAACAGCCTCCCGAGAGAGGTAGGGAGGCAAGTGGGAGATGGCCTCATAGCAGCTCCTTACAAGCCTCCCATCCTCTCTTGTTATGAGAGAATCACAAGGCATCCTCCAAGACTCAGATAAGCTATGGTTCAAGCCTTTACTATATGGATACAGAAAAAGTCATCCATGCTATGGCACAGCCATTCTCCTGTAGATAGTCCTTCAGAGTTGTCTCAAATTGAAGGGGGAGGGTCAGGGTTTTGTCTCTCCACATCAGCCACCCTCTGCTTGGGGTTGTATCCTTGGGAGAAGCAATTCCATATCACAGCTTGAGCCATCAACAGCTCATATTCCCAGCAGCTGGGGCATGGCTGCCTAGGACATAAAGAGCAGATCTAGACAGAGATCCACAAGATCCTATCAATGTTATATTATTTTGAATCAATGCTATATCATTTTGGGTCAAAACGCACTTATGATTGTATTAAGATATATTCAGAGACAAAAAAGAGAAAACCTCATCTACATGGTTAAATGATGAGGACATTCATGAAAGTGAAAAAAAATGCCCAGGAGGGTAGCCTCATGATGAATGCGATGGTTCAACAAAGTCATTAAAGGCCAGGCTCTTTCCATTTTCTCATCCTGCTCTTATGAGATGTTAGCTCTCATTCTCAGATTTGTAACATCATGGTCACAAGCTAGTTGCTTCACCTCTATAAATCAAGTCCCTGCCTAACTGTGTTTAAAACAGAAAAGGAGGAAAGTAAAAGAGCTTTCTCTTCTTATGCATCTTTCTTGAGGGAAAGGAAAGTCTTTTCTAGAAGCCTCCAGCAGACTTCCCTTACGATATAGTCACCAAAACTGGGTCACATGACCATCCCTGAATAATCACTAAAGAAGGGAAGCACCTTGGACCAATCATGATTACTCTCCTAGAGCTTAGTGCATTGCCATTCACCTCAATCAAATTCTATTAGGAAAGGAGGAAGAGGAAAGTGTTTGACTATAGGGAATACTAACCACCAGTATCTACCACGTGTATTGCCAAAAATAAGTCATCAAAAGTGCTTAGTCTCTGAAGGTAATACAAATAATGACCCCTATTTTCCTGCCTCCTGCTCAAAAACTTTCAAGGCCTCTTGAAAGGACTCATATGTGCAACTGAAGGCATAGTGGAACCAATAAGATGTAGAAAAGAAAGATATGTCTGTAAGTTAAATAAAAGGAATAAAGCAAAAAATACCCAACTAAAACAACATGAAGAGTTCCCTTCTCTTCATGTACTCATGTACCTGTAGGTATATGTGCACACAAGTACGCAGTCATGTATACGTTCTAGAAGGACATAATTGCATTGTAGTTATCTCTATTGTTAAAAATAAAGATGCAGAGATTCACAAATGAAATTTCATTTGAAATGAGGGAAAATAACTCTGAAAGGAGCTCTAGTGATAAAGTCAGCAAACTGAAGTGTCACTGAATAGTGCGCCAGCTGGATATTGAACTCAACACTTGGACAAACACAATGTTGATAATAATTATGGAGATCCATGAACTTTAGTTGTCACCCTCTGAATATAAGAAACATAAGCGATGACACTACAAAAAGCACACACCAAACTTTAATTACAGTAATAACAGATAATACTAAATACAACACAAAAGCAATGAAAGCCTTATATGCTAAACTCCAAAAGAGTTAGTGAGGTCTGGATAAACTTCATTTTCTTTTCTGTTTCGAAATTTACCCTGATACTCATTGCCTTCAGAAAGCCCCACTGAATGAGCTTCTGAAAATAGCACTTATTTGAGAGACTTTACCATAAGCATAGGGTACAGTAAAGATGGAGTAGTGGATCCCCAAAGACCATCTCCAGGTTTGCTGATTGGCTGGAAGAATTCAAAGGACTCAGCGTACATTTGTATTCTTAGCTATAACTTACTACTAAGAAAAGATGTAAAGCAAAATCAGCAAAGGGAAAAGACATGTGAGTGAAATCTGGAGGAAGCCAGGCACAAGCTTCCAAGAGTCCTTTCCCAGTGCAGATGCACAGGACATGCTTAATTCTTCCAGCAAGAAGATATAACAACACATGGGAAATGTTGTCTATCAGAGAAGCTCATTAGAGACTCAATGCCCAATGTTTGTATTGGACACTGGTCATTTAGGCACCCTCTGCCTCGCACATAGCAATAATCCAGACTCCCAGAAAGAAAGCAGGTGTTCTGCATAAATGACATTGTTTGTACAAACAATTGAGCCTCATTAAAACACTCTTATCAGTTAGGAAGTAATGGACACACTCTCAAAATATAAGTTCCCAGATGCCAGCCAAGCGCCAACCTTGCAAGTAGGCCTTTCTAAGGAGAGCAGTCTTGGGCCTGCTGTGTTAACTGCACAGATAGAGAAGCAGAGGGTCTGATTCCTAGAGGCTGACTGGCTGGTTGACTCATTGCTGTTCCTCCTCTGAATTTACTACACTACAGAGCAATCACATATAAGGGACCTCAGCTGGATCCTTTAGAGCATGTCGTTTGCTTGCCATTTTGTCCCAATGTTTAGCATTTTATCTAGCACATATTTTGTTGAATCAATAACTAAATGCTGCTTTCCTTTCTTCTGCTGCCCCTTTGCCCTACACAAACAGTATGAGAGCTTTCCCAAGGAAACCATATTGACCCTCACAAAAAATTTAAATAGAGTATCAACCAAAGAAAACATATAGTGGGATTGTAAAGCTACAGGGCTGCTTTTCTGGCATGTCTGGTAAGCTGACTCTTGAGTCATTTCCTACAGAGAACCTCCCATCCCGGTCTGAGCGATGGCCCATTCCTGGAATTAGGCAAGGAGGAAGTGAAATGAGTGGCCCAAAATAGGAACCCTCATCTGGCTACTCCATTAAATTCTGGCTTAGATTCTAATGCTTGCCTGAAAAGTCTATCCCATTACTTGATAATTATACTTAACCCATTTTCCACTTGGAGCTAAGTAGAACATGAACAATGTGTCTTTTTAGGTGATGAAAAGAAAATATTTTCCTGTTTTAATACCTGGATTCTTTGAGAAAAAAATGAGTAAGAATTCAATTAATCCTGAAGTCACTAGCATTAAAAATATTTTTTTATTTTTGTTTTTAAAGTTTATTTCCATATTTTAAAGCGAATGTTTTCTGTTGCTCTGTCAAAAAGGTCTTTGACTGAAGCAGGCTCACTGAGTAACTCTTCCTTCCCTTTATTTCCTTGGGTATTCCAGGATTTCTCTTTGGGTGACCCCATAGTATGCCACAAGAGCTCCATGCATGACTTTGCCAAATGCTACCACTGGAATTTGACAGCAGGAAGTCGTCCCTAGAATGTATTAGTATAAAGAGCTTCCAATTATTCATGTCCCTGTTAGTTAAAACAGTAAATATTTCACTTGGCACCAATTTTATTTATTTGGTGAAGAACTTTCTGTGCTTCAGTAGCTCAGGCTTGCATTTATGTTTCTAATTTTCCACTTCTCTTTCCATTGACAACATTGTTAAAATAACAAAGGCTCCCCCTAAGGTTTGCTTTCTTATATTATTTTAAAATAAATGAGAAAGATTCTTTCGTTATTTCATAGTTTTCTTAAACCAGTATCCTTGAGAAGTAGCAAATGTGAGCAGGCAGTCATATAGAGCAGCAACAGTTTGTGCAGGGCTGAAAGAAAGGAGCTGCCCTGGAAAATAGAGAACTGGGTGATCTTTGTCGTTCAGCACACCATTACTGTTTATTCTCCCTTAGTACCTTTTGATGGCACTCTCCTCCTTTTCTCTCCCACCCTTTCCTAAAGAAAACAGCTGAACCACTCCCCACTCTGGATGTTGATCAAAACATGTTGCATACCCCCATTTGTTCTCACCCTGATGCTTTTTTCTGCCAACTGAATCAATTCTGACCTGATTTGAGTAATTTCATGTTTACTCCATCTCTTGACTATATGAAGAGCTCCTTAACTGGTCTTTCTTTCTATCCTCCAGGCCAGTTCTAGTAATATTGCTACCTACACAATATTAGTATTTACTGACTTCCCATTGCCCTCAGAATAGGCCCAAGCACCTTAGTCTGGCATTCCCAGCTGTGAACAGTTGAGTGCCATGCCCTGTTTCACTTATTTATGTTTGTATTACTTCAATTTCACACAGCTGATAAATACATACCCAAAAGTAGGAACAAAAGAGATTTAATTGGACTTACATTTCCACATGGCTGAGGAGGCCTCAGAACCACGGAGGAAGGTGAAAGGCACTTCTTACATGGTGGTGGCAAGAGAAATATGAGGAAGAAGCAAAAAGGGAAACCCCTTGTAAATCTATCAGATCTCGTGAGACTTATTCACTATCATGAGACTAGCACGGGAAATATCAGCTGCCATGATTCAATTAGCTCCCCCTGTGTCCCTCCCACAACATGGGGGAATTCTGGGAGATACAATTCAAAATGACATTTGGGTGGGACATAGCCAAACCATATCAATGTTTTATTCATTTGTTTATTTATTTATCATCTCGACCTTGATTGGTTAATTTATTGGCATATTCATTTATTCAACATTTCTTGGATCATTTATTTTGTTTACTAAACCCAGTAGATTTAAGAAAGAAAGAAAAAAAGAAAGAGAGAGGAGGGGAGGGAAGGGGAGGGGAGGGGAGGGGAGGAGAGGCATCGTTCTTGCTGCCAAAAGATATGTAGTCAAGTTGGGGAGACAGAGTGGAGTTTAGTAAGTTTAGTAAGTGCTATGATGAGATGTGTACAAAATACTATGCATTGAAGAATTAGCATATAACTCAATTCCCTTTGTCTTTGTAAGTTATCAAAAGACAAAACTTTTCTGTTTTATACCTGGACTTCTTGAGGAAATTGGGCATGAATTCAGCTACCACTAAAGTCGCTTGCATTTTAAAAAATTGTTTTAAGGTTGATTTTCTTGTTTTAAGCAGAACTCCATGCTTGCTATTGTTCTATCACAAACTTATCTGGCACCTACAGTAATCCAAACAATGGGCAAACACATAAAAGATCAGATCAAAAAAGGAGAATCACAGCAAGTTTCTCAGAGATGATATTGCTTCAACAATTGGCCAGATCATTAAGGACAACCTGAGCACCCAAGCCCTCTGCTAGCTGCCACCAAAATGCTCTGGCAGAATGCATGGCATGCCTTCTGCTCACTCCATTTCCTCATGTGGAATCCTTTCTCATTTAACCCCCTTCTCCCCATTCTTTGTCACCTAACCTAAATGTACATCTTCACCTGCTGTGAGATTTTTCCAGGATTCCTGCTCTCACCTTTCCGAAGCCCTAAAGCACATTGTGCTTTTCTCATGCAGCAACTTTTCAGTTATTTTAAATGAATATTTAAGGTAATGAAAAATAATTTAAAGTACATAGACGTATATATAATGAAGAGTGAAAGGCCATCTTCACCCCAACACTGTTCCTACTTCTGACTCCAGAAGCAAGTCCTGTCAACAATTTCGTGTGTGTTCACCCAGAGCTTTCTTTGGACATTTACACACACACATGCACATGTACACACATGTAATAGAAGTTACTTTTTAAAATAAGTGAAACCATTCTCTACATTGTTTTGGAATTATCTACAAAGATTATACTTGGACAAAAGTTCATGTCAGTACATAAAAATGTAATTTGTTGTTTTCAATGTAATATTTAGATGGGCATTTGTTTTCTGACATCTATTGTTAAAAACAAACCTGCTATGCACATTTAAATATATCCTCATGGATGTGACCATTTCTATGGATAAATTTAGAGATGTAAAATTGCTAAATCAAAGAATATACATATTTTAAATGTTGGTAGATATTGCCAAATTGTCCTCCAAACAGGCTATGCCCATTTAGAGGCCCACAGAGTCCTCAGACCGTCAACTAGTGGCACTTTGCACATGTCTGACCTTCCCTAGTAGATGCTAAGAAACATAATCTTGAGGCAGGGACTACATCTTCCACATGTTAGCGTCCCTAGTGATTTCTAGCACAGAGCAGTGCCTGGCATGTAATAAATATTCGATAAATATTTGCTGAAACAAAATTAACTGTGTAGATGTAAAACATCAGGTTCCTTCTGGAGGCAAAGAAAGGGTCATTTGGTTTTGGGGAAGATCCCTGATCTGGTTCCTATAAATTGGAATCCTATTTCTAGTACCTGACTAAGTGTGTAGTTATATTAATGGCGCAATCTAGTTAGATGCCTTCTTACAATGAAGATTTTAAATAAGTAATGAAGATTTTTAAATAAGATACTCCGAGGAATTAGTAGGAAGTTCTAAGAGTAAAGGTCCTGGACTGGGGGTAGGGAATAAATAATAGGAAAAGGCCTAGAGCTCCAGGGTCTCCTCTTGGCACAATAAGAATGTGGCCAGTAATCCCCAATGCATACGAGGAATGTGGAGGCACAGGAACCTACCAATGGAGCCCCAAATCCCGAACAGGAAATAGCACTTGTGTCTAATTGCTTTAAAGTACAACTTTTGTGCACTTTAAGTTGGAAGGTCTGGGTTAAAACCCCAGTTCCGTGACCTTTGGCACTCGACATACTTTTTATGAAAGTTGCTTTGCTCTTTTGTAAAATGGAAAGAACAATCCTACTGGGCTATTGTGAGAATTAAGAATGAGCAGGTGAAAGGAGCTAGCACAATGTCTGGTACAAAGTAAGAGCCTTTTAGCACTGAGCAGGGCACAAAAAAGGACTGCCTCAGCTGATTTAGCAGACTCACTTAGGAGCATCATCTTGAAAGCCCACTTTGGGCTGGTTGGCTTGTCCATTTTATGTGTGAGTTTCAAAGCCAACTTCTCAGAAGAACATATCAAGAAACTCAGATGTAACTATTTTTTTACTTCTGTCTTTATAGTTACTAATTTTCTTTTTCAACAGTTAAGATAAACTTTAGTTCTTAACCATAAATCTCATACGGATGTTGTCTTTGTCTATTCTGGCTACTGTAACAAAATACCACAAACTGGATAGCTTGTTAAAAACATTAATTTATTTCTCATAGTTCTGAAGCTGGCAGTGTAAGAGCAAGGCGTTGACAGGTTTAGTGTCCGTTGAGGGCCCACTTTCTGATTCATAGCTGGTGCCTTCTAGCTGTGTCCTCACATGACTGAAGGGGCAGTGCAGCTCTCTGGGGCCTCTTTTATATGGGCACTAATCCCATTCATGAGGGCTCCACCTGCATGACCTAATCACCTTGTCATGGCCCTTCTTCATCACACTGGGGATTAGGATTTCAACATAAGAATTTTGGTGGGACACAAACATTCAGACCATAGCAGATGACATGACCACAACAATGTGAAGGGACAGATGCAGGGATTGGGCTGAATGTGATTTTCCTCTGTGTTCTAGAATGGAGAGGGTGGTAACAAATTGAGAGATTCTGTGACCATGAACCATTTCTGTGCCTTCAGGGAAAACAGCAGGAAGCACTGTGAGCCGCTTGGGTTCCTGAGCTAAGGAATGAGCTGAGGATTCATTCCCACAGAATCTAAACTGGCAGAGTAGAGACTACCAAAACAAAGGTTATTTGAATCTCACAAAAACATTAAGAAAATCCCTCATGACACCTTCTTTTTCTCTGTCTCACCCTTGTTTAATTCCTTTCATCCTTTCTTTTCATTTCCACTTCCCAGAGTCCCTGTCATCATTCAGAGCCTAGTGCCAACCCTTCTCATATACTTCCTAGCATTATTCCTGGGTGGCATTTTTCATATTATGGTTTCCTTTCAATTTGTCTGTTTTCCTCCATAGCCCATTAATATCTCAATGGTATTGTTATCACATTTCAACTTCTCTCCCCCATACCCTGAGCTTTACACGATGCCTTGTACTAAATAGTTTTCCAGTAACACTTTTTAAAGAATGGATAAATGCAAGCAAAGAGAAAAGCAGGCATGGTAATAGTGGGTTTGCAGCCAGGAAAATGGCTGTGTCAAGGACTGCTGAAGATGTTCAAGGCTGTTGAACAGTTCTTTCACTACTCACTCTTTCACTGAGCAATTCTCAGAAGTCAAAACATAAATTCTGTTTATAAATAGAGAATAAACATGTGCCAAGGGTTTTATTCAACTCAACTAATGATGGAACCAGCAAAGTGCTAAAGCTGATTTTAAGAAGATATAAGGCACTGGGGTTTACATAGCCCTTTTAATAAAAGAAAGTTAGTATAAGATTGCAATTTGGGTACAAAACCGGTTAATGTTCTCATTAGCTTTAACCTTAGGGATTTTCTTTTCTACAGGTTAGAAATCATTTGCATCTCTACCAAACACAGATGTACAAGTGAAGGAAATGTCACAGAATCAAAGCCCTTAATTAATAGTAAAAAAGCAAAGTTAAACAATGATATATTTTCCTAGAAAATTAAATAATTCATGAGTGGGCCTGACAATTATTCATGATGACATTGAAAGGACATGCAGTCATTCTCTTGGCCTTATTTACAGATTGTGAGTAGTGTTTCTTTCCCAATTTTTAGCTCTTTTTACTCTATGCTTTCTCACTGGATCAATTTTCTCCATACCTAATGCTTGGCAATGATTCTCAAATTTCCAACTTCAGTCCAGACCTTTCTTCTCTGCTCTAAACTTGCACATTACATCCCCTAAAGATGTAGTTTGCCTCTGTGTCCTTGCCAAAATCGCATGTCAAATTGTAATTCCCAGTGTTGGAGGAGAGGGAGTGACTGGGTGAGTTAATACTGTGCGGGCAGCAGAAGGTCTGACACTATTTTGGGCTGCATGTGCTGAGAAGGTGGCTGGCCTAAAAGTGAGGGAGGATGTGGATGGCGTCCCTTGTGCCTAATGGAATCACGCTGACAAATAGTGTTAAATTGGAGGATAAGGAGAAGGAAACATGTATACAACAGTAGAAAAAACACAGATTATTTGTCTGAAGAAGACTGAGGTAATAATTATTTTTTTCAGCCCTGTAATACAATAGCCAATATTTATCAGGTACTTACTACAGTGTGTTCCAGGCGTTACCTTGTTGAAGACTAACACTATCTAATAGTACAGATATTATTATCTCCATTTTATGGATGAATGAAAGGGAGACACGTGGTAAATACGCACAGCTGTAAGTGGTGGGGCTGGGATTTGAACTGGATTCTAGATCCCATTGGTAGTGAGACCTACGACAGAGCCCATGGCCTGCTTATGTGGACCCTTATTAAGGCCACCTTCTGGACAAGGGACCAAATGTTTATGTGTGGCTTCAGATCCAGATACAACCTACATGAATAAAAGAAGGAAGCAGATTTATGTACTATTTAAGGGACATTTTTCTAAATGGGAACTTTATAAACTTCTTTTTCAAAGATAGTGAAAGTTCTAGGTCAAGTGGACATGCTAAAACTGAAGCTCCATCACCACCTCTTGAAAATGTTGTGGAGAATGTCCCTGTATTGTAGGGGGAAAATTGTTCCGGCTGATCAGTAACTTTCCCTCCAACTCTGAGCTTCTAGTGTTCAACGAATTGGTGGTGGTGGGAACCACACATGCCTAAACCTGGTGTGACAGAATGGGTTATAGTTCAGAAAACAGTCACTCAACTTACGCTCCTTCTTGGGATAGATTATAATTCCTTAGCCTCATTGACTTCAGGCTTGGCCATGACACTAGCTTTGGCCAATGAAATATTAGTGGACATTGTTCATGTAGAGTCTTCAAATGTGCTTGTTCTGTTTGGCTCAGCCCTTCAGCCCCTGTGATCCACCATAAGGAGCTCCCTATAGCCACTGCCTCTTCAACCTAGAACTCAGAACCAACAATATGGAGCAGTCTTCAGCCCAACCTGCAGCCTGAAGACAAGCCCAGCTGGCCTGAACTTAGATCAGCAGAGCCTGAGCTGATCTCCAGACCCATGAATATGAGAAGAAATGCTTCTTATTGTAAGCCACTGAACAGTGGGGTGGCTTATTATGCAGCATTATTGTGACAAAAGCTGATTAACAAATGCCTGCTTCTCCATTAACAGAGGCACTTGCTCCATATGCTGTGATATTGGCCCTTTTAAAAGTCATTATTCTCCCTGCTACCCCTCTGCCTTAGGATTTCACCCTATGTGAGTATGTAGGGGCAGAGGAAGGAGATGAGTGAGTTGCTGTCGGCTGATACACAGGCCCTCTTTACACTGCCTTGAATCCAAAGGTCTTCAAGAAACTACTGGGCTTTTTTTTCTTTGATATGTCTTTAAAACAATTTTCAGAAGGAGGCACTGTGCTATAGTTTCAAGGTTCTCTTTGTGCAGGTGGTCTTATATCATTCTTGCTCTGCCCTTAGGTAATAATGTTTGGGTAAGCCTATGGAAAGAGCCTCTTTATTTTAGGGCCTGCAGCCCTTAGTATCCCACAGTTGAGTCCATGTTATACTGTTTACCATGAGAAACTCTTTCAGGAGGGTTTTAACAAGAAAGGCAAAACCCACCTCTGTCTGGTGGGAGCTCTCGACCAGCAAAAGGATTCTAACCTGAATGGGCGGTGCGCAGAAGAAAAGGATGACAGACAAGTAGGGTCAGGAGGGTTGAGGAGTCAGTGCCCCAACAACAACTTTATTTCTCAAAGGCTTCGATTATATACATTTTTCAGGTTCTGGTTTACGTCAGTGTAAGAGAAAAAACAGATCACTAATTCACATACTCTATTCAATAAGGATGGCAGACATACAATCAGTGGTCGTAAAAGGTAATGGTCATTCCTGGTGCTCATAAAAAACATTTACATCAAGACATTGTTCCTTGTGACTGCAGGGTTTCCTGGTTCCGATCACCTGGTTATCTTTTAACAGGATTCTCCTTTTTCTGTTCCTGACTCAACTTTATCTCAACTTCCCTCTTTCAGGCGTCCCTGTGTCTAGGCTCGACCACCCGTCTTGTGAAACTCGCTTTGCAAGTATTCACACGGTTGGGTTCCCCACACCTCTTTGTTTTTCTTCCATACAAGCAGAAACCAGCCTGAATTACTATAGTGGGACTGTGAGAGCCAGACTAGGTATGAAGATATGGGGAAAAGGAACTGAACCATGGGCTGGGTGGAAAGGCAGAAGCTAGGCACAAGACAGGAGGGATGAGCCAGGAGATTCCTGAAGGATGTCACTGGTGTTTGCTCTAAGTCATCTATGGCTTCTCCATGATTGGATGGGCCTTTCAGATACTTCTCCTTTAAAGCCTTCAATTCTGATATTGTTCCTGCTGGCTTTCTCTGGTATCATATCTGGATTTCGTATTGTGTGTGAAAGGAGAAGAGGGAAGAGAGGAGGATGTCTATGACTGTACAAGAAATATTTCATTTACATTTGGAAAGAGGGTGCGGGACTCTCAGAAATGCGGGAATCCAGCCTGATGTTTAGCCCTGCCTGTCCCTGTTTTTTCCTGAGGCCCCAGAGTAGAGCCTTTAACTGAAGAGACAAGAGTGCACTTACATGACTAAAGAAGGGTGTAAGTTGTTGGGAAGGGAGAAAAAAGAGCAATCTATATGCATATGGAAGAAAGGAATGCAAGATAAGAGGAGAAATAACATGTGCTAGACACCATACAGTACCTCACTCAATTCTCACAGATTCCTTTAGTAAACTCTCTAATACATAAATAAGAAAACTGAAGTAAAGAGAAGTCCAGCAACGGCTCAGTATCTCACAGCTAGTCAATTGGAGGATTGAGAGAACACAGGTAGAACTAAAATTAGAATCCACATCTATCTCTAAAAAGTGGAAGAAAAGATTAGACCTAACCCTACATCCAGATGTTCAAACATTAGGTAACCTGAGAGGCTAAAAAAAAATTCCTCAAGTCCAGAATGGATACCCCACTGACTTATCATGATGTCTAAATTTCCACTATTGTTATTTCCCTTTCATTGGGTTAAATCCATGTGTCTCAGACCAGGGCCTGCACAGCCCCATAGGTATGTGGCAGTGTGCCTGGGATACTCAATCACAGGAGAATTACTGTACATTGTTTGAGAACAGTGGCTTCATTCCAAAATTTGAGAGAAGTTATATCAAAACAAATGTAAATGTTTTATAAGATGCAAATTGACCTGAGTTTAAAAGTTAAAATGCAAGAAATTTCACATTTACTTTGCACTGCAACCTCAGAACCCTAAGCATATGAATTCTTTCTACAGTAAGGGCCACTTCATTGGAAAAGTTTGAGAAGTGCTAGTTTCCAGCATCCTGTCCCAGGAAGCCTCTGGTAAAAGAAACACATGTTGGCTATCAGTGGTGAGGGAACATTTACATTCACTGCAAAATGTGAGCTCTTGAGGACAGATAACAGCTTAGATGTCACCCAGTACAGAGAAAATACTTGAAGTTATGAGACCCCAAAAGTATATATGTTTGATTGAATTCTGGGAGTATACAAATCACACTTGTTGAACAACAGTGGGAAAGTGCTTCAGTGGGATGCCAGAATATTGTATGTGAGGGTAGAGTTACTAAAAGGGCATTTTTTTCTTCATTATCTGTTTATTCACCCCACATACCCTTGGAGAACTTTCTTATGCTCCCTTCTCAGAGAAAATGCTCAGAGATCTAAGAAAGGAGGAGCAAACCACATGAGACCTCATCTCCTCTCCAGTCACAGGTGACTTAACCATAGGTGGATACCAGACTCCAGGCAGTGTATTTGGAATGTACTTGTGCAACCCACGCATTCTTCTATTCAGGAGTATGGAGTTGGAGTTATAAACTGACTTTAGTCAGTGTCTGATGGACTTGTGAATGGTATAAACCTGGAGATCATGGTGGCTACATGCTTGCTAAAGCAGTGAAAGCTAGTAGTCTTTAAAAGACAAAATCAGATGTGCAGAGAGAAGTAATCAGGAGAACGTGCAGCTCTGGGAAGATAAAAACATAACTTTAGTTTCTGAGTTCTGGCCTCTCATGAAGCCTGACTGTTTTGTGAACACTTCTGCACCTTTCCAGTGAATTCTACTCATTGCTTAAACTGGCTGGACGAGTTTCATTCCTTCCCACTAAAGTTCTCTGACAAAGGCAGAGAGTGTTATCACAGAGTAGGTAAGACCATGATCAAAACCCAACTTTACCTGGGTGTAGCATAACCATGTAATTTATCATCCTAATGAAGACACTGGAGCGCTGTTAATAATTATTCCAACACAAGAGGAAAACAAGGACGTTTGGCCATCCTTCCCATATGGTAAATAAGGGAAATCAGGTGTTAATTGCTCGCATTTCCTGGATACTCTTGGCGGCTTACATCTATGCTATTATATCAGACTGTCACCATAATCCTATCTGGCTTATCCTCTCAGACCAGCAACTGAATTAGGGATGAATGAATTTACAGGCCACATAGGAAACTGGTAGAAGAGCTAGGATAGGAACCTGAATCTATCTGATCACAGATTCTGTTCTCTTCCTCACCAGACTCTCTTCTTCATAACAGTTTGGTCTAGGGCCAAGCTGATATAATGCCATAGTACCAGCATCAGCATTCGGGGCCTGTTTGAGAGCAAGGATCGGTGAGAAGAGAAACACATGCAATCACACTCATCTTTCAGAAAACCCACGCCGACCCTATTGACTCCAGAACAATGTCCAGCCTCGTTTTTGTTTGAAACGCCTTTCAGCTGAAAAAGCACAATGAAAGGAAATCTCCACTAGCAAAGAAGGAAATTGAGGCAATTTTAAGACAATTTAGGAGAAGCCCCATTTTTTATCTGAGTTATTTACAAATACAAAAGATTAGCAGTCAGAATTTTTTAGATAATTGCTTGTTTTCCTGGTCTAGCAGGTTTAACTCTCATGCTTTCTTTGCAGAACCTGTACTGTCCTCACCATACAGTGAATACCCACCAATTTCTAGGTAAGAGCTGTGTGACAAAAGAAACACATAGTGTAAGAATAGAACCTGAGAGTCCGATTAAGACTCAGGTGAAAAAGTCTCCTCATTAACATTCTAATAAAACCCTGGGTTTCCTTCTACTGAAATGCCAACTACAACAGGAAAATAATTAGTTCTGAGCTGTATATCCCTTTTCTTATCAGACACGTCTAGCTCCGAGGACTAATCCAGTCCCAATCAAACAATTATTTGATGATTAGGGCTTCTGGGATTTGCTAACCATGGTGGGGAAGGTGCCAGGTTATTTGTGAGTCAGAAAAAGAGATAATTACTGCCAACTGCACCTACCTGTTTATCTCTGGTAAGGGGTAGTCTGCAAGGATAGTAATTACATCTTAATTCCAGGCAACATGACCCAGATAGGCAGCGAGCTCTCCATCCACCATGACCTAGCTTGAAGAAGAGGCTCCAGCACTGGAGAGGCAGGGCTTTTTATGCCATTAAACAGTCCCAGCTGTTTTCCCTACCTACTTTTAGAACCACTGATGATTCTGCCTTTACATGGTTTGTTTGATGTGTCTCCAATAAAATCCCTGAGTTTGTGAGAAGATGAAAGGGTGATGGAAGGATTTTGAAGGAAGCTGTAGATGGGACAGAGGAGCACAGTCCGGGTTGAGGACCTATTATAACCACTTGGCACTGTGCAGTCCGAGGCCGAAGGTCTGACCTCATGAATTGCGATCCCCTGTGGCTGAGGCGACGTAAAAGGCATGCTGGCCTTGCACTAGTTATCTGGAAGCCAGAAAAATATGTTTGACACAAGGCAACTTATCAAACCTCCTAAAATGGAAATGTGAATGTTTATATATTGATGATAATATAATTGAGAAAAGTCTCTTTGAAGAAAATAAAGAACATAAAGTGTAAGGCTGGTTGCCTCGCAGGGAGCTCGGACACGCCCATCCCTCGCCGCGCCTAGAAACTAAGTCACCAGTCCCCGCCCTGCACCAAGCGCTACACTCAGCACCTAGCCCGCCGTTAAAGAACCCCGCCAAGACCTGCCCTATGGCAGCTTGCCCCGTTTCTCACGTCCTCAACCAGCCCACTTGCCAATAGCCCAGCCTGGCTGCCAATGGCGGCCCACCTCACCTGTGACCAGTCCCTTCATAACCAATGAGACTACCTCTGCTTTGTTTCCCCCGCAGCGGACCAACTACCTCGACTCCCTATAAAACCCCATGCCCTAAGAAGAGAAGCGCGACCTCTGTGGCCCCTCTTCCCGGACCATAGAACCTCGCCGGGGAGCTGAATAAATTGGCTTTTACTTTTCTTATTCCGGTCTCCGTTTCCTCATTTAACTCGGCAATAAACCTTACATAAAGCATGATTGTTTTTTGAACTTTTTAATAGTGTAAACCATACTTACACTATTTAGTGTAGTACTTTTGATATGGTACCACATCTACCCAGTATTTTTCCTGACTTTTTTCATGCACACAGAATTCCATCATAGCAGTTAAGGAACCTCATGATTTCTCTTTTGAAATCCTTGAGAATTATTTAAATGCTTATGTGATTTTTCTTCACCTTTCCCCACACAACTCTTGAATCAATAGAAACAATTTTAACAAAATTATCTGAATGCATACTCCCGATATATGTATGCACAAAAACTTTTAGTGGTCTGTACTTAGAATACTTTATCTACAGAGGAATAGATAGAAAGTCCTGTTTGATGCTAAATAATCAGACAGTGTCATTCATTCTAAATGAAAAAACAAGTTGGGAATAGAGTGGCATAAAACAGCAACTGAACAGAGAGGTTAGTGAATGTGAAGCCCAACTTAAAACCAGGAAAAGAATTCCATCATCTGATGTGTGATTATTTCTTATAACTATCTTATTAAAAAAATTTTTTTGAGACCCTGTCACCCAGGTTGGAGTGCAGTGGTGCAATCTCAGCTCACGGCTGGGTTCAACCAGTTCTGCCTCAGCCTCTCGAGTAGCTGGGATTACAAGTATGTGCCACAACACCTGGTTTATTCTTTCTGTACTTTTAGTAGGGACTGGGTTTTGCAGTGTTGACCAGGCTGGTCTCGAACTCCTGACCTCAAGTGATCCGCCCACCTCGGCCTCCCAATGTGCTGGGATTACAAGCATGAGCCACCACACCCAACACTTATCAGTATTTTTATTTTCTCTTTGGTAAAATCAGTTTTTTTAAAGTTATTTATAACGGACTTCCAATAAAAATATTTTATTTAAAGATGTAATAATGGCTTTCTCACAGAACAACTATTTAAATAGTTTTTCCTGAGAACTTTGAATTAATTTTGTTTCCCTGGAAATCATTGTTTTGAATCTAGTTTTCTTCCGGGTGGTCAGAATCCAAACATTACAGAGCTGTTTTTCTTTTTTTCCAATTTTCTATCCTAATATTAATTTGAGACTTTAAATTGCGAAAATTATATTAATAGAGATGAATTTTCTTTAACAAGATGGTATTTTATTTACTTGTTATAAAGATATCATTCAATGATGGTGTCAGTCACCCTGAAGAACCTGCATTTTATTTCAAAATTATATGCAGTGATTTCCTTAAAGGGTAGGTCACTGCATTGTCTGGATTTTAAGGGTTTCTTTTAATTCATTATTTACATACAATACTTCAAAATATAAATTTTGGTCAAAGAATTGAACTGATTACTTCATGGGGAGAAGAGGAAAAAAGGAAAAGAAGGAATAATTCGAGCAAAAATATAAGTATTTCAAAAAGTTATGTCAAGAATTAAAGGTAAGTTCAAGTTGAAGTTGAGTAGCTTTAACAGCAGTCCTTTAAGTTTTTAAAGGCCCACTCCGGCTGTTAATTTGCTACACCTGCTTATACTGTGGTCTTTCTTCAGCCATTACCAGCTGGCCAGCAATGCACTTTGCCCTAAGATTTTTAGCCAAGCAGTCCTTGTTATCTTCAAAACCCTTTTAAAAACCATGACTAAAAAATATACTTTATAAATCTTATTGGCTGATATTTCTGACTTATTTAATGCTTGGTATTAGATATAGGCATCTATTAAAATTTTTTTAAATGCTGTCAACTCTCCAAGCACTGCCGTTTCTGCAGCTGTGGTGTGGCAAAGCCCTGGAGGTTCTGTCACCCAGGAGGCTACACATCCTGAGTAAACAGGTAGGTTCTCCTTAGTAACCGCTGAATAACACCACAATGAGCATCACACAGAGGCCTGGATCCAGCCTTCCTTCTTTCACTCAGATACATTATCTAGTGGGGTAGTTGCACCCCATGGAGCCAGACATCAAGGCTCCAGTCATTCATTGAAATACTGTCCCATAAAACACCCCCTCTATCTTGCTGGGCTAGGCCCCTGGCTTTATGCGGTTGTGCACGTGCTTAACTTTGCTAAGAAAATCATAGTCCCAGCTAGGTTTCTAATAAAAAAGTTTGGATAGCACAAACACATTTTTTGTTCCATTGGCTTCCATTATTATTGTCTTTTAATGTACACATTATTTTAAGTCAAATTAGGGATTTTTCAACCAGAAGAGAATGATGTTGTTTCTGAGAATGGAGAAGAAACCAAACATTAAACCAATAAGAAAAACATGCAACTTGAGTTCCAAGTAAAAAACAACTCTAGATGCCTTTAATAATTTTGGCCAGGATCCTGGATGTGGGAAGTCAGAGTATGGTTCAAGCTCAGGGATGGATTGAAAGGCTTCCTCTGGAGGTTGGGACTGACAAGGAATTATCCAGCAAAGAACAGACACCCAGAGTGGCTCTGGGAGAGGACTGCCCATGTTCTGGACTTTTCAAGGTCAACTCAGAATCTCAAAGAAGAAATGATGTGAATGTCAAGAGTTGTTTTCCTAGACCTAGGAGGAGGAGGGTCATGTACACAGATTCACAAGCTGTTGAGAGCTGGAAGGTGCTTGGCAATGTTACAGAGTAAGAATCAATCAGGATCAGGATCAATCATGTTGGGGGATGGGAGAAAGCAAATAGGCAACAGGTAGGCTGGAATTTTTTTTTACGTTGATTTTTCTCTTTATTTCACAAGTTGGATGGTATCTGCCAAGTTCTTTGGCTGTTTTGTGCCCCACATACCATGAATTCCAGTGTGCAAATATTATTGTGCACTGTGAGAATCAGGAATTGTAATCCAGGCCTTCACAGTGCACAACAACCTACCATATGCAAGGAATAAAATACACTGCTTCCGTAAAGACATTAGAAAAACACATTAGTTCTGAAGCTATTCAAATAGCTATTCAGAATAGCTGGTTCAAATAGCTATTCTGTCCCAACCTCTATGGCTCAGCAGAGAAAGATTCATTTAAAAAGCAAAACAAAACTATTTAAAGCCTGATATTAGAAAATAGACTATTTCAGGGCAGTATTTACCTGGTTCAAAAGACAATCCACGGTATAATTATTCACTCATAAGGAAGGCTCGAAACAATTAAATCAGTACTTTTTTGTTAAGAATATCCAAACAGCAGATTTAAAAGTCATGGAAGGGTTGGAAAATCTTTGCCATTTGTTTTGCCTACTTCCCCAGTGCTAGTAATTGTGACAGAGGCAGAGAAACTAGGTAGACAGGGGCAGGTCCCTGGCAAAGCCCCATCTTTAGCTGAAAAGCCTAAGTCACCACAGCCCACAGTAAGAATTTCCGTCCCTATGTGCCTGCTCTCTACTGATTGGTTCTTTCTGAATAATGTCTTTTTACCAATCAAATATTGCCTTTTCCGCAACTACCTATGGCCTGCCCTGCGCCCCACCCTCCTGTGTCTATAAGGACCCCGGACTCAGCCAGCAGGGGGGAGAAGTGGCTGGACGTCCGGGTGAGGCAACTTAACTTCAGAGACAGTGGCTGGTTGAGGCAACTTGACTTTGGAAGAGAAAGGCAGACAGGCAGCTTGACTCCAGAGGAGAGCCACCTGCCCTTCCCATCCCCCTCCCAGCTCCCTTCTCCCTGAGAGCCACTTTTATCACTCAATAAAATTCTCCACATTCACTATCCTCCAATTTTTCCATGCGACCTCATTCTTTTTGAGCAATGGACAAGAATTTAGGATGCACCATGTATGGGTACCCAAAAAGGCTGTCACACTGACTCTTTGCCATTGCTGGCAGAGGGCAGCCACCACATGTGACAAACAAAAAGGCCCACTGAGCTGATAACACACTGCTATCTGCAGGCGGCAGAGCTAAGAGAGCATTGTAACTCACCGGCCTTGGGGTCAAAGGGGCCTGCACAGAGTTTGCTCCCGCCAGTGGACTTCGCTCCTGCCAGCACGGAAGAGGTCAGCTGGTTCCTGCACTTGTTCGCTCCCATGCTCCCTCCCGCTGGGGGTGGAGCCCGGGTGAACCCAAGTGAAGGGAGTTTGCTCCTGCTGGGCTGCGGGCCAGTTCCTGCACTCACTCACTCTGGTTCCACACTCCTTTGCTTGAAAGCTCCCTCCCGAGGGGGGTTGAGCAGGGCAGGCTGAGCAAATGAGGCACCCTTGTCGCAAGATCTCTGATGGGGTCGAGAAAATATCCTGTGTCACTGGCAGGCACAGGAAAGGAAATGCCTACTCTCAGGTAAGGATTATTTTCAGACATAGTTTGAGTTCAACTGTATTTCAGATCAAATAGGTGTTGGGGAACCCTTTCTTCAATCAGTGTCTTCAGGAGTAAGCAGAGGAATAAGAGAAGGCCTGTCTAGGTTATAACCTACACACTGCACTTTGTTTCTAGGGTGAAGTGTACTTCTATAGGAACCTAAAGGAAGAGGAATTTAACCTGCTTCTCAATGATAAAAGTTAAGAATTATTCAATCCTATAAAGGCTAAGAGAATTTTTTTTCTATAAATCATCAAGCTGTATGTCTCATGGCGTTTACAGACTTAACAATTCTTTTATCTGCTATGCATTCTAAATGTACCAAACTCAACACGTGGCAAAAGAGGGGAAGGGAGAAATTCAAGTCACCCACCCTACTCTTCCTTCAGCATTGAAGGTTAAACTCTGCCTTGACCTCTGTGATTCCGTGTTCTGACCCATGTCACCAGTGTCCACATCCTAATCCCTAGAGCTTGGGGATATGTTAACCTGTGTGGCAAAAGGGACTTTGCAGATATGATTTAGAATTTTTAATGGGGAGATTATTCTGGATCACTCAGGTGGTCCCAACGCAATTACAGGAGCTCTTATAAGGGATAGAGGGAGGCAGGAGAGTCATCCAAAGATACAAGACCATGGAAGCACAGGCTACGGTGTTATTGCTTCTTGGAAGATGTAAAGGAGCCACAAGCCAGGGAATGTGGGCAGACTGTAAAGTTTTAAAAGGCAAAGAAGTGGATTTTCCCCTAGAGCTTCTAAAAGGAATGTGGCCATGCCAATACTTTGATTTTAGCCCCATAAGACCTATTTTTCTAAATTCTGACTTCTAGAAGCATAAAATAATAGATTTATTTTGTTTTAAGCTACTAGGTTTGTGGTAATTTGTTTCAGCAACCATAGGAAACAAATTCAATGCCTCATCATATATCCATGAACGGAGGAAGACTTTGACAGAGTTCTCAGCAACTCTGGTGATTTAGTGTTAGGGAATCAGTTATTCACTACTGAGGGGTCATTCAGAGCTTGGGATGGAGCCATTTTCTCCCCCAGCTGCAATAATTTTGGCTTAGAATTTATGGGATGTTTTGCTTCTGAACTTGTGATTCAAGGGGGTTTCACAGGTAAGTTTGCATACCTAATTTCCTCACACTCTACTTCTATCCGTGGCATCGTCCAGAGAACTTGATATGTTGTATGCAATTTCTGTGTCAGAGAGGACCTGAGAAAGCTTCTTGGTGCCAAATATGGGTTTTGAATCAGCATTGGTGATATTTGCCATGGTGCCAATCTGAATTTGATGACATAAATCTTCCACAGGAATTGTCACTGAATCCTTGGTAAGTTTCTCCTCTGGTGGAATATCCAATGAAATAGTTTCAATGTCTACTTGAATCAAGCTATCATTCATGGTAGGATAACAAACAAACCAGGTTCTTTGGCTCCTCATTATAGGATGTGCCCTGATTTAAGATTGTGGCCCTTTCATATTCTTTTAGGATAATATAGAGAAAATTATGATTGGTCAAAACTCCACCTGCAAGCCTATGGTGGGCTCCTCTTGAAAGAATCAGGAAAAGCCATAGCTGGGTGTCCTCATGATGACACTATCAGTCGGCTGTCAGAGTCCAAGTCTCTTATCACTTCGCCAGAACAGTAGCGGCTGAAGAATGTATTGGTAATTTAAAAAATTTCTCTGGGTAATTCTAACACATATCCAAAGTAGGTTATAAACCACCATTCCAAAACATCTTTATGAGTTAAATGTCATTAATATCTTCATTTCACTGAAGACAAAATCAAGGCATGGAAAGGTCACATAATTTTCCCAAAGTCACACAATAAATAAGAGACAAAGCTAGGATTCAAATGCAGGCTCCAGAGCCTAAAATACATGGCTTCTCTCTTGCCTTGTGCAGAGCTGAATTTTAAGAACACAGCAGAATTCTTATTATTCCACAAATGCTTGTTGAATGAATAAATGAAGGAATAAATGAATGTCAACACCTATTTGTGATGTAGGCTTTCATTAAAATACTGATGGGTATGGGTCAATATTACCTTTTAATTTACAAAGTACTTTTTTTTTTTTTTAAACAGTGTTTCGCTCTTGTCACTCAGGCTGGAGTACAATGGTGCGGTCTCAGCTTACTGCAACCTCTGCCTCCCGGGCTCAAGT